>NW_027362771.1:109283453-109865953 GCF_046119375.1 Phyllobates terribilis
GGGAACATGGCAGACCTTCTACCAAGCGTTTTTTAAGCGTTTCTGCAGCGGAATTGCGGGCACAGAGCCTAAAAAAAATGATTATAATTAATATTGTCCCAAATTAATTTCACGTGAACTATCACATGATCTATCTTCTAAACTGCCCGGGGCCCTTGCTACTCTTAATCCACCGCTGAGTGTACAGTATAGAATAAGACATAGGTTAGGACTTAGGATAAAAGATAGGTAGCATAAGGTAGTGACTGTAGTTAGATAGTGACATTAGGGTAAGATAGCACTAATGTTAGGGACTAGCCCATAGTGAGAGGGGTTTAGTGTTAGGGAAAGAGACGACATGCTGCAGTTAGTCAGATGGGGACAAGTTCAAGTGGAAGTAGGAAATGTCTTTGAGTTGTGTTGCCATTTTGATTGAACTGTACAGCAAAGGAGACGAAGCGACAAGGGAGCAGTGTGAACTGGAACCGACTGAAGATGCGACAGAGAGGTCTTCCAACTTAAAGTGGTCCTTAGATAGGACGCCATGTCACAAAAAACCTTGAGTTTGCAAAACGCTGAAGAAAACAGAGCTAAACGGGACTGAGTTTATGAGACTAGTGGGGGTCCCGAGCGGTAGATCCAGGGCGTCAGTAGTGGAAGAAATAGGACACGGGACCGCTGAGTAGGTAGCCAGACTTGCTGATCAGGACTGTGGCGACAAGGCTGTGATGAAGTAGGGCTAAAAAGTGTGCTTCACCAGCCCTGGAGTAGACTACACAGGAAGGAAGCTATGTATTTGCAAATGCTTTACACTATGAAAGAAACGTCCATAAGTTTTTGTACCCGCTACCCCTTGTACATAACCATTACCAAGTTACCATTCATGAGCAAATGTGAACAATTTGCAAAACTACATAAAGAATACACCAAATGTAGATATAACGTATTTGTACTTTAAGAACAATGGACTGTTAGGGCGGTCATGCACTACAAAACAGTACAAGGATCATATAAGAAAAAATGCAATTAAGACCATATAGTGCATAGTATTAAAAATTAATCTTTATTAAATAAATTTAAAATACAGTTGGACCATAGGATAAAAAGGCACCAATCTTAGCAACTGGTATAAATCGGTAAATATATGGCTAAGCACAATGTGAAAAAATAGACAAATAGTCAATTATTTAGATATTAATGTGCGAGGAAGAGTAGTACCTAACAGTGGTATGACAAATACTTGACACAATGTGCAAATAAATAATTAAATTAGACATGCATGTACATAGGGGAATTAAATACAGTAATGCCAAACAATGGTGTTTGCAAATGGTCAATAGATACCCTCAATGACATGACATCTAGTTAGTATACACAAGGCCACCAATAACATGAGTAGCAATAGGAATAAAAGAGAAGAAATTATGAAGAAGGCAAGCGCCGAAATGCGCGTAGGGGATCTGGCTCATGCTTTCCCAGCTCTGGTAATTGCATTTTTCATCATTGCTTCTCCTTTATTCCTATTGCTACTCTTATGTTATTGGTGGCCTTGTGTATACTAACTAGATGTCATGTCATTGAGGGTATCTATTGACCCTTTGCAAACACCACTGTTTGGTATTAGTGTATTTAATTCCCCTATGTACATGCATGTCTAATTCCTAATTATTTATTTGCTAATTTAGCACATTGTGTCAAGTTTTTGTCATACCACTGTAAAGCCCCCGTCTCACATAGCGAGATCGCTAGCGAGATCGCTGCTGTGTCACGGTTTTGGTGACGCAACAGCGACCTCACCAGCGATGTCGCTATGTGTGACACTTTGCAGTGATCAGGCCCCTGCTGTGTGGTCGCTGATCGCTGCAAAGTGTCCTGGACCATTTTTTGGTCGTTGCCCTCCCGCTGGTCAGCACACATCGCTGTGTGTGACCAGCGGGAGCAGCGATCAGGCTGGTAACCATGATAAACATCGGGTTACTAGGGGCACACGCGCACCTAGTAACCCGTTGTTTATCATGATTACGAGCCTGCTAAAGTGAGCGGTAACCTCCCGCTCACCGTAGCAGAGTGGTAACCATGATAAACAACGGGTTACTAGGTGCGCGTGTGCCCCTAGTAACCCGATGTTTATCATGGTTACCAGCCTGCTCCTGCTTCAGCAGGCTGGTAACCGGAGCAGGACTTCGTGGAAAGAATTTTTCCACGATGTCGCTGCTCCTCTGATCGTTGGTGAGCCTGCCGGTTTGACAGCTCACCAGCGACCACATAGCGACACAGCAACGATCCCTGACAGGTCGTATCGTTGTCAGGATCGTTGCAGTGTCGCTATCATGAAAATGATCTTGCTACGGAATGCACGGTTCTTCTTCTTGAACTATGGAAGGAAGTGCTGTTTGAGAAACTCAACATACAGTACAGACCAAAAGTTTGGACACACCTTCTCATTTAAAGATTTTTCTGTATTTTCATGACTTTGAAAATTGTACATTCACACTGAAGGCATCAAAACTATGAATTAACACATGTGGAATTATATACTGAGCATAAAAGTGTGAAACAACTGAAAATATGTCTTATATTCTAGGTTCTTCAAAGTATCCACCTTTTGCTTTGATGACTGCTTTGCACACTCTTGGCATTCTTTTGATGAGCTTCAAGAGGTAGTCACCGGAAATGGTCTTCCAACAATCTTGAAGGAGTTCCCAGAGATGCCTAGCACTTGTTGGCCCTTTTGCCTTCACTCTGCGGTCCAGCTCACCCCAAACCATCTCGATTGGGTTCAGGTCTGGTGACTGTGGAGGCCAGGTCATTTGGCGTAGCACCCCATCACTCTCCTTCTTGGCCAAATAGCCCTAACACAGCCTGGAGGTGTGTTTGGGGTCATTGTCCTGTTGAAAAATAAATTATGGTCCAACTAAACGCAAACCGGATGAAATAGCATGCCGCTGCAAGATGCTGTGGTAGACATGCTGGTTCAGTATGCCTTCAATTTTGAATAAATCCCCAACAGTGTCACCAGCCAAGCACCCCCACACCATCACACCTCCTCCTCCATGCTTCATGGCGGGAACCAGGCATGTAGAGTCTATCCGTTCACCTTTTTTGCGTCGCACAAAGACACGGTGGTTGGAACCAAAGATCTCAAATTTGGACTCATCAGACAAAAGCACAGATTTCCACTGGTCTAATGTCCATTCCTTGTGTTCTTTAGCCCAAACAAGTCTCTTCTGCTTGTTGCCTGTCCTTAGCAGTGGTTTCCTAGCAGCTATTTTACCATGAATGCCTGCTGCACAAAGTCTCCTCTTAACAGTTGTTGAAGAGATGTGTCTGCTGCTAGAACTCTGTGTGGCATGGACCTGGTCTCTAATCTGAGATGCTGTTAACCTGTGATTTCTGAGGCTGGTGACTCGGATAAACTTATCCTCAGAAGCAGAGGTGACTCTTGGTCTTCCCTTCCTGGGGCGGTCCTCATGTAAGCCAGTTTCTTTGTAGCGCTTGATGGTTTATGCAACTGCACTTGGGGACACATTCAAAGTTTACCCAATTTTTCGGACTGACTGACCTTCATTTCTTAAAGTAATGATGGCCACTCGTTTTTCTTTACTTAGCTGTTTTTTTCTTGCCATAATACAAATTCTAACAGTCTATTCAGTAGGACTATCAGCTGTCTATCCACCTGACTTCTGCACAACACAACTGATGGTCCCAACCCCATTTATAAGGCAAGAAATCCCACTTATTAAACCTGACAGGGCACACCTGTGAAGTGAAAACCATTTCCGGTGACTACCTCTTGAAGCTCATCAAGAGAATGCCAAGAGTGTGCAAAGCAGTCATCAAAGCAAAAGGTGGCTACTTTGAAGAACCTAGAATATAAGATATATTTTCAGTTGTTTCACACTTTTTTGTTAAGTATATAATTTCACATGTGTTAATTCATAGTTTTGATGCCTTCAGTGTGAATGTACAATTTTCAAAGTCATGAAAATACAGAAAAATCTTTAAATGAGAAGGTGTGTCCAAACTTTTGGTCTGTACTGTACATTATGGAGTTCATCTTTACCCCTTCAGGGATCCTAAAAGGGCCGACAATCTCTCTCCCCATGATTCCAGCCCAAAACATTACTCCACCTCCTCCTTGTTAGCGCCGTAGCCGTGTTTGCATGGGGTGTCCATCAACCAGCCATCCTCCACTCCATCCATCTGGACCATCGAGATCATTTCATGCATGATAATGCCCCGTCTCATGCTGCACATAACACATCTGCATCTCTGGCTGCTATGGGCATAAAAGGGGACAAACTTATGGTGTGGCACCCATACTCCCCTGACCTCAACCTCATTGAGAACCTCTGGAGCATCATCAAAAGGAGTGTCTATGATGGCGGGAGGCAGTTCACATCTAAGCAACAGCTCTGGGAGGGTATTCTGTCCTCATGCAAAACAATTGAAGCAGAAACCATCCAAAACCTGACAAATTCAATGGACGAGAGAGTTCAGAAGCTCCTTTCGAACAAGGGGTCCTATGTGCAAATGTAACATCACCTAGAATAAAGTTTTGAGTTGAAAACTGTTTGATTTCAGTTTGTAATAACCTGCTAATGCTTATAATTTCAAAAATGACCATTTTTTGTTCTTTATTAAAATGAAAAGGTTGAAAACTCTGCTGTGCATAATAATTTGGAACATGCATTTTGAGTGCAGTTTGAGTTTTTTATTTTTTAAAAAAATATACTGTTATCATAGGCAGTTTGTACAAAAACCTTTCAATTGTACTATAATAGTTATTTGACTGGAAAATTACAATGACTGCAATTCATATAGGTAATTTGGGAAAATCTGAGAAAATATTATTTGCATAATAATTTGGAACACAGTGTAAATAATTGACTATTAGTCTATTTTTGCACATTGTGCCAAGCCATATACGTACTTACCGATTATACCAAGTGCTGGAATTGGTGACTTTTTATCCTTTGGTCCAACTGTATTTTAAATTTATTTAATAAAGATTCATTTTTTAATACTGTTCACTATATGGTCTTAATTGCATTTTTTCTTATATGATCCAAGTTCCGTTCAGTAAAGACTGTGTTTTAGAACAGGAGTCTCCTTTATTGAACTTTGAAACCTATGATCCTGGCCAGCCAGCACTATTGGCTACAGGCGGCCTGCACGGGCACAAGGCCCTCACAGCACCAACACCCAGCCAGGGCCCACTCTTTCATGTAGCACGCCGGGGCGTGACAGGAAAAGATGAGTGCCTTCGCCTGCAGCTACCGCCCCACGCCACGCTACTGGGTCAGAGTCTTTCTTTAAAGGGATTTTCTCAAATTGTCTCTTGAGCAGTTAAGAGCAATGCATTTTCTTTAGTTTCTTTACTTCCTGGTTTCTAGGCTCTCTTCTTTGAGTAACAGCTCTGGTGAGCAGAACTGTAGTATTAATAGAACTATAAAGCACATCATAAGTTCTCCTGTGATGCATTCAGTCATTAGTGGGTTTGTTTTGGAGTCTACACTTTGATCAATGAATTTACACAGAGATAACAGGGCATTTGACCATACAGCTCTGGACAGCAAGAGCAGAGAGCCGTGATTAGAAGACCTGCTCTGAAAACTGCTGGACTGTGATTTATAACTGAATCTCTTCAGAAGATGAAAGGAAGAGGAGGGTGGTGAGCAGCTGACTGCTATATAGAAAGCAATTGGCTGAAGAGAGCTGACGGGGATGTTAAGAGTTAACTCATCTTTGAATGTAACCACTGTGCATTTGTCTGGGTCTGAAGGCCAAGCTCCATGGAAACCAGCTGTACACTATAAAAGACAAATTCTACCATTGAAGCAGAATGACAGCAGATAGAACTTGAGAATACCTTTTTAAATACTTAGGCTTAATCTATAGCTCATCTCCTTTATACCTTACTTGATTTGAATAGGGCAGTATAGAAAATGGTGCATAAACAGAATCATAGAAAACATTTACCCCAGGTGAGGAAAATAGCTTTACCATAAGGATAAATGTGCAGTTTTTAAAATCTAAGTTAAAGAGTTTGTCCAATGAAAACAAGTAGTCACTGCTGAGAACTGCACCTATCTGCAGAAGAGGGAACTTTTCTCCCCGTTAGAATGAAGTGGCAGTGAGCATGCTTGGCCTGTGCTCCATTCATCCTTGCTGCACTTTACTTTTTCAGGAAGCCCCATAAAGAAGTGGTAGGGTGTCCATATAGTTACATATAGTTTATAAGGCCGAAAAAAGACAAGCGTCCATCCAGTTCAGCCTATTTCTTGTGCACTGCAGCTATTCCGCAGCGTTGATCCAGGGGAACGCAAAAAAAAACAAAACAAACAAAAAAAAAAAACATGCGGTATAGGCCAATTGACATCATTGAGGAAAAAATTCACTTCCCGACACCAATCTGGATTAATTAACTATCACTAAGCATAAGATGTAATTTTATTGTTCTCAAGAAAGGCGTCCAGGCCTCTCTTGAACTCATTAAGTGAGTTGGACATCACCACTTCCTCTCCCAGAGAGTTCCAGAGTCTCACGGCTCTGACCGTAAAGAATCCCCTTCTATGCTGGTGCAGGAACCTCCTTTCCTCCAGACGCATAGTGTGCCCCCTCGTCTTAGTCACCATCCTTGGTATAAACAGGTCATGGGAGAGATCTCTGTACTGCCCCCTGATGTATTTATACATGTTTATGAGGTCTCCCCTAAGCCTTCTCTTTTCCAACGTAAATAGGCCTAATTTTGACAACCTCTCTGGGTATTCTAGTCCCTCCATTCCCTTTATTACCTTAGTCGCCCTCCTTTGTACCCTCTCTAGCTCCAATATGTCTTTCCTGAGCACCGGAGCCCAGAACTGTGCACAATATTCTAAGTGCGGCCTTACCAGCGCTTTATACAGAGGAAGAACAATGTTCTCATCATATGCCCCTATTCCTCTTCTGATGCATGCCATGACTCTATTTGCCTTCGCAGCTGCTGCCTGACACTGGGCACTCCAATTTAATTTGCTATTAACCAAGACGCCCAGGTCCTTCTCCATGTCAGATTTCCCCAACGTTTTCCCATTTAATATGTATGGGTGACTGCTGTTTTTCTTTCCCATGTGCATGACCTTACATTTATCGGCATTGAACCCCATTTGCCATTTTTTGGCCCAACTCCCCAATTTATCTAAATCCTCCTGTAGCTGTGCCCTATCCTCATCTGTATTAACTACTTTACAAAGTTTAGTATCATCTGCAAATATTGCTATTTTACTATGCAACCCTTCCACTAGATCATTAATAAATATATTAAATAATATAGGGCCCAAGACAGACCCTTGAGGCACCCCGCTAGTAACCCTGACACACCCTGAGCTTACTCCATTGATAACCACCCTCTGCTTTCTATCACTCAGCCAGCTATTTACCCACTTGCACACATTATCCCCCAGACCAAGCATTCTCATTTTATATACCAACCTTTTGTGTGGCACGGTATCAAACGCTTTGGAGAAGTCAAGGTATACAACATCCACTGACTCTCCCCGGTCCAGCTGTGAGCTCACCTCCTCGTAGAAGGCAATCAGGTTTGTTTGGCAGGAGCGATCTCTCATGAATCCATGTTGATATGGAGTTAGACAGTTATTATCATTAAGATATTCTACAATAGCATCTCTAAGAAATCCTTCAAACAATTTACCCACAACAGATGTTAAGCTGACTGGTCTATAGTTCCCAGGGTCACTTTTAGACCCCTTTTTGAATATTGGTACCACATTTGCTTGGCGCCAGTCTAGTGGGGCAGTCCCTGTCCATAAAGAGTGCTTGAATATAAGATACAGCGGCCTGTCTATCACATTACTTAATTCTTTTAGTACCCGGGGGTGTATGCCATCTGGGCCTGGTGACTTGTCTATTTTGATATTATTTAGGCATTTCTGAACTTCCTCCTGGGTTAGGTGGGTGATATTTAGCGGAGGGTTTACTTTATCACTTTGCATTTCCTCCGATAAATTGTTTTCTTTTGTGAAAACAGTGGAGAAGAAGCTATTGAGTAGGTTTGCTTTACCCTCATCGCCCTCTATGATTTTACCCAGGTTATTTTTCAATGGGCCAACTCCATCAGTTTTAATCCTTTTACTGTTTATATAGTTAAAGAACAGTTTGGGATTCGTTTTACTTTCTTTGGCAATTAGTCTCTCTGTCTCCTCTTTTGCTATTCTTATTTGTTTCTTACAGATTTTGTTTTTTTCCCTATAAGTTATTAGCGCTTCCTCGCTGCCTTCTTGTTTAAGTTTACCGAAAGCCCTTTTTTTGTTTTTCATTGCCCTCTTGACTTCCTTATTTAGCCACATTGGCTTCCTCCTATTCCTAGCCCTTTTATTCCCATAAGGTATGTACCTTCTACAGTGACTATGTAGGACTGTTTTGAAAATTTCCCATTTTCTATCCGTGCTCCTATTACTGAAGATACTATCCCAGTCTATAAGGTGAAGGGCATCTCTTAGCTGATCAAACTTTGCCCTCCTGAAGTTCAGTGTTTTTGTGACTCCCTTGCTGGGCACCCTACTGAAGCACATGTGGAATTGTATAATGTTGTGGTCACTATTTCCCAGGTGCCCCCCAACCTGCACCTCAGTTATTCTGTCTGGCCTGTTAGTTAATATTAAGTCTAAAAGGGCCGTCCCTCTAGTTGGTTCCTGCACAAGTTGTGACAAATAATTGTCTTTGATAATTGACAGAAACCTGTTTCCTTTCTGAGATCTACAGCTTTCGGTTTCCCAGTCTATATCGGGGTAGTTGAAGTCCCCCATAATAATCACCTCGTTATTTTTTGCTACTTCATCTATATGTCTCATTAATAGACTTTCCGTGGCTTCTGCTATATTTGGTGGTTTATAACAGACTCCTATGATAATTTTATTATTGTTTTTTGCCCCATGTATCTCCACCCATAAGGACTCGACCTCCTCATTTCCCTCCCATACATCCTCCCGTATTGTAGGCTTTAGACACGTCTTTACATATAGACAGACTCCACCCCCTTTCCGATTTCTTCGATCCCTTCTAAACAGACTGTAACCCTGTAAGTTAACTGCCCAGTCATAGCTTTCATCCAACCATGTCTCGGTTATTCCCACTATGTCATAGTTACCTGTAGATATTTCTGCTTCCAGTTCATCCATCTTGTTTGTCAGGCTCCTGGCATTTGCTAGCACGCAGTTTACACGATTTTGTTTTGTTCCAATCTTCTCCCTGTGGATTGTATTAGAAATTTTCTTACCTCCCTTCCAAGTATCTTGTCTTGGACCTTCTTTGTCGCACTTCATATCTTTCATTAGTATGTCCTCTGGTTGCATGTTCGTGTCCGGCGTTTTTCTTCCCATCCCCTCTTCTTCTAGTTTAACGCCCTCCTGATGAGTGTTGCGAGTCTCCTGGCGAATGTGTGTTTCCCGGGTTTGTTGAGGTGTAGTCCGTCTCTGGCAAGGAGTCCATCATAGAGGTAATTCACACCGTGGTCCAGGAATCCAAATCCTTGTTGTCTGCACCATCGTCTCAGCCAGCTGTTCACATCAAGGATCCTGTTCCATCTCCTGACGCCATGCCCGTCTACTGGAAGGATAGAAGAAAAAACTACCTGCGCATCCAGTTCTTTTACTTTCTTCCCCAATGCTTCAAAGTCCTTGCAGATTGTCGGTAGGTCCTTCTTTGCCGTGTCATTGGTGCCAACATGTATCAGAAGAAATGGGTGGACATCCTTGGGACTGATGAGCTTTGGTATCCTATCGGTAACATCCTTGATCTTCGCCCCTGGGAGGCAGCATACTTCTCTTAACCTGCTGCTCCATTTTTTAACAGGGATAAAGTTCCCTACCAGGGGTAAAAATACCCCGTTCTGCAGATCGTAGCAGGTCTCAGTGGTTAGACCAACAATGATCAGCAAATTATCATGTATCTTGTGGATAGGTGATAACTTTTATCCATTGGACAACCGCTTTAAAGTGTGTTGATACAAGAATAAAACATAGGTTGTTAAATAACTATGGTGATTATTTTTCTGTATTTCTTTATTGTAATTCATGCTAAAATAGGTCAAAGCAGATCTTTCACAGGACCAGCTACAATTGCTTCAGTTTGTGATGGAAGCATATAACAAGAATCGACTGCCCCAGGACCTGGCTACAAAGCTGGTAGTGAGTATAGTTATGGCATATAATTCAGTGCGACATTATTGAAATACAATCAGCTGCCTAGACGCTTTGTTGGTCTCTCCAAATCAATGGAGTATATAAAGTTTAGTAAATGTTACATTTTTATACACTAGAGATATCATGGCCAACCATCACTGGGCAACTGTTAGTAGCAGTGACAGTCAATGCTTTAGTCATCTTCAAATTAGAATATGCGGTTAATCTGCAGGTTAACAGCGTTATTACGCTGCCTGGCACCTGCACACAGACAAATGCAGCGGGAGAAAATGAACTTTATTCTCCCCACCAGCATTTGGTTTCAGTCACGGGGGGCGGGGCGCCGCTGGTTCACTCATCGCTCTGAGTATACAGAGCGGCCACTGTAACCGCACTCCCGGTCCTGACTGACAGCCGGCTGCAATGCAGAGGGCCTGTCATTCAGAGTTGGGGGCGCGGTTACAGCGGCCGCTCTGTATACTCACAGCAGTGACTGAACCCGCGGCTCCCCCGCCCCCATGACTGAATCCGAATGCTGGCGGGGAGAATAAAGTTCATTTTCTCTCCGCTGCATTAGTCTGCATGCAGGCGCCGGGCAGCATAATAACGTTGCTAACCTGCAGTTTAACCGCATATCTGCAGGTTAACAGCATTATTTCGGATGACATGTTCCCTTTAAGATATTTATATAACATATAAAAGAATTGGAATGATATCATAAAGAGATCACACAGTGTTTAGATTCAGGTGATAACCACTATTTATTTCCTTGAGGTTTAGCGATGATTCTTGATGCCTGTAATAATCCTGGCATGAGTATAAAGCTATAATATTTGGCTTTGTATTTACCTTAATTTTTATTTAATCTTTTCATATAGAACATTATACTACCATTTTTTAGCAATTATGTTAGTGCTGGACAACCAGAAAAGAGCTTTAGAGCCCAGTAGCTACACTAGAATATATATATATTCCACAAATTCCACAATTCCATGTGCCTTGTTCTTTTTAGGGTGTGTTGTAACTTTTTTATGAAGGTCACAAAGATAATGATCAAAGATAAGTCCATATCCTAGATGCATATCAGACATGGTGTACTTAGGGTAGGGACACTATAAATGTGTAATTTAGGCATGAATGTCAGTTCATGAATCATGATAAGATCTGCAATCACAGTGTGATCTACAGATAACTGGCCTCAAAGATATCTCACTTCAAGGTTTTCAAAGCTTAAAGGGAACTTGTCACGGCCTTTTTGGATATTAAACTGCTCCCAATGTCTTGTTAGTGATGCACATTGCATCACTAACATGGTTTTCGCAAGCAAAACGTCCCAGTATTTTTCGCAAAAAAATCACTTTTTATACTTTGATGATTGCACCACATACCTTCTGTTTCAGTCATAGGGGTGGGGATCTGTAGCTTTCCAGTCACAGTCAATCTTTTCAAATTCTCCCCGCCCATCGCCTTATAATTTCTTCCCTCCACTGCTCCCTACGTCACCGCAATCTCCCAGCAGATCCTGTCTCTCAGCTTCAGGGCATGCGCACTGAATCTGGTTGTACATCCCAGCTTCATTTCATATGTGCGCATGCTCCAGAGCCGCTCAGAGTCACAATGATGCATGCGGCCACCAGTCACTGACTCTCAGGGCTCCGGAGCATGCGCACATAGGATATGTCCAAAAAGGACGTGACAGGTTCCCTTTAAAAAATATTGCAACCAAAGTTTATCATACTGTCTGTTTCTCAGTTAAAATAATGTTCTGTTTTCTTGTAGGACAACCTTAGTACTGATGACAACTTTGTCTTCCTTACAACTATGGCTACAAGTCATGTCCAGATCTTAGTAGAGTTTACAAAAAAGATACCAGGTATTGAAATTTAGGCTTAACTAATTAAAGGGAATCTGCCACTAGGTTTTTGGTACCTTATCTGAGAGCAGCATGATGTAAGGGGAGAGACCCTGACTCTAGCGGTGTATCACTTACTGGGCTGCTTGCTGCATTTGTGGTAAAATCACTGTTTTATCTGCTGCAGATTAACCAGTTCTCTGAATGTGGAGTTCTGCATAAACCCACCAACATCACTGATTGGCAGTTTTCTGTGTATACTGTGCATAGGCAGAAAGCTGCCAATCAGTAGTGGGGGGCGTGGTTACACAGAGCAGGACAACTAGTTCTCTAGTGAAAATCTCCTGCTGATAAAATACTGATTTTATTTGAAGCTACAGTCAGACCAGTAAGTGACACATCACGGATATCAGGGTCTCTATCCCTATTTCATGCTGTTCTCAGATTACATAGCAAAAATACTATTTGTCTCATTCTCAATACGTTTGGCCATGACTGTACACCACTACAAAGGCAGTTTTATTTGCTGAAGGGTTGTCATAAAAAGTGTTTGCAGGTAACAGTAAAACCTGGTGGAGGTTCCTTGCAAATTTGGGGCTGCATTTCAGCAATTGAACTTGCAAATTTGGCAGACTTAATATTCTCCTCAATTTTAAAAAATACAGGCAGAATCTTATCCATCATGCAATATCAGGGAGGCATCTGATTGGCTCCAAATCTATTCAGCAGAAGGACAACAACCGCAAACATACAGCCAATGTCATTAAGAATTATCTTTAGCATAAAGAAGAGCAAGGTGTCCTGGAAGTGATGATGTGGCCTCCAAAGAGTCCTGATCGCAACATCATCAAGTCTGTGTGGGATTACATGAAAACACAGAAGATCTGTGATTAGTTCTCCAAAATAAGTGGAAAAACCTCCCTGATTAGTTCCTTCAAAATCTGCGCACAGTAGAAGAATTGATGCGGCTTTGAAAATAAAAAGGGTGGTCACACCAAATATTGATTGGATTTAGATTCATATTTTGTTCATTCAGTTTACATTTTGTTAATTGATAAAAATCTCATCATCAAGTCTGTTTAGGATTACATTACATTTAGCACACAGAATAAGAGCAGATGTTGTGAGTTATACACAGCACTACACTATATACCATATATTATAGTATTTACAAAGCTCCATATTATATAATGTTATATACACTGCTCCAGTGTGGAGCTGTATATAATGGCATATAGTGTGCACGCCACGCTATATACTTTATATTCAGACATGCCTCCACACTGTATACACAACTCAACACTATGTGTAAAGTCAGAAGTGTATATAGAATATAGCATGGAGACCACACTATATACACAGCTCCACACTATGTATATAGCATATAATGTGGTTCTGTATATTTGTTATATATAGATAAAAAGACTTATCCAGCACTCATGAGGCAATCCACATAAAACATTTGTCTATTCAAACAAGCTAACAATAATCCATCCGTGCATACTCAAAAAAATTAAATGAAAGACGTGTTTTAAAGTGGGAATGTTATGCGCATCAAACCTCAAATCCTGGGTTCTTAATCATGAAAATATTTTTTATGTGCATCATCTGACGATTGCTGGATCAGCCTTTCGTTCTATATTGCTCAGTGGGTCTGACTTCTCTGCTCTGCCTCCGTGTACCGCCAGCCAGACACAGGGTGAGGTTATAACTGACAGGGTGAGCTGAACTTCATTCGCTTTTTGTATTCCACTATATTATATATATATATATATATATGTATATATATATATATATATATATAATCCATATCTTTCACACCACACTACATAATACAGGTGCATCTCACTAAATTAGAATATCATCAAAAAGTTAATTTATTTCAGTTCTTCAATGCAAAAAGTGAAACTCATATATTATATAGAGTCATTACAAACAGAGTGATCTATTTCAAGTGTTTATTTCTGTTTATGTTGATGATTATGGCTTACAGCCAATGAAAACACAAAAGTCATTATCTCCGTAAATTAGAATACTTTATGACAACAGCTTGAAAAATGTTTTTAAAATCCGAAATGTTGGTCTACTGAAATGTTTGTTCAGTAAATGCACTCAATACTTGGTCAATGTGGCGTGGCATGGAGGCGATCAGCCTGTGGCACTGCTGAGGTGTTATGGAAGCCCAGGTTGCTTTGATAGCAGCCTTCAGCTCGTCTGCATTGTTGGGTCTGGTGTCTCTCATCTTCCTCTTGACAATACCCCATAGATTCTCTATGGGGTTAAGGTCAGGCGAGTTTGCTGGTCAATCAAGCACAGTGATACTGTTGTTTGTAAACCAGGTATTGGTACTTTTGGCAGTGTGGACGGGTGCCAAGTCCTGCTGGAGAATGAAATTTCCATCTCCAAAAAGCTTGTCGGCAGAGGGAAGCTTGAAGTGCTCTAAAATTTCCTGGTAGACGGCTGCGATGCCTTTGGTCTTGATAAAACACAGTGGACCTACACCAGCAGATGACATGGCTCCCCAAACCATCGCTGATTGTGGAAACATCACACTAGACCTCAAGCAGCTTGGATTTTGGCCTCTCCACTCTTCCTCCAGACTCTGGGACCTTGATTTCCAAATGAAAATTGGAACTCTGGGACCTTGTGGAGTGTGTCAATGACTGCCTTCTGGACATCTGTCAAGTCAGCAGTCTTCCCCATGATTGTAGAGCCTACTGAAACAGACTAAGGGACCTTTTTAAACGCTTAGAAAGCCTTTGCAGGTGTTTTTTGTTAATTATTCTAATTTACTGAGATAATGACTTTTATGTTTTCCTTGGCTGTAAGCCATAATCATCAACAGAAATAAACACTTTAAATAGATCACTCTGTTTGTAATGACTCTATATATGAGTTTAACTTTTTGTATTGAAGAACTGAAATAAATTAACTTTTTGATGATATTCTAATTTAGTGAGATGCACCTGTATATGTACAGATGTGCACTAACACAATGACACACAATTAGGCTATGTTCACACACATTGGGTTTTTCAGCATATTTTGCTACAGATTTTTATGCAAATCTTCAACTGCACTTTGCTGTACCAGCAAAGTCTATGACAAAACAAGAATTCTCTGTTCTCACATCTTGTTTTTTTTCCTGCGTAGTTTGTGCCTTGGTTGGGTTTTCGGAAAATAGAGTATGTCACTTCTTTAAGCGTTTTTGCAGCGTTTTTTCAGCCATAGGAAGTAATGGGTGGTGAAAAAAACGCTGAAAAAAACGCAGGTAAATTTTTTCGTCGTTTTTTTTCAGCCTTTTTGATGGCAAAATAGAATGGGGTTCTTTTTTTTCACAGAACTTTATGTACATGCATAAATAGAGACAGGAGGACATTGAAAAAAACGCTGAAAAAAAACGCACAAAAAAACGCATCAAAACCTGCATTTTGGACACATCTGATTTCCTGCCAGAGATCAGTTTTGCTGCAGATTTCTGACGTAAATAAAACACATGTGGGAACATAGCCTTATACTTATCTGTGGCTGCCAAGACTCCGCGTCAGATGCTTACAATGCAGAACCCTGTGGCATGCTCAGCAGTGATTGGATCCGTAGAAGTCCTTCTCTCTCCTCCTTCAGCGCATGTGCCGTAGAAAATGTAAAAAAAATCATTTTTTTTCTGCTGGACACTAGTGATGGCAGAATTTTTTTTATATAGATTTATGGATGGTTGGCAACCAAGGTGATGTCACACCAGTTACCTGCCAAACAATTGTGATGTGACAGCATTTACCCGACTGAAATATTTGTGATCTGCTTATCAGATGGAAACATGTGAGATGTCACAGAAGCTCACCGATATTGGTACCAGTGTGCTGCCACTCAATTTATTTCATCTAGTTGCTGAAAGATACATGCAGTATTCACTGGCTGACAAAGAACTAAAAGGACCCCTGTGCAAGAACAATATCTGGCCCCTTTGCAGCCCAATAGCTCCTACAAATTCAAAATTACACCTGCTTTGGAGGTAGAAATGGGCCCCCTTACCTCTTGGGCTCCGGGGCCGCTGCACGGGTTGCACCATTGATATGTCCGACCCTGGCAGTATTAGAAGCTTACTAATAAAATGAATTGGCGACCATCCAACACATGAAAGCTTAAGTTGACAACAGTGGGAGACAAACTTGGTATAGTCTCATGTCCAAGACCCTAATAGGACATAAAGCAAAAGTTTGTTCAGATGGGACAGCCCTGTTAGATTGGAAAAAAGCTTGACTCATTAATTTCTTATCTTTTTTAGGTTTTCAAACATTAGATCATGAAGATCAGATTGCTTTGCTAAAAGGCTCTGCAGTTGAAGCAATGTTCCTCCGCTCAGCTGAGCTTTTTAACAAGAAGCTCCTTGACGGACACACAGACATCCTTGAAGAGAAAATTCGAAATAGTGGTAAGTAATGCCAAGAGAGGATGTCGCTGTTCACGAACTGTCCACATTGTCCTGCTCCACTCCCTGGTATGGTATATCATTTATATCGACACAGTGGACTGACTTGATTGCCCTGGTAATAAATCTAAAAAGCACATTTAGCAATCTGATCTGTCTTCCAGCTGTCTACCTGGAGCTGACATTTTTTTATTTTTTTGCTATTTGTGAGTATGTGCATTTATTCTTTGTGAAACATACGTTGCTATTTGCATAATAATATCCCGGAATTTGCGCTCCAGATCTTTTCAGATTCAAATGCTTTCATATATTTGCTAATTAATCTAATTACAGTTTCAAGGATGAGCTGTTGAATGAAAACGAATTACCATATTTTACAGACTATAACGACACTCCTGGCTATATGACGCACCCAGCTTTAGGCAACAGAAAATATCTCTAAGGCCTCATTCACACGTCTATGTTTAAACTCGTATGTGAAAATATGGTTCAGGTGTAATCAGTGCTTTGGATCAGTGTGTCATCAGTGTAATGTCCATAATGTTCATTTTTACCATCAGTGTTTTTCACGTATGGATAAAGAAAAATAAATTATAAAGCTTTTCCTATACTTTACAGTGTTATACATGTACGGCACACGGATGGCATCCGTGTGCTGATTGTCTTTTTCACAGACCCATATTGGCCCTTGTCATCTGTGCTGCCAGAAAAAAATGGACATGTCTCCATGTTTTTTGTACCACGGTGCAACACGGATGTGTGAATGAAGTCATACTGTGCATTCTCAACCTCCATTTTTTGCTCATTGCACCCAGAAGGTCCTCAGATCCCTCACCCCCAAATCTAGTGTAGAAGTTTGAGGCTTGTGGGCGAGTGTAAGTCACCACCTTGAGACTGGGGCTGAAGAAAGCTGAATCCTGTCTCAGTGATATGTGTGGCAAGAGCCCTTGATAAGGAGATTGGATTATCTACCAGGCACACTTGCTCCAGGCCAACAATGTGATGCAGGCAGGATTGCCAACTGAAGTTTGTATGTTTTTCTGGACAGGTGATAAAAAAAAATATTAGACAGCCAACATTTTTACGGACTCATTGTAAAACCGTAACAAATAATTAGGATTTTAAGAAGAAGACCTGTCAATAGGTCAAAAGTGGCAAGTTTCTGCTCTTATTTTATTCCCCTTGCTCCTGAGGGGAGTTAGGCTTGAGCTGCAGGTAGCCACCAGATACCACTCCAAGGGCAGCTCCCGGTACTGCAGCAGATGACCCAAGGGGTCAGGATTGCAG
This sequence comes from Phyllobates terribilis, assembly GCF_046119375.1. Lineage (NCBI taxonomy): Eukaryota > Metazoa > Chordata > Amphibia > Anura > Dendrobatidae > Phyllobates > Phyllobates terribilis. The sequence continues at coordinate 109,301,182 of NW_027362771.1, forward strand.
TCACGGACACAGACTCTGAGCCACTGGCAGGACAGGATTCGGAATCACAGGCAGACTACATGTTGGAACCTGTACAGACAACACAGATTCTGGGTCACCGGACAGGACGGACACTGGTCTTCTGGTACTGCTGGAGCGGTTTCAGGTACCGCCGGAGCGGTTTCAGGTTTAGGTACTGCCGAAGCAGCTTAAGGTTCAGGTACCGCTAGAACGGTTTCAGGTTCAATTACCGCTGGAGCGGCTTCAGGTTGAAATACCGCCGGAGCGGCTTCAGGTTCAGACAAGACGGGTAATATGAATAGATTCTGGGTTAGACAACACGGTTAACAAGAACAGGGACCGGGACCTGGCAAAAGACTAGTTGGCCCAACACAAACTAACCAAAGAGGAAGCGTTGCTCAGGCACCTCCATAGAAAGGAGCATGCCTTTAATACCTGATGCCTCCCAGCTATTGGCCGGGGGCATTTCCAGAGTGTGCGTGCTACCCCTTTAAAAAGCGGGGAGTGCGTGAACACACCACGCGCACTGCCGGGAGGCCTGCACGACGTGCTTAGACCCAGGGAAGCAGGAAGCCACGGCAGAGGGAGAACACACCGCAGAGCGGCCGGGGCGGTAAGTATGTTAGAGTCCCTGCCAGGAGGAGGGAGAGAGACCATGCAGGGATGCCGGCATTGCCGTTACAATAGTAATAATGGTAAATGCTTATCTAGTAGTTTAGAGATTTTTGGTCAATCTACCTCCCAGCAGCCAAGTTCAACTAAAGTCTCATTCAGACATGCGTGGCAATCGGTCCGAGCAAAGACCGCTAATGCATGGACTAGCAGCAGATCTCCCTACCCAAGTGTGACAGCATTATATATTTCTATGATGCTGTCACGCTCGGGTGGAGAGAAACGAAGCAAGTGCGTGCACTGCAGTCCAATCTTGGACCAATTTGCACAGATGTCTGAATGAGCCATAAAAGGAAGACAATGAGTGAAAGAGAGATGTCAGATTTGATACCAATTTTCGCATGTGCGTTACCATTGCATTCAGGTTTTTCATTCACTCTCATTGCCACAGGTGTACAAAATCCAGGCCCTACCCATACAGTCTGCCTTTACTAACATTTGTGAAAGGAAAGGTTGTTCTAAAGCGCTTATGGATACCAACGTGCTAATGTAACAGGATGCCACCAAGTCATGAAATTTCTTCTCTCCTAAATACTCCACAATCAACTCAATGGTATTATTGAAAAGTGGAAAGGAATTAGAATTGTTTAGGAACATCAGTAACTCATCCATAAGTGAAGACCACGTAAAGTTACAGAGTGGGGTCACTGAGTGTTGAGACTCAGCATTAAAGTTACCAACACTCTGCTCACTCACTAACTATAGAGTTCTAAAAAACAAAAAAACGTGAGCTTCATGGTATGGGTTTACATGGCCCTGCAGCTTCATGCAATCCTTACATTACCAAGCAGAACACCAAGAATTAGATGAATATGGTAAGGAACACTGCTACTGGACTTTGCATTGGAACAGGGTTCTGTGGAGCGACTTACCATACTTCTCTATCTGGCAGTCTGAAGGATGAGTATGAAATGTGAACATTATCTCCCTGGCCGCATTATACCAACTGCGAAGTTTGGTGGAGGATGACCCAATAGTTCCAATAACAGGAAATCTTAATGCTTCAGCATACCAAGATATTTTGGACAATTACTGTATTATGCATCCAACTTTATGGGAACAGCTTGGGGTGGCCCTTTTCTGTTCCAGGATTACTGTACCCAAGTACACAAAGCGAGGTCCATAAAGGCATGGTTGGGTGAGTTTGCTGTGGAAGAACTTAACTGATAACAAGGAAAGTAGAGGGCACCACCATAAATAAAGTTGGGATCTACTTATCACATACCCAATACAGAACAAGGAAAAGCAAGAAAAAAGAAGGTACGCAAAGACCAGGATCACCTCAGTAAAAATTATATTTATTTCTTTAATGTCATACAAGGCAACACAGAAACATCTTAAAACACTTAAAAAGCACAAATGGCCATAACAGTATTTCTGACCACAACACTATAGTGTTGAAGTCTAATCCACACGTCTATAAAATGGTACATAAGGAACCAAATAGAGAATAAGCCATTGTATTATAAATGTGAGATTCTGTCAAATAAAAGTCTGGAGTCTGCATTAAGGCTGTGTGCCCACGATGCGTTTTTTTAAGGTTTTCCGCAGCGGCAAAAACGCTGCAGAAACGCTTAAAAAACACATGGTAGAAGGTCTGCCATGTTCCCCAATGATAATCCGCATGTGCTGTGCGCATGCTGCGGAAATTTCCGCTGTGGGTTATCATTGCGGAAAAAAACGCAGCACTACCAATTATTTTGCGGGAGCGCTGCATTTTCGCCATTGACTTGCATTGGAATGCACGGAATCCGCATCACTGGATCTGTACATGCGGAATCCAAGCGTTTCAATGTGCGGTTGGTACCCGGGTGTGGAGGAGAGGAGACTCTCCTCCGGACCCGGGTACCATAGAACCTGTAAAAAAAAGAATAAAATAAAAAATAAATATTCTATTTACCTTCTGCTGGCCACCGGTCTCCTTGTCTTCGCTTGCCGGCAGCTCGAGGTGGACTGAAGGACCTGCGCTGACGTAATTTAGTCATGTGACGGCAGGTCCTTCAGTGTACCGCGAGCAGCCGACAAGCCAGGACGGAGCGAAGCAAGACTCCGGGGGCCATCGGAAGGTAAGTATAGATTTATTTTTTGACATTCTTTGGGGTCACACTATATAAATTCATGCCGTTTGCATGGATTTATATAGTGTGACCAAGTTGTCAAGCACTTTCCAAGTGATTCTAAAATCGCTTGGAAAGCGCTTGTCAACCCGCATGCGGAAATGCATGTGAAGAACGCTTCACATCCGAATGTCCCTGGCAGGAAAACGCATGTACAATCCGCATGTACAATCCGCATGCGTTTTTTCTGCCAGGGAGATGCAGAAATGCTCAGGAAAAAATCCAGAGCATTTCTGCATCATGGGCACATAGCCTAAGAGCACCAGGTGCTACACAGTTGCGCTGCTACAAAGTATGAAGTGAATACAATACTATACACAGTCTATATTCAATACGGATTCAAAATAAGTAACAGATGTGTCACACAAACAGTGTGCACTATTGGTACAGAAATAGTATCCTATGCTTAATAATATTAGATCTTATTATACCATGTAAACACCCAACATAGAAATAGTATATACTACTGGCACAATAATGATGACATGCACATAAATAATACAGATAAGGATATCAAGGCTTAAAAAAAGTAACTTGTTTAGACAGACATGGATAGGACACCCCATGAGTATCGCCACTCAGAACTGTGGCTTCATCAGGGGTAGATGTGTACATATCTAAACAGGTTTCCCGCTGGGAATTTCTGTAGAAGTGGAGCATGAATATTTTCTTCAGGCTCCCAACATCTTCCTTCAAGTACAAATCCCTTCCATTCGATTAATAAAAATGTTTTTTACTCTATCCTTCTTCAAGGCTAGGATAGTCTTCACCTTAAAGACATCCTCTGAGCTGATGGGAGCAGGCGTAGTATAAGAATCCTTGAAGAAGAAACTCAGAATGACCAGCTTCAGGAGGGACACGTGGAAGGAACTGGGTCCTTGCAAAGAGGCTGGCAGCTTCAACTTATAAGATACGGCACTAATTTGCTCGATAATTTCAAAGGGGCCGATGAAGCATGGACCAACTTGTAGGATGGGATCTTGAGACGGATGTATCTTACCCGCACCTTATCCCCTGAACGATAACAAGGTGGATCAAAGTGTCTCTTGTCTGTATGCCTCTTCATATGCTCAGACAATTTCTCTAAAGTGGCTTGGTGTCCGCACATATCTTCATGAAATCCTTTGGAGAGCATCGGCTGCTGGTACGCCAGAAGCGACGGACACCGGAAAAGGGATTCCTGGCTGTTACCCAAATACAACAAAGAATGGAGAGCTTGCAGAAGACTCACTTACATGGTTGTTATAGGAGAACTCTCATATAATCACAGAATGTTAGAGTTGGAAGGAACCTCCAGGGTCATCGTGTCCAACCCCCTGCAGGATACACCAAATCCATCTCACACAGCTATCTGTCCAGCCTCTGTTTGAAGATTTCCATTGAAGGAGATCTCTGCCCATGGTAAGAGCTTGACCCAATCTTCATGATGACCGCCAGAATCTGTATGTGAACTGAACACCTTGGTCAGATATGAAGTGAAGGGGAAACTCGTGAAGACGGAAGATGTGCTGGATGAATTTCTCCGCAATTTCCAGAGCGGACAGGAGGCCCGGCAATGGGGTAAAATGTGCCATTTTTGAGAAGCTATCCACCACTACCCAGATGATTGAGCAGCCCAAGGACACAGGAAGGTCCATAACAAAGTCCATGGCGATATGTTGCCAAGGTGTCGAGGGTACAGGAAGTGGTAAGAGTCGCCCGGACGTTTTGTTGTGGGCACAAGAAGTACAGGCGGAAACAAACTCCATGATCTCATTACATATGGTAGGCCAAAAATAGTGATGTGATATGAGCTGCAACGTCTTTCTCTGCTTGGCATGGCCGGCCACCCTGGAGGAGTACCCTCATTGCAGGACTCGCCTCTTATCCATTTCAGACACCAAGGTTTTTACTGGAGGAATTTGGGACAAGTTTACCGGGGTCACACTAGCAATATTGGACAATTAGATGATGAGTTGGGGTTCCTCCCCTTGGTCGGTGGGCAGGAAGGAGCGAGAAAGTGCATCAGCCTTGATGTTCTTGTCAGCTGGCTGAAAATGCAGAACAAAGTCAAAACAGGCGAAAAATAGCGACCACCTAGCCTAGAATTGATTCACTCTCTGAGCGAACTGCAGATAGGCCAGGTTCTTATAGTCAACGACTGAATGAACTGCTCCTTCGAGGAGTTATCAGTACTCCTCTAGAGCCATCTTAATTGGCAACAACTCTCGGTCGTCAATTGAATAAATGCGCTCCGGGACAGGAAAGGCCTTGGAGAAAAATCCGCCTGTAACCATATGACCGGAGGGAGACTTTTGGGTGAGAACTGCTCCTGCCCAAGAAGATGAAGCATCTACCTCCAGAAAAAAATGGTTTATTCACTTCCGGTCGATGTAATACTGGAGCGGAGGAAAAGGCCTGTTTCAGGAAGAAAAGTGCGCTCTCATCTTCTGGAGTCCATACCCTTGGATCGGCACCCTTATGAATCATAACACAGATGAGAGCAGTCCGGGACGAGAATTGCGGAATGAATTGACGGTAGTAATTGGTGAATCCTAAGGCTATGTGCCCACGTTGCGGAAATGAAGCAGAAAATTTCTGCTTCATTTCCGCATGTCCTCTCCCGGAAAAACGCATGCGGAATTCCGCACGCGTTTATCGCGCGCTTATCGCGCGTTTTCCACATGCGGAATTGCCTTGCGTTTTTAATGCATTGCACAAGGCAATTCCGCATGCGGAAACGCAAAATTAATGGACATGCTGCGGATTTTTGAGCGCAGCATAAACGCTGCGGAAAAATCTGCAGCATGGGCATAGAACTTGCGGATTCTCATTGGGGACAATGGGATGCGGATTACCAAGCGTTTTACAAGCGTTTCCGCTGCGGAGAATCCGCAGCAAAAACGCTTGTAATCCGCAACGTGGGCACGCAGCCTTAGAATCGCTGGATAGCCTTTACGCTAGCAGGGAACAGCCACTTGAGGAAGAAATACACTTTCAACAAATCCAGTGTGCCTACCCTAAGCGCGTTCCCTGGAGACCTACGCGCCATATGCATGTCCTGGGAAGAAACAGACGCCACAGGAGTGAGGGTGGGGAAAAGGAACAAACTGGCGTCCCTGCTGGGAGGAAGAAGGGGACCAGTGCATGGGTTCCGGCACTGTTCTAACACACTACACAATTGTTGTCTTCAGGGGCAGGAACACGACAGTCTGTCACACATATAGTTATGAAAAATAATACCTTATATACCTTACAGCATTATCTTGCTTATGGGTGTCAGATCTCATAATCTGACCCAGTATGTTGTGTTACTGTAGAAAGTTCTGCATCAAAACTGCAGATAACTGGAGTAGTGAATTGACTGTGTATATAGTGCCACCTAGTGGATTCATATGACATGGCGCAGGCTGTATACTTTACCATAATTTACATGCAGTTATTTGTTAAGAGTAGCTCCCTATTGTACATTTATATTGGGCTATACTATAACAAAGGTCATGCATTCACGCACATGTTTTTTTTTTCCTTGTTCTGCTAACAAAATATTTTTTCATTATATAGTTATTTTTGTACACAGGTTTTCCCCCACCTAGTATATTTAATTGACATTAAAATAAAGTATTAAAATGGATTCTGTATTTTGTTCTGATTATTTAAAATGTATGCTCTCAAACAAATGGGGCTACAATAACTGTGCATTAACTGTGCCATTCTTCCTATATTTGTATGTGTAAATATATCTATATACATAGAGATCTACAGTGCATTGTGAAAGTATTTGGCCCCCTTGAACTTTTCTACCTTTTGCCACATTTCTGGCTTCAAACATAAAGATATAAAATTCTAATTTTTTGGGGAAGAATCAACAACAAGTGGGACACAATCGTGAAGTGGAACGAAATTTGTTGGATATTTTAAACTTTAACAAATTAAAAACTGAAAAGTGGGGCGTGCAATATTATTCGGCCCCTTTACTTTCAGTGCAGCAAACTCACTCCAGAAGATCAGTGAGGATCTCTGAATGATCCAATGTTGTCCTAAATGACTGGTAATGATAAATAGAATCCACCTGTGTGTAATCAAGTCTCCGTATAAATGCACCTGCTCTGTGATAGTCTCAGGGTTCTGTTTCAAGTGCAGAGAGCATCATGAAGACCAAGGAACACACCAGGCAGGTCCGAGATACTGTTGTGGCGAAGTTTAAAGCCGGATTTGGATACAAAAAGATTTCCCAAGTTTTAAACATCTCAAGGAGCACTGTGCAAGCGATCATATTGAAATAGAAGGAGTATCAGACCACTGCAAATCTACCAAGACCTGGCCGTCCCTCTAAACTTTCATCTCAAACAAGGAGAAGACTGATCAGAGATGCAGCCAAAAGGCCCATGATCACTCTGGATGAACTGCAGAGATCTACAGCTGAGGTGGGAGAGTCTGTCCATAGGACAACAATCAGTCATACACTGCACAAATCTGGCCTTTATGGAAGAGTGGCAAGAAGAAAGCCATTTCTCAAAGATATCCATAAAAAGTCTTGTTTGAAGTTTGCCACAAGCCACCTGGGAGACACACCAAACATGTGGAATAAGGTGCTCTGGTCAGATGAAACCAAAATCGAATTTCTTGGCCACAATGCAAAACGATATGTTTGGCGTAAAAGCAACACAGCTCATCACCCTCAAAACACCATCCCCACTGTCAAACATGGTGGTGGCAGCATCATGGTTTGGGCCTGCTTTTCTTCAGCAGGGACAGGGAAGATGTTTAAAATTGATGGGAAGATGGACGGAGCCAAATACAGAACCATTCTGGAAGAAAACCTGTTGGAGTCTGCAAAAAACCTGAGACTGGGACGGAGATTTATCTTCCTAAAAGACAATGATCCCAAACATAAAGCAAAATCTACAATGGAATGGTTCAAAAATAAACGTATCCAGGTGTTAGAATGGCCAAGTCAAAGTTCAGACCTGAATCCAATCGAGAATCTGTGGAAAGAGCTGAAAACTGCTGTTCACAAATGCCCTCCATCCAACCTCAATGAGCTCGAGCTGTTTTGCAAGGAAGAATGGGCAAGAATTTCAGCCTCTCGATGTGAAAAACTGATAGAGACATACCCCAAGCGACTTGCAGCTGTAATCGCAAAAGGTGGCGCTACAAAGTATTAACTCAAGGGGGCCGAATAATATTGCACACCCCACCTTACAATTTTTAATTTGTTCAAAAAGTTTAAAATATCCAATAAATTTCGTTCCACTTCACGATTGTGTCCCACTTGTTGTTGATTCTTCCCCCAAAAATTTGAATTTTATATCTTTATGTTTGAAGCCAGAAATGTGGCAAAAGGTAGAAAAGTTCAAGGGGGCCAAATACTTTCACAATGCACTGTATATCTCTATATATAATTTATAATTTTTTTTTACATTTTTTAATCTGTCCATGGGAACCCCAGTTACAATAAAAACAACCATCTGTTGTAACATTAGTCATTGGCAGAGCTGACCTCTACTTGCCAGGGGGCACCTGCTAATCACTAGGTCAAATTGCACCACTAGAAAGAGTTGAATGTTGCTAAAGGTTTAAGTCAGGAGTTGATCCAAAACAGAAAAAATAGATATATGGTATAATATTCTTTTGGCTCTAATCTCAGTTCTGGTTAATATAAGTATGTAAAAAATATATATTTTTTAAAATTCACTCAAACTGATTTGTATGAAGAAAGTCCAGAAAAATGCTGATGCATCATTCCCTGCTGCAAGATTACAAAAAAAAGAGATTCTGATTTGGCTTTTATCCTAAGTCATATTGCACGACTCGTTAAAGGGTTGATTGTGACTTGTAGGATTGCTACTTCCAATAGGTGGCGCAATAGAGTACAAGTCCTCTTTTTCTCTGAAGAGACAATTTGCATATGCAAAACAAACCTAGAAATCTGAACTGGGATACAAATTGCATGCATGCAGCATGTAAGTGCATGTTCACACCTGGCCACTAAACAGAAACATAATAAATAAATACCCTGCAATAAATAAATACAAAAACAAAAATAGTGCATGAAAATAATATATTATTATGTTTATGTTTTTTTTAAATTACAGAACAGCACAACAATCTTGCGTGGCTGGAATCACACATGCAATTTTTGTGGCAGTTTTCAATTCCCTTTTTAGAGCCAAATCCAGGCGTAAATACAAAAAGGGAAAACAGGCTGTATCACAAATTAGGCTAACCAGTGCAAGTCTATGGGCCAATTCATTAAAGGGAATCTATCAGCAGGTTATTGCTATGTAATCTGAAGACAGCATGCTGTAGTTGTTAAAACGCAAACTAGGTGGTTTTGTTTGCTTGCAATGATTGTTTTAGCACCAAGAACTTATCATTGCTTGGACATAGCACTAGTGAGACCAAGTCAGACTCCACCCCCTTCTGTGTTAAGCAGCTCACTGTCTATGGACTTTGTACATACAGAGCTTGGTGTGGATGGGGTTAGCTGTCTCAGCACTGCTGCACTGCTAAAGCTATCATCTCTGTGTGAGAATGGCTGCACTCAGTAAACTAAGTGATATATAATCCTGCTGACAGATTCCCTTTAAGGTGTTTACTCTAAAATTTTGCCGTAAAACACATTAATAAGTCACAATTTTTTTGCGCTTGGAAGTTGAGCAAAAATAGTGACTTTTTACATATTTACGCCATTCCCAGCCAGTATGGTCAGAGCATGGATGGGATGAAGCAAGGCAAGTTCATGAACAGTTACACCATAGACTTGGATCAAAGTCAGACAAGTCGCCATTAATTTGTGACCAATCAGTCAGAAAAATTACACAGACAAGTGAACTAATCCATAGATTATGATAGGTAAAACTTACAGTATATCCGTGGAAAACACGGATAGTACTGGTATGAGAAAAACTGATGTCTGAATAAGCCCTTAAACCCCCCCCCCAAAAAAAAACAAAAAACAACTGAATCAAAAACCCCAATGGAATTTAAAAAAAAAAAAAACTGTATAAAACTCTCCTTAGGTCATTTTCACACTATGTTTTTACAGTGGTCAAAGTTTGTATTAAAGGGGTTGGCGGTGCAAATCGATAAGTCTGCAGTCACTCTGTGTGACTGCAGACTTATGAATCCCCCCAGCGCAATTCGCCAGTTTCTGACCCAGTACAGAGGGTATGTATGCGTTATACATACTCCCGGACATTGGGCGTGACCTCGCTCCATACAAGTGTATGGAGGCAAGGCCGCGCCCACTGGCCGGGAGTATGTATAACTCACACACTACCGTTCAAAAGTTTGGGGTCATTTAGAAATTTCATTATTTTTGAAAGAAAAGCACATTTTTTTTCAATGAAGCTAACATTAAATGAATCAGAAATACACTCTATACATTGTTAATGTGGTAAATGACTATTCTAGCTGCAAACGTCTAGTTTTTATTGCAATATCTACATAGGTGTATAGAGGCCCTTTTCCGACAACCACCACTCCAGTGTTTTAATGGTACATTGTGTTTGCTAACTGTGTAAGAAGGCTAATGGATGTTTAGAAATCCCTAGCACAAGTATGTTAGCCCAGCTGAAAACAGTTTTTGACCTTCCTTTGAGCTAGTTGAGAATCTGGAGCATTAAATTTGTTTGTTCTATGAAACTCTCAAAATGGCCAGAAAAAGAGAATTTTAATGTGAAACTCGACAGTCTATTCTTGTTCTTAGAAATGAAGGCTATTCCATGCGAGAAATTGCCAAGAAACTGAAGATTTCCTACAACGGTGTGTACTACTCCATTCAGAGGAGAGCACAAACAGACTCTAACCAGAGTAGAAAGAGAAGTGGGAGGCCCCGCTGCACAACTGAGCAACAAGACAAGTACATTAGAGTCTCTAGTTTGAGAAATCGACGCCTCACAGCTCCTCAACTGGCAGCTTCATTAAATAGTACACGCAAAACGCCAATGTCAACGTCTACAGTGAAGAGGCGATTCCGGGATGCTGGCCTTCAGGGCAAAGTGGCAAAGAAAAAGCCATATCTGAGACTGGCTAATAAAAGGAAAAGATTAATATGGCCAAAAGAACACAGATATTGGACAGAGGAAGATTGGAAAAAAGTTTTATAGACAGACAAATCAAAGTTTGAGGTGTTTGGATCACACAGAAGAACATTTGTGAGCAACTGAAAAACAACTGAAAAGATGCTGGAAGAGTGCCTGACGCCATCTGTCAAGCATGATGGAGGTAATGTTATGGTCTGGGGTTGCTTTGGTGTTGGTAAAGTGGGAGATTTGTACAAGGTAAATGGGACTTTTACTAAGGAAGGCTATCACTCCATTGTGTAACACCATGCCATACCCTGTGGACAGCGCTTGATTGGAGCCAATTTCATTCTACAACAGGACAATGACCCAAAGCACACCTCCAAATTATGCATGAATTATTTAGGGAAGAAGCAGGCAGCTGGTATTCTATCTGTAATGGAGTGGCCAGCGCAGTCACCAGATCTCAACCCGATTGAGCTGTTGTGGGAGCAGCTTGACCGTATGGTACACAAAAAGTGCCCATCAAGCCAATCCAACTTGTGGGAGCAGCTTCAGGAAGCATGGGGTGAAATTTCTCAAGATTACCGCAGCAAATTAACAGCTAGAATGCCAAAGGTCTGCAATGCTGGAATTGCTGCAAAGGGAGCATTCTTTGACGAAAGCAAAGTTTGAAGGAGAAAATTATTCTTTCTATTAAAAATCATTATTTCTAACCTTGTCAATGTCTGGACTATATTTTGTAATCATTTTGCAACTCATTTGATAAATAAAAGTATGAGTTTTCATGAAAAACACAAAATTGTCTGGGTGACCCCAAACTTTTGAACAGTAGTGTATATACCCTCCGGACCCGGCTTAGAAACCAGCGAGATTCATAAGTGTGCAGCTACACAGAGTGACTGCAGACTTATCGATTTTGACCGGACAACCCCTTTAAAGTGAAAGACACTTCAGCTCCTGCCAGTTTTTTTTTTATTTTTTTTATATTGCCAAAAGGTAGGAAGCCTTCAAGAAGTAAAACAAAACCAAATCATTATAAGAATCCTATATTCACACAAGACTGATCAAGGATTGTTTGGCAATTTATTGTATGTAAATTTCTTGATTTCTGATGCAATTCTAAGGTTATTATGAGCCTAATAGAAAATACAGGGGAACTATACAATAAGCACATTAACATGACTGATTCAGACTGTTTTATTCTAGGCTTACCACATGAGTACATCATTCCAATGTTCAATTTTTATAAAAGTCTTGGAGAACTGAAAATGATTGAGGAGGAATATGCCCTTTTGTCGGCAGTAGTTATTCTTACACCAGGTATGTTGTCTTTATAAACAAATGAAACACATAGTAATTATCAGATAAATATAAATGTCATAATACATTGCAACAATTAATATATGGTCACATGTGGAACTCACAGAAATATACCTTAAAAATAAACCAATTATTACAGGGGTGTTACATAGTGATTACTAGGCCTTTTGTGTGCATGGCACTATTGCCCAATATATGCTGTCTTTGCCCCTACACACCCTATGATATTCTATAGCACCATATCTATGGGGGTTGCACCTCCGTTGGCTGCCTATTACGCTCTATAACTACTACACTTGATTTTTATGCTTGTAGCACTAGTGCAATCCTATACCTTGTGGCCATTAAGACTTTTGTTTCTGTTATTTCACTCCAATGTGCATTTTTTAATGAATATTTAATAAATGATGTATTTTTAAGGAAATTTTTTGAGTTACTATTGTATAACTGTAGCTTTGTGCTTATCTAAAATACTCGGTGAGTTAGAATCACCCGTGGGAGATTTGTAGTAGAAACTTCTGCCAATAACTATATCATTCATCTAACTTATTTCTGCAGTCAGGGCCGGCGTCAGCACCCGGCGCACTTGGACAAGTGCCGGGGCCCTGGAACATCAGGGGGGCCCACTCGCTGTTGTGGCCCAGGTCGCTCCCCCAGCATCTGTGCAGGATCGCTAGTGCTGTTTCATTGCTGTCACTTTACCAGACATGGCAGCATGTAGTGCGCTGTGCAGGTGTGTCTGGTAGTAATGACATGGCAGGGTCGGCACTACACCTTTAATTGTGCTTGCGTGTTGCTCCTGCCACGTCATTACTAGCAGACACAGCTGCGCGCGGACATGCCTGGTAAAGTGAAGCCCATCAAAAAGCACCAGAGGTCCTGCAAAGCTGCTGGGGGAGCATCTGCGTACTGTGTGTGCGCGCACACGTCTGCGTACTGAGTGTGTGCGCACGCACGTCTGCGTACTGTGTGTGTGTGCACGCATGTCTGCATATGTGAAGAATGAGGGGGCAGGCTGGGCCCTGTGTTGAATACCTATATTTCTCAGCTGTATCTGTGCATCATGAATCGTAGTATGTGTTAAAGGGGTCCACTGAAACTCTAGAGCCCGGGACCCACGAAAACCTGGAGCCGGCCCTGTCTGCAGTATGTGCAGAATTTCTGCAACATATCTAACCTGTTTGAACTTATTCTTGCATGCTCCCTGTAGCAGTAGGAGTCATCCACTTTTAGGGTGCAGAAATGTTGCAGAAGATCTGCAGTATCAAAAACTTACCAAAAACTCATAGTGGGAATGCAGCCTTAATAAATTGTCAACTGGGCGTTACTGTTCCATTTGTCAAAGTGACATGTTCCTACACAGTGACGCTGTCAGCACAAACTAGATTGTTTCTGAGTATAGAAGGATACACACACATCTACTAACACCCTGTTGTAAAATTAGTGGAAATGCACTAAAAACGCATATGCATTTTTTACCTGAAGATTTTTTGCATTTAATGCAATTGTCTGGAAAAAAAAATGCACATAAAACAGTGTATTCGCAGAAGAAATTGACATGCTGCGGATTTGATATACGCACCACAAGTCAGTTTACACAGTGTGAAAAAAGAAGCACAGTGGGCGGGAGATTTCTATAAATCCCATCCACGGAAACGTGAGACGCAACAAAAATACACAATGTCAAAAACTCACTAAAAATTTACCATTGTAACACAGCCTCATACATTTCCAGAAGTGTAAATTGTACTATTATTTCCTAAAAAATAGCATGTCAGGAAAGCTCGCAACTGGGCAGTTCCTTTAATAAAAGCCATGGTTGTAATATTCATACTGGCCACCTCACTTTTCTATAAATGCAGTATGCAAGTGAATCTATGACCCTGCATGATTACACAGATGAATAAACTGTAAATATCGTTAAAAAATATAATAAGGAATTGTTCTACAAAATGCTAGAACAGATGTATTTTCATGGCACATAATAAATTCCATTAGCGTACCCCGTATATTTCAGATCAAGAATAGTGCTACAGACAAATGGGCATATTTATCAAAATTGTTTAATTCTTAGACTAGACGGTCTAAAAATGTGCCAGATTTATCATAGTGGTTTTGTGCGGTTTGATTATGCTTTCTAATTTTAAGACTGTCTAGTCTAAATTCACTGTCAGTCTAAGGTGTATGCCTGTTCATGAAGCAGGAGGGACAGACTAGTAGCGTACATCTCTGTGTGCCCATCGCCACAAATCTTTTTCCAGTCTCTGCTGGAGTAAGACTTCTGGCACAGAGAATGCCGCTTGTCAAGAATTTGATGAGCGACAATTGCCACACCCATGTCCTGCACCATCACTCTTTGCTGGGTGAAAATTGTGTGAGAACGGCAAAAGCTGCATATTTGTAGCGCAGTCTCCAGTTGCGCCAAAAATAATGCGACCTTTGGGCCTATAGACTAACCGGTTAACACCGTATGACGGGTACAGCACGTCATGGGCAGGTGTCAGTTCCTGCATCAGGATGTGCTATGTCTGTCATGGATTTAAACTGTAACTGTGTGAAAACACACAGTAACAGCACTGTGCTGGCTGTAGTCACTGACAGCTGACCGGCACGACTAGAGATGTGGGGACCAATTACAGCGGTCCCCGCCATCAGATCGCTGTAACAGACAGTCAATCTGACTGATCACAGCATGAGATTAGCAGGAGGTGCACTTCCCCGCATGATCACCGCTGGGAGCTCGGCTTAGCTGACGGTGGTAACAGCCAAGGCAAGTTCCCGCACCGCCCCTGGCTTATCAACCTTCCAGATGCTGCGATTGATAGCGATCGCAACCATTAGAAGGCTAAAGGAGGGCTCCCTCTCTCACCCCCACCGGCACCCCCACGACAAAATCAAGGGGAACCAATGGTTGTCATGGCACCCTGAGGTCAAACAATGACCTCCTGCTGTGCCAGGTATGGTGATCTGTTAGACCCAGCTATAGGCAGAGTCAAACAGGCGTTCTGCCAGTGTAATCTGACAAGTCTTATGCATTTCACATGTAAAGCGCCATGGAATAAATAGCACTATAATAATAATAAATAATAATAATAATTGCAGTACACTCTTTATTGGAATGAATGAGACCAGTGATCAGACAAATAAAAGTTAAAGTCCCTTAAAGGGATTAGGTAAAAAAGTAAAAAAAAAAAAAAAGAAAAAAATTGCAAAAATGATTAAAAACAAAAAATATTACACAAATAAATATGCATATTTATGTAAAAACAAAAATAAACCAATAAAGTGAACATATTTAGTATTGCCACGTCCAAAACTACTTGATCTATAAAACTGTCACACTATTTAACCCCTACAGTGAACACCGTAAAAAAAACTAATAAAAAATATGTAAAAAAACCTAAGCTTTATCATCATACCACTGAAAAAAAAACTGTAATAAAAACTCAATCAAAAAGTCGAATGCAAGTAAAAATGGTATTGCTGAAAACATCATCTTATACCGCAAAAAAGCAAGCTACCACATAGCTCCATCATTGGAAAAATCAAAAAGCTAAAGCTCTCAGAATACAGCAATGCAAAACCAATATTTTTTCAATAAAATTGTTTTTATTGTGTGGAAGTGGCAAAACATAAAAAAAATTATACAAATGTGGTATTGCTGCCGTAATTATACTGACCCGAAGAATAAAGCATCTTTATCAATTTTACTACAGGGTGTTTTTTTAATGTGTGAGAGCAGCCAAACAAAAAAAAAAAGATATAAACCTTGTATCACTGTAATTGCACCAACTCGAAGAGTAAAGTCACCTTAACACTTACACCGCACGAGGAATGGCATAAAAATTAAATAAAACCAATTCTTTACCTGCTGTTGATTTGTTTATTCTGCCTCCTAAAGATCGCAGTAAGGCTCAGCACACATTTATCCTGTGCTCTATGCTGAACACTTACACCGGGTTTTCCGTGTAAATCTCTGAAATATGTGATTCAGACAGAACTCCCGGCAGAAGATTCTCTATAACGAGGCAGATATAGGCACTGTGAACATTGTTTGGCCTGTGATCTGGTGGTGTCCATATTTTTTAGTCGTGCATAAAAGTGCGGTCGGCCACAGTTTTGTGTACCTCTTAAAATCCGGATACCGCCAAACAGAAGCCACAGAGTCCAGAGTTTTTCTGTTGCCTCATTAGTGAATGGATCCCTCGGGGGTTTCATCTGAATCATGTATTTTGTAGATTTAGATGGAAACCTCGATATAAGTGCCCCTCAGCATAGAACACAGGATAAATGTGAACTGGCCTAAAATGTTCTGTACCCCAACATTCCACTAATTAAAGCTTCTACTTAACCCACAAAAACAAGTCCCCACTCAGGTTCATCATCTGGTAACAGAAATATAGGGGATGTCCAAGTTACTGGTAGCACAAAGGCTCTGGAAAAGTGACATGGGTCCCATCAAAACAAATCCAGCAAAATCTGCGCTCACAGATCCTAATACCCCCTCCTCCTGAGCCTCACATTGTACCTAAACCGCAGTTAGCATCCACATGTTTGGCGTTACCGTAGCAAGGAGAGCCCACTTTATTTCCATGTTCATGAGAAGTTGTGTAACAAATTATGCGTTAAATTTTTCCTATTTCCCCTTGTGAAAAGGTGACCACGTTATAGTGGTAAAAATGTAATTGTTTTTTCATCATTTCCCAATGGTATAACATTTTGTGAAGCACATGTGGTGTCCTGACACCTCAGGGGCTCTCCCATTGTGACATGGCACCCTCAAACCATTCCAGGCAAATCTGCACTCTGACATGGTTCTACTTCCCTTCTGAGCTTTGCACTGTGCCTCAAAAGTAGTTTCCGACCATATATGGGGAATTGCCGTGCTCAGGAGAAATTGGGTAACAAATTTTATGGTCCATTTTCTCCTATTAGCCCTTTTGAAAATTAACCCCTTTACGACGACGAGGTCAGTAATAGTGCGTAGCTGCGCCCTGGGCCTTATGGACCAGCTACGTACTATTACGTGTGCTACGATTGCGCCCGCACACAAGCAGTGCGGGGTGATCGCCACCGGGTGTCAGCTGATTGTCACAGCTGACGCCCAGTGCTATGTGCCAGGAGCGGTAAGTCACAGCATTCCGGGAGCAAGGGGAGGTAAGCGCCAATACTTACCTCCTCTATGGTGTCCCACGCTGTCTGTGTCGGGTCCCGGATGTTGCCATGGTGACCCAATGTCGTTATGACGACATCCGGGTCACCAGGAGGCAAGAAGTTACTTTGGTCATGCACAGTGCGCTACCAAAGTAACTTCTGCATGCAGCACTGACAGGCTGTATATAGCACAGAGATGCTGCTGCATCTCTATGCTATATAAGCGATCAGGCTGCAAAAAGTGAAAGTCCCATAGTACAAGTAAAAAAAAGTGTCAGAAAGTGAAAAAAAAAACACTTGTAAAAATATTTTTTTAAAAAATGAAAAAAATAATCCCCAAAACATAAAATTCTACTGTACCCATAAATATTATGAAAAAAAAAAAAAGACCAATAAAAGTACACATATTTAGCATTGCCGTGTCTGGAACCACCTGACCTATAAAACTGTCCCACTAGTTAACCCTTTTAGTGAAAACTAAAAAAAATAAATAAAAAACGATGCTTTATCGTCATACCACCAAACAAAAAATGGAATAAAACGCGATCAAAAAATCGAATGTAAATAAAATGGTACCGCTGAAAACATCATCTTGTTCCGCAAAAAACAAGCCAACATACAGCTCAATCAGCCGAAAAATAAAAAAGTTATAGCTCTCAGAATAAAGCGATACAAAATTATTTTTTCTATAAAATAGCTTTTATTTTGTAAAAGCGCCAAAACATAGAATAACAATATAAATGTGGTACCACTGTAAACCTACTGACCCGAAGAATAACGCTGCCTTATCAATTTTACCACACGCGGAACAGCATAAAAATAAACAAAATAAACAATTCCTGAATTGTTGGTTTTTGTCTATTCTGCCTCCCAAAAATCGGAATAGAAAGCGATCAAAAATGTCACGTGCCCAAAAATGGTACTAATAAAAACGTCAACTTGTACTGCAAAAAAAACAGCCCTTACATGACTCTGTCGACCGAAATATGGAAATATTATAGCTCTCAAAATATGGCCATGCAAAAACTAGTCTTTGCAAAAAAAGCATCTTTTAGTGTATGACAGCTGTGAATAATAAAAACCTGATATAAATCTGGCATCGCTGTATTCCCATCCGACCCGAAGAATAAAGTCGTCTAATCACTTATACCGCACGAGGAAAGGCGTAAAAAATAAACGCCAGGGTAACTTCCTAACAAAAAAACATTTTGGTTCCAAAATTGTGCTGATATAAAGTAGACATGTGGGAAATGTTATTTATTAACTATTTTGTGTGACATATCTCTCTGATTTAAGGGCATGAAAATTCAAAGTTAGAAAATTTCAAAATTTTCGCCAAATCTCCGCTTTTTTCACAAATAAACGCAAGTCATCTTGAAGAAATTTTACCACTATGATTAAGTAGAATATGTCACGAAAAAACAATCTCAGAATCAGGGGGATCCATTGAAGCGTTCCAAAGTTATTACCTCATAAAGTGACAGTGGACAGAATTGTAAAAATTGGCCTGGTCATTAACGTGCAAACCACCCTCGGGGGTAAACGGGTTAAAACAACATTTTAATGACAAAAATGTAATTTTTAATTTTCACAGCCCAATGTTATACAATTCTGTCAAATACCTGTGGGTTTAAACTGCTCACTACACCCTTAGAGGAATTCTTCAAAATGTGTAGTTTCCAAAATGGGGTCACATGTGGGGATTTCTGCTGTCTTGGCATCTCTCTCAGGGGCTCTGTCAATGTGACATAGCGTCAAAACCAGGTGAGGAACAATCAGAGAAATGGTATAATAGAAACAAGTCACCAATTCTGTATTTATCACCCACGCCTGGTTTTGGCTTCCACTCCTGAGAAAAAATACTGACCAAATACTGATAGTGGGGCCATGGCCTTACCCTTGTGAAAGTGAAAAATTTGGGCCTAAAACAACATTTTTTAGGGAATAAAACTAATGTTTCATTTTCACAGTCCAAGGTTTTAAAATTCTGTGAAAAACTTGTGGGGTCAAGGTGCTCACTACACCTCTAGATAAATTACTTAAATGGGTGTAGTTTACAAAATGGGGTCACTTGTGGGGAAGTTTCCACTGGTTAGGCACATAAGGAGTTCTGCAAACACGACATGGTCTCTGCTGTAAATTCCATCCAATTTAGCGCTCGAAAAGTCAAATGATGCTCCTTCACTTCCAAGCCCTGCCATACACCAAAACAGTAGTTTTCCACCACATATGGGGTATCGGCGTACTCAGGAGGAATTGCACAACAAATTGTATGGTCCATTTCTCCTGTTACCCTTCTGAAATTTAAAAATTTGGGGCTAAAGCAACATATCTGTGGGAAAAATTTTAATTTTCATTCTTTCTTCCACATTGCTTTAATTCCTGTGATGTACATAAAGGGTTAATAAACTTCTGGAATGTGGTTTTGAGCACTTTTAGGGGTGCAGTTTTTAAAATGGTGTCACATTTGGGTATTTTCTGTCACATATGCCCCTCAAATTCACTTCAAATGTGCTGTGGCCCTTAAAAAATGGTTTTGCAAATTTTGTTGGTAAAATGAAAAATTGCTCATTAACTTTTAACCCTTCTAACTTTCTAACAAAAAAATATGATTAAAAAAATCATGCAGATGTACAGTAGACATGTGGTACATGTTAACTATTTTGTGTTGTCTATCTGATTTAAGGGCATAAGAATTAAAAGTTTGAAAATTTCAAACTTTTCTATTTTTTGTCAAATTTTTTATATATTCATAAATAAATGCAAATCGTATAGACCAAAAGTTAGCACTAACATGAAGTACAATGTCTCACAATCACTGGGATATGTTGAAGCATTCCAGAATTATTACCTCATAAAATGACACTGGTCAGATTCGAAAAATGAGGCTCAGTTATTAACTTACAAAGTTGCTCGGTCCTTAAGGGGTTAAACGTCTGGGCTGTTCTGCTCATACTCTGCAGTGACATTTAAAACATCACTGCATAGGAGTGCAGCTATATGTGATCATATACAGTGGGGAGAATAAGAATTTGATACACTGCGGATTTTGCAAGTTTTCCCACCTACAAAGAATGTAGAGGTCTGTCATTTTTTATTGTAGGTACACTTTATTGCATGAAATAAGTATTTGATCACCTACTAACCAGTAAGAATTCTGGCTCTCACAGACCTGTTAGTTTTTCTTTAAGGATCCCTCCTATTCTGCACTCATTACCTGTATTAGTTGCCCCTGTTTGAACTCGTTACCTGTAGAAAAGACACCTGTCCACACACAACCGCTCCATTGCCAAGACCAAAGAACTGTCTAAGGACACCAAGGATAAAATTTTAGACCTGTGCAAAGCTGGGATGGGTTATAGGAGCAAGCAGCTTGGTGAGAAGGCAACAATTGTTGGTGCAATTATTAAGAAATGGAAGAAACTCAAGATGACTGTCAATCTTCCTTGGTCTGGGGCTCCATACAAGGTCTCGTCTCGGGACGTAAGGATAATTCTGACTAAGGGCAGGAATCAGCCCAGAACTACACGGGAGGACCTGGCCAATGACTCTCAAATATTACCGTTAGTGACACACTACACCATCATGGATTAATATCTTGCAGGGCACGCAATGTCCCTCTGCTCATGCCAGCATATGCTCACACCAGGCCCATTTGAAGTACGCCAATGACCATGTGGATGATCCAAATGAAGCATGGGAGAAGATAATTTGGTCAGATGAGACCAAAACAGGACTTTTTGGTATCAACGCCACTCGTCATGTTTGGAGGAAGAAGGATGAGTACAACCCAAATAACACTGTCCCAACTGTGAAGCATGGTGTGGGAAACATCGAACTTTGGGGGTGCTTTTCCGTCAAGGGGACAGGACGACTGCACAGTATTGAAGAGAGGATGGATGGGGTCATGTATTGCGATATTTTGGCCAACTACCCCCTCCCCCACTAAGAACATTAAAGATGGGTCGTGGCTATGTCTTCCAGTCTTCCAGCATGACAATGACCCGAAACACTCAGCCAGGGCAACTAATGACTGGCTCTGTAAGAAGCATTTCAAGGTCCTGGAGTGCCATACCCAGTCTCCAGACCTGAACCCAATAGAAAATCTTTGAAGGAAGCTGAAACTCAATGTTGCCCAGCGACAGCCCCGAAACCTGAAAGACCTGGACAAGATCTGTATGGAGGAGTGGGCCAAAATCCCTGCTGCCGTGTGTGCAAACTTGATCAAGAATTACAGGAAATGTCTGAACTCTAATTGCAAACAAAGGTTTCTGCACCAAATATTAAGTCCTGTTTTTCTATTGTATAAAATACTTATTTCATGCAATAAAATGCAAATTAATTATGTAAAACTCATACAATGTGATTTTCTGGATTTTTTTTAGATAGTCTCTCACAGTTGAAGTGCACCTATGGTAAAAATTACAGACCTCTCCATTCTCAGTAGGTGGGAAAATTAGCAAAATCGGCAGTGTATCAAATACCTATTTTCCCCACAGTAGATGCGAAAACGGGGATCCAGCTGTAAAAGTTATTCCGTCTTTGCCTTCTTGTTCACTGTACACACAGCTCTAAACAAACATTTTGTATGCAGTAATAGGAAGTGCTGATGCTGCTTCCTCCTACATACACATGTGATTGCTATGTATAGTGAGGAAGCAGGAGCTGCTAGGTCATAGGAGACCTAGACAGCTCTGCTATGCAGCCAGGAGGCTGAATTTCCCTTGTAAATGCGGCTAATATACCAGCCCCAGTTACAAGGGAAGAAAGATCAAAATAAAAATACTTTAAAATTTAAATGTATTGTCCCACAAAGGTCTTTTAAGTCCTAATGGGGGGCAGAATGTGTAAAATAAATGAAAAAAATAAATAAATAAAAAAAAGACACTGTCAATCTAAATTTGCTTTTACTAGCCCTGCAAAAAAAAAGAGAAAATATGATAAAAATGAAATCCTATGCATCATGAAAAAGCAAGATGCAAAAATTATTTGAATATCCAAACGAGAACATTTTTTTTTAGAGCTTTTTAAACCATATATACAAAAAAAACTTAACGGGAGTAAGTGGCCCAGTCAAGACAGTATTTTGGTACAGAATTCTGGTGCATTTAGCTTGATAATTCTCCCCCAATGTTTGTTGATT
Organism: Phyllobates terribilis; assembly: GCF_046119375.1. Lineage (NCBI taxonomy): Eukaryota > Metazoa > Chordata > Amphibia > Anura > Dendrobatidae > Phyllobates > Phyllobates terribilis. The sequence continues at coordinate 109,323,600 of NW_027362771.1, forward strand.
CTCATTGTTGTTACCGTTATTCGCAAATGTTCAGAAGATGAATTATGCGCCGTCATGCATTTCTAACATTCCAGTTATCTGTGTGGTGGTGACATTTACTCCTTTATATATTTCACCATTCATTGCAGATCGACAATACATCAAAGACAAGGAGTCGGTGGAGAATCTTCAGGAGAGCTTCCTACATATTCTAGAAAAGTTGTGCAAGCAGCATCACCCTAACAACCCTCAACACTTTGCTCGGCTTTTGGGGCGACTCACTGAGTTAAGGACATTTAGCCATCACCATACAGACATGGTTATGTCTTGGAGAGTCAGAGATCACAAATTTACTCCCCTCCTTTGTGAAATCTGGGATGTGCAATAATGAAGATGTTTTTACCCAAAAACTGTAACTATCTGTATTTTTGTCACCTATAAACTAGACCTGATCAGCATTCTAATGGATATAAATATATTTAAATACATGAGTAATTAACATTAATGTTGTATGCATTTGTATATAGAATACACGTGTCTTTGTACAACTATTTTGTGTCAATTTGGAGTGATGAAATATAACACATGAACCATTAATACACATGACATAATTTACATAATGAATAATGTTAGTTTTTTTTTCTTCTTTGAAATGGACAAATTAGGAGTTAATCCATCTGTAGGGATTTGTTCCAGCAGACCGCAAGTATTTGTAGGTTCAGACCTCAGATTTGTATTAGGAATGTTTCCGAACAAAAATATAAAATGTATCTGGTGCACATTGCTAGCTATATATTATTCTTTATCAGTGGTGGAAACAGACAAGAGGGCCCTCTTTATTTTTTACCATTCTTTCGGTCACACTATATAAATCCATGCCGGTTGCATGGATTTATATAGTGTGACCAAGTTGTCAAGCACTTTCCATGTGATGCTAAAATCGCTTGGAAAGCGCTTGACAACCCGCATGCGGAAATGCATGTGAAGAACGCTTCACATCCGCATGTCCCTGGTTGAAAAAACGCATGTACAATCCGCATGTACAATCCGCATGTACAATCCGCATGTACAATCCGCATGTACAATCCGCATGTACAATCCGCATGTACAATCCGCATGCGTTTTTTCTGCCAGGGAGATGCAGAAACGCTCAGGAAAAATCCTGAGCATTTCTGCATCGTGGGCTCTTAGACTTAAGCTACATTCACACATTTGTTGTACACATCAGCTGTGTCGGGCTGGGGAGCTAAAGGCCCACCAATAAAATTGACTCTGGGGGCCACTGTTCAGCTACATGGAAAGATTATATTACTCTCACTCATAACTGTATATAATAATACACTGGATAGCTTGTTAAATGAATGATGAGATTCTGCTTCTGTCTCATAAGAGGGTAAGTGACCCATTGCTGCACAGGGCCCACCAGGAATTGACCTGTTCCCCTGTGGGCCAGTCAGAGCCTGCATGTCAGTGTGCTGTCCGTTTTTAAAACAAATGGCACAAAGACCTGATTTCTTTTGTGCACCATAGATTTGAATAGGCTAGCCTTATCTGAGATATGGAAGAGTATAGTGCATGCTACAATTATTTTCACAAGGACATTCAGTGTGTGAAAAAACTGCGATATGAACATCCCAAATGAACTACATTGGTCAGTGTTCTGTCCATTTACATGGACAGCACACATATGATTATCTGAACAAGGTCTAGGGGTACATTCGTGTGTCACGTACCAAAACTTTCCATTTTTTGTAAGACCGCTCACTGTTTCCTTGAGCCATACACACATCCATTTTAAAAACGGATCCGTTTGTCTGATGCGTAAGACTTCGAGAATGTCCTATTCTCATCCATTTTGCGGATCAGACTTGACCATTAAAGTCTATGGGGATCAGTTAATGAGGGATGAAAAACAGAAGACATACTTTTTACTTCACTGATCTATTGATGAGTCAATAAGTAAATAAAAGTTTAGACAGGTCACCTCCTTCAGTTTTTAAAAACAGATGAGAATATATGGAGGCAACAAGAAAGAAAAACAAAGGCTAAACGGAAGAGAAACAGATTATGTAAAAATAGACATGGATTAATGTAGCCTTGTTTGCTGCCTGCTTTTCCTGCAGTAATGTTGCAAATTGCAACCTGTTGAAATCAATGAAAGTGGAGTCTGCTCCACTTCTGCCATTGTTTCTGTCTTGCAATTCAATATATAACGTTTCAGTCAACAACTTAGACCTTCTTCAGATATACAGACTGCATACAGGAGAGGTATGCGAGAGAGAAGCACTAGTGGTCAAGCAGCCTGACCACACTGGTTATTGGCTGAAATGTTATATATTGGATTGCAAATAAACATCACCTCTATTTTACTACCGAGTACCTAGTTCTTCATAGGTATCACTAGTACACCACTGACTCGGAGTGCTGTGATCTACTTGCAATCATTCTGTCACTATCTGCACCCAACGTCTGTATGTTTTTGTTCTTTGTCATCTTTCCTCAAGATATTCTTGAGGAAGAGGTTTTCCAATATATAACCAAACACCCACTACGAATGCCTATAAAGACATTAGCTAAGGAATCAGTTTCTTGCATATTCACATGCATGAAACTGATCTTACTCCTGTACCAGGAAAAAGGGAGAAGATCATGGAAAAAATTTAGAATTTTTGCAACAGTTACAAAAATGTTAGTATGACCAAACACCAGGAAGCCCTAGGAATCCTCTAGCGCGCCCCTACAGCAACGGAGCACAGGAAAGATAGTTTCTCAGCTCTTCTGCTGTACAATGACCTTATGAGTATGGCTTGCCTCCCAAATGTCCCAGAATCAGATAGCTGTCCCACTTTCAACTGTACATGCGTCTTTTACACTAGAAATTAATGGTTCAGCTCCACCTTTGCCTTGTACTAAGACTCGACACAGGAGGAACAATAACATCACTATATTGTGACAGCAGCAGAGAGATCCACACAGTATAGAGCACTGCTCCTCTCATTGTAGGAATGGGACAAGGTGAGCACTTTTGTTTTTCATTTGCCAGTGGGGTGAAGTGGAGAAGAACTATACTGGAGGCAAGTGGCATTGGGTTATCATACTGTCTGGGGGGGAATTGAATGATGAGGATTAGCATCATTGTGTATGGGAGGCATTGTTGGGGCATCACGATGAGTGGGGAATAATAACGTGTAAACGGGGCATGCAGACTAGTTCAGTGATATAAGACCATGATAGCTAGTTATAAGGTTATCTGTCCCAGATGTAGAACATCAGCATTACAAAAATACAAATCAAGTAGTGCACTGCACCCAAATTCAGCACATCAGAATCTACACAGATTCATTTTCAGAGAAATGCCACTTACTATAGAAGACTGGAACAGAATCATGCTTACTACACTGAGTTGTGAACAGAATCAAGCTTACTACATAGATATGGCAACAAAACCAAGCTTACTACATAGTGTAAGGCAGCACTAGTCATCATAATGGGGGATACTCGCTGCAGCGGGTAAATTAAGCACATGTGCAATGTCCTTCCGGTATTTCACAATTCAGCAGTTTATTATGTTATCATAAACCGCTGTTCACACACATAATGCCCATGAGCCTTTCCAGTGGCAGCTATGCCCACTTGGCTCCAGGTAAACTATAACACTTGGCTTCAGCAAACTATAACAATGTCCATATATCACAATGTCCATATAACGTACCGCTTTTACCTTTTGCAGGGTCTTAACGGTTTCAGGTTTAGTTTGCTACCACTTCAGCTTTTAGGTGGGGGTCTCCAGCCCTCGTACCTTCGAAGGCTACTGGTATGTTTTCACTCACATCCAGCCTGCGCCTTTCAGGACTCTTCAGCAAGCCTCTGCCTTCCAAGGCCACTAGCATCCACTCACAGGATCCAGTCTCGGCCTTTCAGGCTGCCAGGCTTCACTCAGCCTCACTAGGCCTCACACGAACGGTGTCCCACACACATGGGGAACAGGCCTCATACCTCTCACACACCTGTCTCAAATTAACAGGGTTTTTTATATCCTGTAGCACACACACACACACACACACACACACACACACACACACACACACACACACACACACAGACAGGACCTGAGCTTATGTCACAGTCAAGTGTTCAGACCTTCGGTGTGCAGAGGGACCTGTGTGATGTCACAGTCATGTGACCAGTCAGCTGAGGGGGAGGGTACATGGTCAGGCAAAACACATCCTGGACCATTACCGTAATGCCAAGCAAGGTGCTGCATTACATATCCCCCCCCCCTGTTCAAACTTGTGGGGTTGAACACATAGTATACACAATTACCTCATAACCCACAGTTCACATAGAGACCATGTACTTTACAATTGTGCTACTCAGCCCCTGGAACATTAGTCAACGACAATAGCCCATTCCTTAGGGACCTACCATTTGTCACTGTCACTGACTTCGTCAGGTCACCTTTCCGGGTCGTAACCTTGTCAGAGCTCCCCCGCTCCCAGCGGTCAGTTGTAACCTTGTCAGGTCTCCCCCGCTCGCAGCGGTCAGTCGTAACCTTATCAGGTCTCCCCCGCTCCCAGCGGTCAGTCGTAACCTTGTCAGGTCTCCCCCGCTCCCAGCGGTCAGTCATACAGCGGTGTGACTCACATGCCCTGGTATCTAAGGTCCGGTTCGACTCCGTACTGTCCCGTCCTCTATTGGGTCATTTGTATGGGCTGCTCAAACCTGAGTTACTGGAGGTCTCACTACCTCTAAACCCACGCCCACTACTCTCAGGACATCTTGAAAGGTCCCTAACTCCAGCTATAGCTGTTCTGTTATTTAGGGGGCCCTTTCTCTGCCTGGTCTCATAATTTCTAGACGGCTGTCATCTTCTGCTACTCAGATGATGCTGTCTATCCACTCGCAGTCTAGCAAGATTCAACTGTTCTACCTCTCGCAGGTAGATCACTCGGTACTCCAACAGCATGCGCATATATTCCAGGCTTTCTTCTGTTCCTACAGCGGAGAATGATACCATGCCGTCTTCGTCTGGTATCCAGTCCTGACGATCATGTGGACTGCTTACTGTCACCACACCAGACTTCTTGACCATCATCTGCATGGCTCGACCATTTCTCCCAACGAGCTTCCTCACCAGAACATGAGGCACCCAGATGACCTCTTCACGCATACTGTGAGCTTTCCTCATCAACTCCAGTTGTCTAACGGCTTGTTCCGTCTTCAACCGGAGAAACCGCTTCGTGCGAATACATCGCCAGTGCATGTCACTTAGGATCGCCACCCTCTTCACTGTGACTTCGGTCATGGACAGGACCACCAGCTGTTTAGCTTCTGAGGTCGAGTACACCTTACAGGCTCCCACGGCCTTCTTAAACTGTTCATGCATTGACTCACTGGTGCATTCTTCCCTCAAATCCTCGGGCACATCTACGAGGCACTTGTACCGAGACGTTTCGATCTCATCAGTGGTTTCCAGACGATCAACCAGCTCAGGTTTCAAGGACAACTGACTTCCAGCTTCTTCACCCTGTATGCTTCCCCTGAGCTGACTCACAGCTACCAATTCACGAATTTTCGTCCTGACTACTTCCATTTCATATTTATCTTCCGTTAACACTCTCTTAGCTCTCCTCAGGTCCACCTTCTCATGGTATAAGGGAGTGAGTGCAACGCGTTTGCCCTTTTCCTTCTCCAAGGAGACCTCGTTCACTGAGTGATACTTTGTCATGCGACTTTTGAGCCCGGAAACTTCTTCCTCTAGTTCCGCCACTCGCCTCTCAGCGGCTAGTCTCTCAAGCTTCTCTTGATTCCAATGGGTTTGTAGCGACTCCTTGAGCTCCTTGATCTCGGCTCCTACATTCACCGAATCATCCGAGCTCACATCACTCAAGGAGGTACCTGCTTCATACCTCCCACCACCAGCGGCCAACTCCTGGCCCTGGTCTGTGGCTTCTCCGATAGACTCCTCCATCTGTTTCTGCTCAGCCTCCATCTTGCTGAGCCTTTCCTTAAGGCACGTCTCTGCCCTCTGGAGATTATCACAGAACGTCTGCAGCTCCTTCACCTGAGCTTCCAGACCTAAGGTCTTTCTGCGGAGATCACCATTTTCATTACAGGTGTCCTGCAGAGTGGTCTCAACCACTTGGCGTATGTGCTCTGCATCCACCTTATCATCCTCTAGTTTTCCTTTAACCCTGAGGAGATCCTCATAGTCTCTCTTGATTTGTTGCAGTTCCCTCATGAGTTCACCATATTCCTTCTTGGAGTCACATAGCTCCCGGTTGAACTGTTCGCGCAGTCGTTTTAGGTTTTGGTCACTGTCCGGAAACGTCAACCTGCAGCGCCTCTTTTAAGGCAGACAGCTCTCTATCCCTCTGGTGTAGTCCCTCATCCAGCTTTTGCTTCACTTATATCAGATCTACGTGTACCAGGGAGAACCTATCTTTCAACTCGCACAGCTCATCTTCAAACTCCGCTTTGTCAAGCTCCAACTGAAAAACCTCCTCTTTATTTCTCTGGAACTTTTCCTTCCAATTGTTGACTTCCTTGCTGTTTTCCTCCAGTTCTCGCTGCAAGTTCCTCACAACCTGGTTTATTTTCTGCCGTTCAGACTCCAGGCCCAGCTGGTCTGAGGACCCGTTCTCCATGTTTTTCCTTAGTTGCTGTACATCACTCTGATACTGCTGCCTGACAGGCTCCAGCTCTTGGCCTTGACTGGCCACCTCCTCTTTCAGGGCTGTCGGTTCCTGATCCTTCCTGCACCACGACCTCTTGTCGTTTCTCCCATACCTGCAGTTGTTTCTCAAATGCCTGCTGCGAGTCCTGTTGTTGTTTCTCCAATGCCTGCTGCTGCGACTCCAACAGGCATTTCAATCGCTCAACAGCTTCAGACTCATCTGCTGCTCCCTTCACAGCCATCATTATCTGCTCCTGCATTTCTTCAGGACACTCCATTATGCCGAAGAGTGATTGCACACGGTCATCTAACTCCTTCTCCATTCTGTCTGGAGATACTGCACCATTCATGGCCATCACGGTACACACTAGACACTTTACACCGCTCTCCCCGAAATTTTTGTGGCCCCGCCGAGCCACAGCAAAACTGGATTTGAGTGCGACGACAACCTTCGCAACCCCGCCGAGTTGCAGCCAGATGCTTTAAACTTCGTGAGCCCCGCCGAGCCACAGCAAACCAGGTTTGAGTGCGACGACAATCTTCGCAACCCCCACCGAGTTGCAGCCAGATGCTTTAATCCACACTCGTCGTCCTGTGCCGTTGCCCCTAGCAACCGGGCTGCAGTTGCCTCAAGCAACCAGACTACAGTTGCCCCTAGCAACCGGACTGCAGTTGCCCCTAGCAACCGGGTTGTCGTTGCCGCTAACAACCGGGCTGCAGTTGCCCGCATTCTCGAACCATATGTAAGGCAGCACTAGTCATCATAATGGGGGATACTCGCTGCACCGGGTAAATTAAGCACACGTGCAATGTCCTTCCGGTATTTCACAATTCAGCAGTTTATTATGTTATCATAAACCGCTGTTCACACACATAATGTCCACGAGCCTTTCCAGTGGCAGCTATGCCCACTTGGCTCCAGGTAAACTATAACACTTGGCTTCAGCAAACTATAACAATGTCCATATATCACAATGTCCATATAACATACCGCTTTTGCAGGGTCTTAACGGTTTCAGGTTTAGTTTGCTACCACTTCAGCTTTTAGGTGGGGGTCTCCAGCCCTCGTACCTTCGAAGGCTACTGGTATGTTTTCACTCACATCCAGCCTGCGCCTTTCAGGACTCTTCAGCAAGCCTCTGCCTTCCAAGGCCACTAGCATCCACTCACAGGATCCAGTCTCGGCCTTTCAGGCTGCCAGGCTTCACTCAGCCTCACTAGGCCTCACACGAACGGTGTCCCACACACATGGGGAACAGGCCTCATACCTCTCACACACCTGTCTCAAATTAACAGGGTTTTTTATATCCTGTAGCACACACACACACACACACACACACACACACACACACACACACACACACACACACACACACACGACCTGAGCTGATGTCACAGTCAAGTGTTCAGACCTTCGGTGTGCAGAAGGACCTGTATGATGTCACAGTCATGTGACCAGTCAGCTGAGTGGGAGGGTACATGGTCAGGCAAAACACATCCTGGACCATTACCGTAATGCCAAGCAAGGTGCTGCATTACAATAGATATGAGAGCAAATACAAGCTTGTTTACTACATAGATATGGAAACAAAATCGAGCTTCTAACAGATACAAAAACAGAACCAACAACACAGATATGGGAAGATAACCAAGCTTACTTCATAAATACAGAACCAAACCTACTATATATTTACTGTACAAAAACCTATAAACAAGGGAGACTATTCTACAGTATTACACAAAATCAAATAGATTTATTTTACCATGACTCAGAGAGATCTATGACCTGCATGTCCATATAGCCGGCTCAGGAGGGTTGATCCTACTGACAAATTCCCTTTAAGCGTGATCATACTGTAAAGAGATTTGTGGCTATTCGAGATCACAGACGGGTTCATGCAAATAAAGGCATAACGAGGACAGTTTCTGCCAGACAAATTGATCAGATTAAGAAAGAAATTGCTAAAATACCATTACAAAGTAGGAAATAGGTATTCAAAGCTGCTGTGGCCTCTGAAGTCCAGCGCACTTCAAGGTGTAGGATCCTCCAGAGACTTGCAGTTGTACATAAACTTTCTATTTGGCCAACCCTAAACAGTGTTCACAAGCAGAAACAGTTGCAGTGGGTCCAGACATACATGAAGACTCATTTTAAAACAGTCTTGTTTAATGAGGAGTGCCACTTAACCTGGATGGTCCAGATGGAGTAATGGATGGTTGGTGGATGGCCACCACGTCCGAAAAAAGCTGCAATATCTGCAAGGAGGTGGGGAGAGTCATGTTTTGGGCCGGAATCATGGAGAGAGAGCTGGAAGGCTCCTTTAGGGTCGCTGAAGATAAAGTATTTAACCCCTTTCCAACCCATGAAGTCTTAGTACGCACATTTGCGTACCCCCCGTTCAGTGAGGGCTGCTGCGCTGAGCCCTCACTGAACTGAGCACATGTCAGCTGATTCTTACAGCTGACATGTGCCCGCAACAGCCGCGGGTGGAATCGCGATCCACCCGCGGCTGTTAACATGTTAAATGCCGCTGTCAATCTCCGACAGCGGCATTTAACGCTCGCTTCCGGGTTGCGCGTCATAAGCCCCGCCCATCGGTGACCCCGTCACGTGATCGCGGGTCACCGATGGGTGGGCATGACAACCCAGGGTCTGCAGCAGACGCCTGTGGTTGTCATGATCTGGTCGCTATGAGCACCTCCTAGTGGTCGGCGCTCATAGCACAGGACCATTTCTGCTGCATGCAGGGGATCTGCTCGTCCCCTGTATGTAGCAGAGACGATCAGACAACTGCTGCTTCTAGTCTCCTATGGAGACTATTGAAGCATGCAGTAAGTGAAAAAAAAGTTTTTAAAAATATAAAAAAAATTAAAAAAATATAAAAGTTTAAATCACCCCCCTTTCACCTCATTCAAAATAAAATATATATATATATAAAAAAAAAACCTACATAGACATATTTGGTATCGCCGCGTTCAGAATCGCCCCATCTATCAATATAAAAAAAGAATTAATCCGATAGGTAAACGGTGTAACGAGAAAAAAATTCTAAACCCCAGAATTACGTTTTTTTGGTCGCCGCAAAATTGCAATAAAATGCAATAACGGGCGATCAAAACATCGGATCTACCCCAAAATGTTATCAATAAAAACGTCAGCCCGGCGCGCAAAAAATAAGCCCTCACCCAGCCCAAGATCACGAAAAATGGAGATGCTACAGGTCTTGGAAAATGGTGCTATTTTTTTTTTTTACCAAATTTTGGAATTTTTTTTCACCACTTAAATATAAAAGAACCTATACATGTTTGGTGTCTATGAACTCATAATGACCTGTAGAATAAGAAGGGCAGGTCAGTTTTAGCATTCAGTGAACGTGGTAAAAAAAATAAATATAAAACAACTGTTGTATTGCACTTTTTTTGCAATTTTACCGCACTTGGAATTTTTTCCCCGTTTTACCGTACATGATATGGTAAAACTAGTAATGGCGTTGAAAAGTACAACTCGTCCCGCAAAAAATAAGCCCTCACACGGCCATATTGACCAAAAAATAAAAACGCTATGGCTCTGGGAACAAGGGGAGCAAAAAACGAAAAAGCAAAAACGACAAAACCCAAGGTTGTGAAAGGGTTAAAGTTTATGACTGACCACTTTATATCATGGTACAAAAAGAAACACTGTCATCCATAGCAAAATCATCTTCATACATGACAACGCACCATCTCATGCTGCAAAGAATAACTCTGAGTCATTGGCTGCTATGGGCATAAATGGAGAGAAACTCATGGTGCGGCCACCATCGTCCCTTAACCTCAACCCTAGTCAGAACTTTTGGAATATCCTCAAAGAAAAGATTTATCAGGGTTGGTGGCAGTTCACATCAAAACAGCAGCTCTGGGAGGCTATTCTGACATCCTGCAAAGAAATTCAAGCAGAAACTATCTAAAAACTGACTGGTTCAATGGATGCAATGTTGTTATTATTATGCTTTGTTTATATAGCACCATCATATTCCGCTGCACTTTACATACATTATCATTGGTGTCCCCAATGTGGCTCATAATCTAAATTCCCTATCAGTATGTCTTTGGAGTGTGGAAGGAAACGGACGCAAACACTGGGAGAACATACAAAGTCTTTGCAGATGTTGTCCTTGTTGGGATTTGAACCCAGGACCCAATGTTGCAAAACAGTGGTAACCACAGTGGTAACCACTGTGCCCCTGTGCTGCTCAATGTCCTATGTTAACATGTAACTTTGCCTGTTAAGATGTTTTTGATTGAAAAAGCTTTTGATTTCAGTAAATGTGACATCTGCAATGCTGCAAATTCAGCAAATGACCATTTTCAGTTCTTTGCAACATATAAAATGCTTGGAAACTCTGTTGTACATAATTTGGAACAGTGCATTTTGAGTTGTTTTACTTTTGAAAAAAAATACTGTTATCATTCAGAGGTTTTTTCGAAAAAAAAAAGTGATTTATACTCTAACGGGCGATGATTTGAACATAATACTGACTAATTAGTATCAACCATTTGGGAAAATCAGAGAAAAATATAATTTGCATAATAATTTTGAGCAGTCCACTCACTTATGTATGCTCGTGCACGAAATCACTCATTTAATGGCTGCAGCAAAACAAGTTCCCAGATGAATTCCAAGGAACCAGATCCAAATCCAGCACATTACAACTTGTCTTTATTGTAGTCCAGCGTCGGACTGGTCCGCCGGGACACCGGGAGATCCCAGAGTCCTCGGTGGGCTCCCATGACAGACATAGTGGGGGCCCGCCGGTAACCGTGATCATTCTGACCACGGGCATACCTTCCTTTTGATGGCCACTGCAAACATCTGCTGTCTTCTGCTATGCGCTGCACACAGACGGCACATAGCAGTGACGTTCAAAGGCCGCCGGTCAATCAAAGCCGTGCACGTCAGCGTTCGGCCTCTGATAAGCCGGCGGACATTGAACGTCGCTGCTATGCGCCGGGCGCTGACGTCAGAGCGCAGCGCATAGCAGTGATGTTAAAAGGCCTTTGGCAGACTGCTATCAGCGCTCGGCCTCTGATCGGTCGGTGGCCCTGTTGAATACCACAGGGGCCCAAGATGAGGATGAAGCTGCAGAGGACGCCGCCGGGGGAGCGCAGGAAGGTAAGAAGATTTTTTTTCCTTTATGAATGGGCAGGGTAGTGAGTGAATGGGGGCATAGAGGATGCTATATAGGGTCACATGATGAGGGGGGGATGCTATATAGGGGCACATGATGAGGGGGAGAGGATGCTACAAAGGGAACATGATGGGGGGGAGGATGCTATATAGGGGCACATGATGAGGGGGAGAGGATGCTATATAGGGGCACATGATGAGGGGGAGAGGATGCTATATAGGGGCACATGATGAGGGGGGAGAGGATGCTATATAGGGGCACATGATGAGAGTGAGAGGATGCTATATAGGGGCACATGATGAGAGGGAAAGGATGCTACATAGGGGCCCATGATGGGGGGGGTGATACATAGGGGCCCATGATGGGGGGGTGATAAATAGGTGCCCATGATGGGGGGGAGAGGGGATGATACATAGGGGCCCATGATGGGGAGGGAGAGAGGATGCAAACATAGGGGCCCATGATGGGGAGGGAGAGGATGCTACATCGGGGCCCATGATGGGGAGGGAGAGAGGGTGCTACATAGGGGCCCATGATGGGGAGGGAGAGGATACTATATAGGGGAACATGATGAGGGGGAGAGGATGCTATATAGGGGCCCATGATGAGGGGGGAGAGGATGATATATAGGGGCCCATGATGAGGAGGGAGAGGGTGCTACATAGGGGCCCATGATGAGGAGGGAGAGGGTGCTACATAGGCGCCCATGATGGGGAGGGAGAGGATGATACATAGGGGCCCATGATGGGGAGGGAGAGGATGATACATAGGGGCCCATGATGGGGATGGAGAGGATGATACATAGGGGCCCATGATGGGGATGGAGAGGATGATACATAGGGGCCCATGATGGGGAGGGAGAGGAGGATACATAGAGGCCCATGATGGGGGGGGGATGATACATGGAGGCCCATGATGGGGAGGGGAGGGAGAGGATGATACATAGGGGCCCATGATGGCGGGGGGGTGATACATACAGGCCCAGGATGCCAGGATGGGTGGATGATACATACGGGCCCAGGATGGGTGGAGGGATACATGGGAGCCTTTGATGGGGGATATTATTAAGTAAAGGGGGCCAGAATGGGTGACAATTACAGTATGGGGGCCAGAATGAGGTATTAGTTTATGGTGGCAAGTGGATATATAATTACTGTAGGGGACATTATTGCTGTACTATAATTTACTTTTGAGGATAGTATTTTCCATGGGGGAGTAACAAAAGGGTGGTCCTGTTACTGTGCAGGGCGGCACTATGTCGCTTGTTTTTTTCATCTGGTGTAGTGTAGAAATCAGGGAATAAGTGGGGAATGTGCTCTAGAAGTGATCAGCTATTGATAACTGTGTGTTATTTTCTGCAGCGACAAGTCCTGGATGGAAGAAGTAATGGCGGTCTGAGCCAGATAAAGAAGAGAAGCAAAGATGAAGGACTTCAACTAGAGATGTCACTGGTGAGTCAGTGTATTACATGTAAATGCACACTATACAGTATATTCAGAGCTCCTGTGTATAATGTCACTGGTGATCACTGCATTACCAGTACACTATACACTATATACAGAGTTCCTGTGTATTAGTATTGTGTTTTTTATTCATGATCCTTATTGTAGTATTATTTGGTGACTATTTAATGGTAACGTGTGGTCTGGTCATGGTATGGTGGTATTTGTCACTTGTATGTGGTGATAATATGTGATCTGGTCATGGTGAGGCAGTATTTGTCCCTTGTATGTGGTATTACTCAGTCACTATGTGGTGGTAATATGTGGTCTGGTCATGGTGTGGTGGTATTTGTCCCTTGTATGTGGTATTATTCGGTTACTATGTGGTGGTAATATGTGGTTTGATCATGGTGTGGTGGTATTTGTTCCTTGTATGTGGTAATATGTGATCTGGTCATGGTGTGATGGTATTTATCCCCTTGTATGTGGTATTATTGGTGTTGGTATTGGAGATTACGTTGTGTATGGAGGTCACTTGTTCTCTCCGATATCAATACGTAGAAGATTCTTTATTAGAGATTAATTACTTTGACGTTTAACCCCTTCCTGTCCTGTGTCTATTACACAGTACCAAATATGCACTTAGAGAGGTTCACCAGTGAAAACAAGTAATAGCCTATCCTAAGGCCACATTCACTCATTCAACATTTGGTCAGGATTTTACATCAGTATGTGTAAGCCAAGACCAGGAATGGGTGATAAATACAGAAGTGGAGACGTGTTCCTATTATACTTTTCTTCTGATTGTTCCACTCCTGATTTTAGCTTACAAATAAGTGATGTAAAATACTGACCAAATACTGAATGTGTGAACGTGACCTAAGGATAACTTATTGATCTGACTGCTGGGACCCGTGCGATCGGCAGACTGTGGAACTTTTATCCCCATTAGACTGGAGCTCATGTGCGACTTAACCACTGATCCAGTCATTCACTCAGTGGCTGCGAGCGCGTTTCTTGTTTTTTTTCTGGAAGCCTCAAAGAGAATGAATGAAGCTGCGATCAGACATCCCACCTGCGGCTGCATTTTAAAATGGGGATAAAAGAGCCCTGTAAGGTATAAAAGTTCCCCATTCTTCTGATCGGTGCGGTTTCCAATGGTCAGATTACACCGATCAATAAGATATCTCCTACCTAACCTGTGAATTGGTGATAACTTGTTTTCATTAAAGAACCCCTGTAATGTAAACTACTGTAACTGTACATCCCAGTTATAGTATGTGCACAGTAGATGTGTAGGAGCTCCTGTGTCTTACGGTCGACGCTTCACTATAACAGAGATAACTGCTAACAGGTATTTACATATAGCTGTAGGGTGAGCCCCTAGAATCAATTCCCCCTGTGGGCCCCAGACTCCCCAATCCGACCCTGTTGTAGTCCATATAATATGTGCAAGTCAAGCCATTCCAAGCCATAGCGTACTGTATAGAGCAAGTATCAGAACAATATAGCAGAAAGAAAAATGTGACTTGGAAATTTCATTTTATCTTCATAGTTTTGCCTAACTTAAACTGCATGTACTGACAAAAACTGAACACTATAAAAACTTACACAGTGTGACCCTTTTGTACACCACCTTCTTATAAAAACTTTAGTATACTTTATTTTCTCCAAAAAAAATAGATTCTGATGTAGTGTTAGGATGATTTTTTCCCCCGCACACACTGCATTCGTCTATGGTCGGCTAGTGATCATCAGCATACAAATTGCATATGGAGCGGTTATAAGAGGAGCGCTGGGAGTGTGAAAACAGCCAAATTTTATCAGTATGTTACACAATGTTAGGGTTCTATATGAAGCAAAGAGGTCCCCAGAGATTATTAGGGTCCATCTGGGTGTTGATAAGAGTTCATTTTTAAAATGGAGGAAAACAAAAAGTCCTGAGCGCAAAACTTTCTCCATTCTAAAAATGGACATGTAACAGAACCCAGACAGATCCAATAACAATCGTAGAGAGTGGAGACCCCTCTGTTTTGTTATGCAGCAGATACATTTTGCACATTAATTCCACTTGTCTGTTCCTAAAACAGAAAAGTCAAATGGAAGTCCCTTTATAGATTTAGGAATTATATCCAAAAATCAAATATGTTTTAACACACACATACACACTACAAGCATACACACACACCCTACAAACACATGTGCATACATATATACACACATTGGGGTGTGTATTCGCTTTTTTTTTTTTTCATTCTTTTCAATTTTATAGTCCACGTTTATTGCTTATACTTTTACTAAATATACTACTCCATCTTGTACATTACCAATGCTTACTTACAGTATATTTGTAATAAAAACCCCGAGGTTTTTTTTGCTTTTAATAAAAATGGTCAAACATGTGTCATACAATTTATAAAATGTTTAATGTCATATTATCATACTGTATTTGCATAAATCACACTTTGGACTCCCACATTTATAAAAACCTTTAGTTTCCAACCAGGTTAAAATATGTTTAGCAGGTGATAGATATAGAGACTAGGTGATACTATTATACCAATGACTTTTCTTCTCATTGCTACAAATGTGCAATATGATTTTAAAATCATAGCCAAATCTGTAGCAGTCTATAGAATGGGGTAATTTTATGATATTGACAATTTGGTAATAATATTTATGTGTTATAAGTTTAACTTTAGAAGAATAAGTATTCGCTTTTGATTTTATGCTCGATCCAAACAAGTAGTGATTTCTGGTATTCGCATTAGTTTTACTTTTAGTACGCTCTAAAATGGTTATCTTATATCCTCGCTGGTTTAATCTGCGGTCTATCATAAGGAATTTACGTTGATAGGATTCCTAAAGGTAGATTTAACTAATGTATTCTGCTATTTGAAAATTGTGCATAATGTGTATGGGAATGACACCATTCATTTTACCAAATATTGTACTGAAAAATGGGAAAAAAATACAAGTGGGATGAAATCAGGGCTGTGAAGTTGGTAAGCCAAACCTCTGACTCCTCAACTTCCTGACTCCTGAATCCACAGCTCTGCCTCACTACTGAGCGTGTACATAAAGTGCGGCATAGATTCATCTCATCTAAAAGCCGAGATCCTTAGATCAGGAACAGAACAAACATTTATAGGACATTTCATAACTTTCCCAAATACTTATGAAAACATTTACAGCACATCCTGCATTGTACTACTGGACCCAATTTATTATATATTTAACCCCTTAATAACATCTGACGTACTAATACGCGTCTGTGCCCTGGGACTTAAGAGCCAGACCCGTATTAGTACGTCATCGCGATCGCGCGCACACACAGGCTGTGCGGGCGCGATGGCCGCCGGGTGTCAGCTGATTGTCACAGCTGACACCCGGTACTATGTGCAGGGAGCGGTCCTGCACCGCTCCCAACACATTAACCCCTGCGATGCTGCGATCGAAGTCGATCGCAGCCGATCGCAGCATTGCGGGGGCAAGGGGAGGTGATCGCAGATACTCACCTCCTCTTCCGGCTTCCAGCGCTGTCTGCAAAGGCTTCCCGGGTGTTGCCATGACGACCCGATGTCGTCATGACAACATCCGGGTCACCAGACAGCAGGAAGATTGTTTGGACATGCGCAGTGCATCTCCAAACAATATTCTCACTGTGCAGCGCTGATAGCCTGTATAACACAGGGATGGTGCTGCATTCCTGTGCCATGCAGGCTATCAGAGAAAAAAAAGTGAAAGTCCCATAGTGGGACAAAGTAATAAAGTATAAAAACTGTCAGTAAGTGGAAAAAAAAAAAAAAAAATTTGCAAAAATATAAAAAAAAATAAAATAATATAATCCACCAAAAATAAAAATATAATGTACCTATCAATAAATATTATTATAAAAAAAAACAAAAAAAACAATAAAAGTACACATATTTGGTATCGCCGCATCCGGAACAACCTGACCTATAAAATTGTCCCACTAGTTAACCCCTTCAGTGAACACGGTAAAAAAAAACAAAAAAAAACGAAGCAAAAAACAATGCTTTATCACCATACCACCAAATAAAAAATGGAATAACACGCGATCAAAAATACAAATATAAATAAAAATGGTACCGCTGAAAACGTCATCTCGTCCCGCAAAAAACAAGCTGACATACAGCTCCATCAGCCGAAAATAAAAAAGTTATAGCTCTCAGAATAAAGCTATGCTAAAAAATATTTTTTTCTATAAAATTGCTTTTATTATGTAAAAGTGCAAAACATAGAAAAACGATATAAATGTGGTACCGCTGTAAACGTACTGACCCGAAGAATAAAGCTGCCTTATCACTTTTACCACACGCGGAACAGAATAAAAAAAAAAAAAAAACAATTCCTGAATTGTTGGTTTTTGTTTATTCTGCCTCCCAAAAATCGGAATAGAAAGCGATCAAAAAATGTCACGTGCCTGAAAATGGCATCAATAACAACGTCAACTCATCCCGCAAAAAATGAGCCATCACATGACTGTCTGACAAAATCTGGAAAAATTATAGCTCTCAAAATATGGCGATGCAAAAACTAGATTTTACAAAAAATGCGTCTTTTTGTGTGTGACAGCTGCCAGTCATAAAAACCCCATATGATTCTGGTATTGCTGTAATCACACCGACCCGAAGAATAAAGTCGTCTAATCACTTATACCGCACGAGGAACGGCGTCAAAAATAAACTCTTGGGTTAGGATTGGGCTAGGGTTAGGGCTGGGTTTGGGGTTAGGGTTGTGCTAGGGTTAGGGTTGTGCTAGGGTTAGGGTTGTGCTACGGTTATGGTTGTGCTACGGTTAGGGCTGGGGTTGGGGTTAGGGTTGGGGTTAGGGTTGTGATGGGGTTGGGATTTTTTTCAAAAGTAAGAAAAAAGATGACGATATGGCGACTAGTGTTGAGCGCAAGTGCTCGTTACTTGAGTTTGCATCGGGTGCTCTGGTATGCATTGAGTATCGTGGGTATTTGAGTGACATGCTCGAGTCTCTGCCCCATATGCTTCGCGGCTAAAAAAACTTTACGGGGATTGCCTGCCATGCACGAGCGATCCCCGCATGTTTTTTTTTGGGTGTCTAATAACCGTGAAACATGCGGAGCAGGGACTCGAGCATGTCACTCGAGCCCACGCTGTACATGGTGCATACCTGAGTACCCGATGCAAACTCAAGTAGCGAGCACTTGCGCTCAAGACTAATGTCAACTTATTCAATATGATGACCTAATGTAAACAAATTCTGTGTCGTACCTCTGGGTTCAAAATGTTCACTATACACCTTAATAAAATCCTTGAGGGGTATAGTTTCCAAAATGGGGTCACTTGTGGGGGAGCTCCACTGTTTAGGCACATCACAGGCTCTCCAAACGCGACATGGTGTCCGCTAACAAATTGAATGGAAAATCGGCTCAAATTGTTAGCGGACGCCATGTTGCGTTTGGAGAGCTACTGCGTGCACAAACATTGGAGCTCCCCCACAAGTGACCCCATTTTGGAAACTAGACCCCCCAAGGCACCTATCTAGATGCATAGTGAGCACTTGAAACCCCCAGGTGCTTCACAAATTGATTCATAAAAATGAAAAAGTGAAAAAAAAACACTTTTTCATATTTATGAATCAATTTGTGAAACACCTGGGGGTTCCAAGTGCTCACTATGCATCTAGATAGGTGCCTTGGGGGGTCTAATTTCCAAAATGGGGTCACTTGTGGGGGAGCTCCAATGTTTGGGCACACAGAGACTCTCCAAATGCAACATGGTATCCGCTAACAAATTGTCGGCTCAAATTGTTAGCGGACATCATGTTGCGTTTGGAGAGCCCCTGTGTGCCCAAACATTGGAGCTCCCCCACAAGTGACCCCATTTTGGAAACTAGACCCCCCAAGGCACCTATCTAGATGCATAGTGAGCACTTGGAACCCCCAGGTGTTTCACAAATTGATTCATAAATATGAAAAAGTGTTTTTTTTTTAACTTTTTCATTTTTACGAATCAATTTGTGAAGCACCTGGGGGTTCCAAGTGCTCACTATGCATCTAGATAGGTGCCTTTGGGGGTCTAGTTTCCAAAATGGGGTCACTTGTGGGGGGAGCTCCAAAGTTTGGGCACACAGGGGCTCTCCAAACGCAACTTGGTGTCCGCTAACAATTTGAGTCGATTTTCCATTCAATTTGTTAGCGGATACCATGTTGCATTTGGAGAGTCCCTGTGTGCCCAAACATTGGAGCTCTCCCACAAGTGACCCCATTTTGGAAACTAGACCCCCCAAGGCACCTATCTAGATGCATAGTGAGCACTTGGAACCCCCAGGTGCTTCACAAATTGATTCATAAAAATGAAAAAGTGTTTTTTTTTCACTTTTTCATTTTTACGAATCAATTTGTGAAGCACCTAGGGGTTCCAAGTGCTTACTATGCATCTAGATAGGTGCCTTGGGGGGTCTAGTTTCCAAAATGGGGTCACTTGTGGGGGAGCTCCAATGTTTGGGCACACAGGGGCTCTCCAAACACAACATGGCGTCCGCTAATTATTCAAGCAAATTTTACAATCAAAAAGTCAAATGGCGCTCCTTCCCTTCCGAGCCCTGCCGTGCGCCCAAACAGTGTTTTTTCCCCACATATTGGGTATCTGCGTGCCCAGTGGAAATTGCACAACAAATTTTGGGGTCCATTTTTTCTTGTTACCTCTGTGAAAATAAAAAAAATTGGGTCTAAAGTAACATTTTTGTGAAAAAAGTTAAATGTTCATTTTTTTCTTCCACATTCAAAAAATTCCTGTGAAGCACCTGAAGGGTTAATAAAGTTCTTGAATGTGGTTTTGAGCACCTTGAGGGGTGCAGTTTTTAGAATGGTGTCACTTTTGGGTATTTTCTGTCATAAAGACCTCTCAAAGTGACTTCAAATGTGATGTGGTCCCTAAAAAAATGGTTTTGTAAATTTTGTTGGAAAAATGAGAAATCGCTGGTCAACTTTTAACCCTTATAGCTCCCTAACAAAAATAAATTTTGATTCCAAAATTGTGCTGATGTAAAGTAGACATGTGGTAAATGTTATTTATTAACTCTTTTGTGTGACATATCTCTCTGATTTAAGGGCATAAAAATTAAAATTTTGAAAATTGCTAAATTTTCGCCAAATTTCCGTTTTTTTCACAAATAAATGCAAGTGATATCGAAGAAATTTTACCACAATCATGAAGTACAATATGTCACGAAAAAACAATCTCAGAATCAGGGGGATCCGTTGAAGCGTTCCAGAGTAATTACCTCATAAAGTGACAGTGGTCAGAATTGTAAAAATTGGCCTGGTCATTAACGTGCAAACCACCCTCGGGGCTTAAGGGGTTAAGGAGTCGGTCAATGTTATACCGACTCCACCAAAATGGACACCGACTGACTCCACAGCCCTGCCCCCCTGCCACACTTTTAGACTCCTGCCCAAGATGTTTGCAAAATGGGAGTTAAACTTAAAGCTTGCTTAGGAAAAAAATGCATGCTATATCTCAAAATGTCAGTCCTCTCTGGGCCAGTAAAGTGAATAGCTGCTAGAATTTCTCCCATAAACAGAACCCTTAAAACAAAGTAGTCCTGCTTTTTTTCCCGTCGTAGGACACAGACAAAAGCAGCCGAAGCTGGAGAACAATGCATCACTAATGAGCATTGTAACTGTGAATCCAGCTCTGGGGATGAGAAACTACTTGCTAGAGAAGCTTTAGCACAGATCCCTTTATTCGCCTGTGTAAGTAACTCACTCCTACTCAAAACTTCACACTCCATTGACTTAAATATGCTGTACTGACACCTCGCTGTGTTAGCAGTCTATCTTAACCTAGACAGATCTGAGATGTTTTTTTTTAGCCTTACAGTTGAAAAGGCAGGAGAAAAAATGGCTCATAAGTGGAAACAGAAGTATATTTTTTCTGATAAGATACAGTACAAAGCTTTTTATTGTTAATTGTACTATTGATTGTTGTAAATACTGTACAGTTTCCATTTAAAGCCTGTCAACATAAAGCAATATTGGCCAATTGTAAATGTTGCTAAGAATGGCCTCAACATTTGCTGATCATGGTAGTATAATTTTTATGGGCGCACAATCAATGAATATTATTGATGCTTAGTGATTGACAGTTAACATTTTTAGGAATTTTGCAAAAAAAAATTGGCATGATTATCGTCCAGTCTCAAGGGGCCTTTAAAGAGCTATGTACCTAGGGAAACAAGAGAGGTAATTATGGTCCTGGGATAAAATGTTATGACAGTAGAATATACACTGCTCAAAAAAATAAAGGGAACACTCAAATAACACATCCTAGATCTGAATGAATGAAATATTCCAATTGAATACTTTGTTCTGTACAAAGTTGAATGTGCTGACAACAAAATCACACAAAAATCATTAATGGAAATCAAATTTATTATCCAATGGAGGCCTGGATTTGGAGTCACCCCCAAAATTAAAGTGGAAAAACACACTACAGGCTGATCCAACTTTGATGTAATATCCTTAAAACAAGTCAAAATGAGGCTCAGTATTGTGTGTGGCCTCCACGTGCCTGTATGACCTCCCTACAACGCCTGGGCATGCTCCTGATGAGGTTACGGATGGTCTCCTGTGGGATCTCCTCCCAGACCTGGACTAAAGTATCCGCCAACTCCTGGACAGTCTGTGGTGCAACGTGACTTTGGTGGATGGAGCGAGACATGATGTCCCAGACGTGCTCAATTGGATTCAGGTCTGGGGAACGGACGGGCCAGTCCATAGCTTCAATGCCTTCATCTTGCAGGAACTGCTGACACACTCCAGCCACATGAGGCCTGGCATTGTCCTGCATTAGGAGGAACCCAGGGCCAACCGCACAAGCATATGGTTTCACAAGGGGTCTGAGGATCTCATCTTGGTACCTAATGCCAGTCAGGCTACCTCTGGCGAGCACATGGAGGGCCTCCAAAGAAATGCCACCCCACACCCATTACTGACCCACTGCCAAACTGGTCATGCTGAAGGATGTTGCAGGCAGCAGATCGCTCTCCACGGCATCTCCAGACTCTGTCACGACTGTCACATGTGCTTAGTGTGAACCTGCTTTCATATATGAAGAGCACAGGACGCCAGTTGCGACTTTGCCAATCCTGGTGTTCTGTGGCAAATGCCAAGCGTCCTGCACGGTGTTGGGCTGTGAGCACAACCCCCATCTGTGGAAATCGAGCGCTCATACCACCCTCATGGAGTTGGTTTTTAACCGTTTGTGCAGACACATGCATATTTGTGGCCAGTTGGAGGTCATTTTGCAGGGCTCTTGCAGTGCTCCTCCTTGCACAGGTCCTGCTGCTGGGTTGTTGCCCTCCTAAGTCCCCCTCCACGTCTCCTGGTGTACTGGTCTGTCTCCTGGTAGCGCCTCCAGCCTCTGGACACTACGCTGACAGACACAGCAAACCTTCTTGCCACAGCTCACACTGATGTGCCATCCTTGATGAACTACACTACCTGAGCAACTTCTGTGGGTTGTAGAGTCCGTCTCATGCTACCACGAGTTTGAAAGCACAACCAACATTCAAAACTGACCAAAACATCAGCCAGAAAGCATTGGTACTGAGATGTGGTCTGTGGTCTCCACCTGCAGAACCACTCGTTTATTGAGGGTGTCTTGATAATTGGCAATAATTTCCATCTATTGTCTATTCCATTTGCACAAGAGCATGTGAAATTGATTGTTAATCAGTGTTGCTTCCTAAGTGGACAGTTTGATTTCACAGAAGTTTGATTTACTTGGAGTTATATTCTGTTGTTTAAGTGTTCCCTTTATCTTTTTGAGCAGTGTACATGCCTCCTACTGTGTTGTTAGATGAATACCTTTTAGCTATTCTAGATTTTTGAAAAGTATAGGATCTGCAATCCATTAGAAATTTAGCACCAATTCTTTGCATCCCTTCATGATGCTGTATATGTAATGCTGCTCTAGAACCACTTTAGCTGTAGGGAATTAATCATTTGCATTCTCTTCTCTAAATTAAGGCACAAACAAGACTGGCTACAGGTATCACCCGACTCCTTCATCCACATGTATGCTGAGCTTGGCCAAGCAAATATACCAATTTAATAGTGGGAAAGAGACAAGTGTCCTCAAAATACCTAAAAAAAATCATTTGATCACCAAAAGTACCGAGGGATTTCTCTTGTATCCAGGGCTATAATGGCAATTACGGACAAAAAAAACAGTAGTGTGGAAAAGGAAAAATGTGTCAAATGATGATGTCCCCTATCCGCTGGTTCTTACCTTTTCAGTGAACAGACTATAAGCACATTCATTCTTATCCAGAAGAAAGAGAACTGTGAGACCAAATCATTAAGCATTTCCATCTGTACTGGAATTAAAAAAAGTTTCAAATTTTTACATGTAGTTTACAAGAAATTTGCGACTTTTTACAGTTTAAGCCAGTGTGGTGTTGCATAAGTAGACATGGCACAGATTCGCTATAACTTACGCCTCATAAATGTGACTCGCCCCCTGGGCCGTGGGGCACTCGGATCCGGGCAATAGGGAGCAATGGGAGTAGTAGTGGCAACCCGGTTCCGTGGCTCAGGGTGGTCAGGCCAGTGGTAGTCCGTTATATTGATTATGTCCGACTACGCCACCCGTGGATTGCGGTTATTAGGAACCGCCGCTGCATGCAGACCGCTGGGGCTGATGAGGTGTGCAGCTATGGTAGTGTGACTCCCCACGGGAAGAGTGCGGCCCCAGGGCAGTATAGTGGATGGTGGGAGTGATGGTAGTGCTGGAGGAGCAAGGAGCACACAGACAACAGGTTGCAGTCCAGGGTCTTTACTAAACAGGTAAACTGACCCACAAACAGTCCCAGCTAGGAGGGGACCTGGATGTCTGAGAGCAACAGGGAAATTGGCCCTGGTCAGGGTGAGGGTGTAGGCCTACCGTGCTTTCTGCGCTCCTTCTGACTGTCTCCTCCTGATAGGATAACAGCCCACGTTTCCGAGCTTTCTCGCCTGTATGGCCTGCGACGTGGGTTCCTTTTTGCTCCCAGCCTTTTACGGCTTTACTGGTCCCTTCGGTTGTGGCAGGGCCTCCAGGCTTCTTAGGCCAAGGAATGTACAGTCCCTTGCGGACTGGTTCTCTGCTGGGGGATGTGGAATCCTTCCAGCCTCAGACACCAAAGTCTGGTAAAGCTAAGTCTTTCTCTGCCAAGACAGGCTCTCTTCGCCTCTTGTCTCTGGCTTGTGGCTCTCTCCTACTGCCACACTTCCTCTTAGGTGCAATACAACTTTCTGTCCCTGCTCCACTCTGGGACACGTCTCAAAGCTGAGACAGGCAATCCAGTTCTCTCTAACCCTGCCCTCAGTACCAGCTTTTATAGGGGCAGCCAGCTCCCCCTACTGGCCTGAGACAGGAGGCATTGCATGCTAATGTTCCCCTAACCAGAGAACCTCCCCCTTGCTCTCAGACACAGCTTTATTACACTTGTGGCATCCAGGTAGGGTGACACATTCCCCCCTAGTGAAATCTAGTACTCCGGGACTAAACAATAAACAAAGACAATATGCATAACAATAAAACATTAATAGACAGACGACGCACAAATTGAGTTCTTAAGGTCACAGTGTGGCCTGTGACCGGGTGTCCATATCACCAGCACAACGGGGAGCCTTAACCAGGTGGGGGTCTGTCCTACCCCAAGTCCTTTACAGTCTTAGTTCATTCCTGGGTTAGGCTCCAAACGCACTCCATACAAGGTCCCGGTTATAAAAAGTCCATAACCTGTGAGTCCTTACGGTAGCTGCAAGAAACTGAAACACACTATTAATAAACATGCAGGTAACTCTGGCAAACAATTCAACATTTGACAACAGGGTTATTTACAATTTAGTGCACCCTATATTCTCCAGCGAGCGGGTATCTGTCCCTTTGTGCTCCTGGTTGACCTCCTTAACCCACTGTCTGGTGGTGGACTAACCTGGCTTTCCCCACTAGCGTTAGGGGTACAGCTACCAGCTGGGTGTACAGGTAGGGCAGGCAGCTGTCTGCGGGTTCTTTGGCTTACCGCAGGCATGGCAGGCTCACTGTCAGCAGAGGGTTGATTCTCCTGGGCTGCTGGTACAGGCTCTTCTGCCTCTGGAACCGCTCGCTCCTCTTCACCTTCCGGCTCTGGTGTTGGTTGTTGCTGTGCCGGTTGCAGGAAATGCAGGACGGGTACCACTATGGCATCATTTATGCGAGTCCAGGACTGAGGGAACTCTCCGAGGACGGTGCTGATCATTTTTTCCTTGTCCTCTGCGGGTTCAAGGTCACTCTGATCCTCTTCTGCACTACGGAGTTGCTCGGGGCACCTTTTGAGGTGGTCTCTGGAGACGACACTAGTGGTTTCTCCTCCGTCCTTGGTGATTACGCACACCTTTGGGTTGTCGTGGTCAGACTGCAGTACGGTGTAGGGTTCCCTTTCCCACTGGTCGTCCAACTTATGTAGCCTTCTTTTTCGCTTTAGGACTTGCTCACCAGGTTCTAGGGGACCAGCAGGGGCATGTTGATTGAAGAGTCTTTCTTGCTTCTCTCTCACCTGGGCCAGGCTCTTCTCCACACTCTCCTGTACCTTCTTGTACTGCAGTTGCCTTTCCGTATCCCAGTCCGCATCCGGGGAGGTGTCCTCAGGTATTAGGACTCCCATCTCCAGGTCTACGGGCAGCTTACCCGGTCTGGCTCGCATCAGGTAAGCCGGGGTGCAGTTTGTAGCGTTCACCGGGATATTGTTGTACATGTCTACCAGGTCCGGCAATTTTTCTGGCCACAGGCTGCGTTCCTCCAGGGGCAACGTCTTCAGGAGATCAATGACTATATTGTTCATCTTCTCACACATCCCGTTGGTTTGGGGGTGGTAAGGCGTTGTCCGAATCTTCTTACAGCCATAGAGGTTGCAGAACTCCTGGAAGATTTCAGCTTCGAACGCTGGACCCTGGTCTGTCAGGACCTGTTCCGGATACCCGTGTGGACGGCAGAAGTATTGCTGGAAGGCTCTGGCCGCTGTTTGGGCTGTCAAGTCCTTTACCGGGACCACCACTAGAAAACGGGAATAGTGGTCCACGATTGTCAGGGCGTAGATGTATCCAGACCGGCTTGGAGCCAATTTGACGTGGTCCAGAGCTACCAGCTCAAGAGGCTGCGTGGTGACGATGGGCCTCAAGGGTGTCTTCTGGCTGGTACGGTCCTTCCTCCTTAGGTGACAAGGGCCACAGTCTCTGCACCATTTTTCCACAGCTCCTCTCATGCCGACCCAAAAGAACCTTCCTCTTAGTAGGAACTCCAGTTTCTTCCAACCGAAGTGTCCCGCTCTGTCATGGTAAGCCCCCAGGACCATAGCTGCATCTCGCCTTGGGACCACGACTTGCCAGGTCAGCTCGTGCGTCCGGTGGTTAACAATCTTTCTGCACAACTTGCCTTCGTAGAGGAACAGCTTACTCTTCTCCTTCCACAGCTGCTTGGCTTCCTCTGGGGCATCTGGATCTAGGCGGGCGTCTTCCCGGGTCAGCAGATCTTTCACCAGGTGGACTGCAGGGTCACTATCTTGGGTCTCGGCCCAGCTGTGGTGAGGTAGGGGATTCATCATCACAGTTGTTAGATCCTCCTCCTTCACGCGGTGAGAGTGTTGAGCGGCTCCATACCGGTGAAACGCGGGGAGTTCTACCTCCTCCAGCTCTTCTGGGTCTTCATCACCTTCAGGTAAGTGAGGCATCCTTGATAGGGCGTCCGCGTTGGCGTTGGTTTTGCCTGCCCGGTACTTGATCACGAAGTCATAGTTGAAGAGACGGGCCATCCACCGCTGTTCCAGGGCACCCAGTCTTGCATTGTCCAGGTGTGCCAACGGGTTGTTGTCCGTGTACACGGTGAACTTTGCGGAGGCCAGGTAATGCTTGAAGCGTTCCGTCACGGCCCACACCACCGCCAAGAATTCTAGCTTGAAGGAGCTGTAATTCTCCGGGTTCCTCTCGGTGGGCCTCAGCTTCCGGCTGGCGTATGCGATCACCCGTTCTCTGCCCTGTTGGTTTTGGGACAGTACGGCTCCCAGTCCCACATTACTGGCATCTGTGTGGAGAATGAAAGGCTGGCCGTAATCAGGGTAGGCCAGGATCTCATCCCCAGTGAGGGCCAACTTTAGCTGGCGGAAGGACCCCTCTTCCGGTTTATCCCACTTGAAGGGTGGCTTTTGACTTCTGGACTTGGACTGTCCGATCAGGAGGTCCTGCATAGGAGCTGCCATCTTAGTGAACCCGGGGATGAACCTTCGGTAGTAGCCTACCAACCCGAGAAACTGTCTCACCTCTTTGATGTTCGAGGGGCTTGGCCAGCTCTTGATTGCCGTGACCTTGTCAGGGTCGGGGGCCACTCCTTCCGCGCTTACCACGTGCCCTAGGTACTGGACCTTTGGTTTCAGCAGGTGACACTTCGATAGTTTCACCTTCAGGCCGTAGCCTGCCAGGGCTTCGAACACCTCGGCCAGGTGCTTTAGATGGTCCTCGTAGGTCTTCGAATAGACGATCACGTCGTCCAGGTAAAGGAGGACCGTCTCAAAGTTTCGGTGCCCTAGACAGCATTCCATCAGCCGCTGGAAGGTCCCTGGTGCGTTGCAGAGCCCGAAAGGCATACAGTTGAATCGCTCAGTCCCATCGGGGTGGTGAAGGCGGTCTTCTCCTTGTCAGCCTCTGCCACAGGAACCTGCCAGTACCCGCTAGTAAAGTCCAAAGTAGAAAAGAAGTTAGCAGATTTTAGTGCGGCTAAAGACTCCTCTATTCTAGGCAGCGGATATGCGTCTTTGTGGGTGATACGGTTGATTTGTCTATAGTCCACGCACATTCTCATGGTGCCGTCTTTCTTTTTGACCAGAACCAAGGGGGCTGCCCAGGGGCTACAGCTGTCTCTAATGACCCCAGCTTCTTTCATCTCCCTTAGCATACCCTTGGCGTTCTGATAATGTGCAGGGGGTACAGGTCTGTGCCTCTCTTTTATTGGTGGGTGGCTCCCTGTGGGGATGTGGTGTTCTATCCCTTTTACTCTGCCGAAGTCTAGCGGGTGCTTACTAAAGACTCTCTCGTACTCCCGTACCACCCGGTAGACTCCTTGTTTTTGGTGCAGGGGAGTGGAGTCAGCACCCACGTGGAGTTTCTGGCACCAGTCCTCCTTTTGTTTCTGGGAGCCATTACCCTCCTCCTGTGGAGATGGAGGCAAGGGTTCCACGGCCCTGATAGCTTGGTGTTCGACGACAAACAGTTTGGCGAGTGTAGCGTACCTGGGTAAGTGTACTTCCCTCTCCCCAATGTTGAGGATGCGGACGGGCACCCTCCCATGACGGACATCAACCACCCCCCGGGCTGTCAAAATGGTGGGCCTGCTGTCTGAGTACACGGGTTCTACCATGGCTTGGTAGTCTCTACCTCTCAACCCGATTGCAGTCCGACACCAGATCATCATTTCACTTTTGGGAGGCATGGAAATGGGGAATGGATCACTGAGTCTTACGCTACCGATCTCACCACCAGACAGTTCTACCTGCTGCCGTCTCATCAGGGCTTTTATCTCCTTGTTGAGGACTCTCTGTTGGCTGGAACTAGCATTCACCGCCACCTGTTGTAGAATTACAATTACTTCTGAAAGACAATTTTCAATTATGTTAGTACCCACAGTTATTTTAGGGTGACTTTCATGACGGTCAATGTCCACAATAATCACTCCCTGTGCCGGCAGTTCAACTTTACCAATTTTAATGGTCATCTCCTTGAACCCCATCTGCGGCACGGGTAAGCCATTACTGGCGATGATGCTCAAGTTACTGTCTGGATACCGTGTGATATCAGCATCAGTCCAATACTGCTTAAAAAGTACATAAGGGATTGTGGTTACTTGCGACCCAGTATCCAGCAAGGCGCTCATGGGGATACCGTCCAGCACCACGGGTAAAACCGGGCGCCCCCCAACGTACTTATCACGCCAATTATAAGGGCCTGGTGATCTTATGCCTGGGGGTCGGCCCTCTGCCCCAGGTTGGACCCGTTTAAATTACAGTACCTGGAAATGTGTCCGGGCTGGTTACATCGACGGCAAATGGGCTGTCCATCCTCTGCGTAGCGGTCTGTGGGCCTCCCTCGGAACGACGGGATCCTCCTCTGTCGACGCCACGGGACATCCTCCGGACTTGAAGCCAGCTCGATGGGTCTTGCCGGGTCCACTTGCAACGCCTGGACGGTCCTGGTCAACGCCGCGACGCTCCTGGTCAGCTCCTGGACTTGGTGGTGCAGGTCTTTCGACGGGGCTTGGTTCAGGGCCTGTGCATCAGCCCCCACGGGGTCCATAGAGGAGGGCGCCGCCTCCTGGTGGTAGGTGATAGCAGGGCGCCGGGGGTTTATAGCGCCACTGGTTGCAGATTCACGGAGCACCCTTATGGCCCTGTCCTTAAATTGGGCAAAGGTCAGGTCGGGGTTCTGAAAGAACATGAGGCGCAGTTGGGCCCTGTGGGCGCTAGACAGCAGTCCTTCTATGAATTGTTCTGTTAGCAGCTTATCCGTTTCCTGCACACTGCCAGGGTCAGTTTGTTGAATAGCCCTCAAGGCTTCCTGCAGATTTAGGGCATAGTCTCTGATGCTGTCCTGTGCCCGCTGCTTACATCCATAGAACCTCATTTTAATCTCAGCGGAGGTACGTGTGTCAAAGGTACCCCGCAGCCGGGCCAGAATACCCTTCACAGTCCTTTTCTCCTCAGTGGGCCATGATTTTACCTCCCTTTGGGCTGCGCCAGTTAACTGCCCTGTTAGTATGCTGACCTTCTGTTCCTCTGTCAGGGGGTAGACTTGGAACAAGCTGTACAGCCTTTCCTTAAAGTCAGTTAGGGCATGGGGCTCCCCAGAGTACTTAGGCAGCCAGGCCGCTCCAGGGATGTAAGGCAGGGAAAATGGCATCACCGCTGCTGCAGCTGCGTTGGTGGTAGTGGGCGGGCGCCTCTGTGTCCGACATCTTCCTCCCCCCTAGTCAAGCGTGGCCTACCTTCCGACGATTCTCTTCTGTAGGCCGCGGCTCCGCTGCTGCTGCTATGGACGAGGACCTGGCGTCGCGTCCTGATGACGTCAGCGTCGCTCTCTCTCCCTTCCAGGACCTTGCGCAGCGTCAGTGCGTGGGGCGGAGCTTCGGATCTCGCGCGGTTTTGACGTCCACGCCCCTCTTCTTCCCACGCGGCGTCCTGGAGATGGCGTCCGATGGCGGGAAACAGCTGCAGATGGCGGGAAGATGGCAGAAGACGGCGGGAAAAGGTCCAAGATGGCGTCTGATGGCGGGAATCGGCTCCGGATGGCGGGAAACGACTCCACAGGTAAGTTACAAAAGTCTTTTTCAGGCACGCAGTACCCGGTGGTTGCGGGCACGAAATCCTGCCGACTACGCCAAAGCTGACTCGCCCCCTGGGCCGTGGGGCACTCGGATCCGGGCAATAGGGAGCAATGGGAGTAGTAGTGGCAACCCGGTTCCGTGGCTCAGGGTGGTCAGGCCAGTGGTAGTCCGTTATATTGATTATGTCCGACTACGCCACCCGAGGATTGCGGTTATTGGGAACCGCCGCTGCATGCAGACCGCTGGGGCTGATGAGGTGTGCATCTATGGTAGTGTGACTCCCCACGGGAAGAGTGCGGCCCCAGGGCAGTAAAGTGGATGGTGGGAGTGATGGTAGTGCTGGAGGAGCAAGGAGCACACAGACAACAGGTTGCAGTCCAGGGTCTTTACTAAACAGGTAAACTGACCCACAAACAGTCCCAGCTAGGAGGGGACCTGGATGTCTGAGAGCAACGGGGAAATTGGCCCTGGTCAGGGTGAGGGTGTAGGCCTACCGTGCTTTCTGCGCTCCTTCTGACTATCTCCTCCTGATAGGATAACAGCCCACGTTTCCGAGCTTTCCGTGCTTTCTCGCCTGTATGGCCTGCGACGTGGGTTCCTTTTTGCTCCCAGCCTTGTACGGCTTTACTGGTCCCTTCGGTTGTGGCAGGGCCTCCAGGCTTCTTAGGCCAAGGAATGTACAGTCCCTTGCGGACTGGTTCTCTGCTGGGGGATGTGGAATCCTTCCAGCCTCAGACACCAAAGTCTGGTAAAGCTAAGTCTTTCTCTGCCAAGACAGGCTCTCTTCGCCTCTTGTCTCTGGCTTGTGGCTCTCTCCTACTGCCACACTTCCTCTTAGGTGCAATACAACTTTCTGTCCCTGCTCCACTCTGGGACACGTCTCAAAGCTGAGACAGGCAATCCAGTTCTCTCTAACCCTGCCCTCAGTACAAGCTTTTATAGGGGCAGCCAGCTCCCCCTACTGGCCTGAGACAGGAGGCATTGCATGCTAATGTTCCCCTAACCAGAGAACCTCCCCCTTGCTCTCAGACACAGCTTTATTACACTTGTGGCATCCAGGTAGGGTGACACAAATGCTATAAATGATAGCAGAGACGTTTTTGATGCCTGTACAGGGGAAGCTGAGAGATGCTCCAAATACATGAAGACATGCAGTATTAAGGCTTTATGAGGACCGCTGAATTACAGCACTGCTCATATCACAGACCAGAAATAATCATTAACCTCATTCCTGATTTTTCTCACACTTTTTTTTTTACATATATTTTATCCTATGTTCAAATTACACGCTACACATCTGGGAACCAGTCCAACTTTCTGAGTCATGTAAGAGCATCTGCTGACTAAATTACAGTTAGAGAAGTGTTGAGTAACGTACATCCCTCAGGGCTTCAGATAGTGACTAAAACGGTTGCCAATGCTGCAAAAAAAATATTATTGGACGCCTACATTTTTGTATATGAGTGCCAAATGCATCCAAGTATTTTTTCATTCTAGAGCCCTGGCTGCCCACAGCTGTAACTCTATAACAAGAAAGCTTAGTGCATATTGTGGTATTAATGAATTTTACTGTTTTTTCCCACCACTGCAGAGTGTAGCGCTGGTTTATTTTTGGTAGTCTCATAGATAATGAATGCAACGGAGCATAGGCTCTCCAGTGACATTAAAGTCCGTAAAATCTCGCTCTGGGAGTCACAGCGGTCTGATAGGGGAGAACTTTTTTTTTCCAGAATAACTGTTAAATGTAAAACCATATGCAGTGAGCACCTATGCTTCCTCTAATGGTGGCTGTAAGTAGCTGGTACATAGAACATATTCGGGGTGATTTACTAAGCTTCATCTGCCAGAACTTTGACTTAATATTTGCCCCCCCAAAAAAATGTTTGCCATACTTTGCTTGACAGGCGGGTGTAGCCTGTAGGAAGGTGGAAAGAGTAAGGTTATGTGCACTCAGGAATTGCTTGCAGAAATTTCTGCGTTTCTGAAAGGTTCTGCACCTTTTGGCATCAAAAACGCTGCGGAAATTCCACGCCTTTTTGATGCATTTTTTTGTATTTACATGCGTTTTATGTGCATTTTTTTCCAATGCATTGTATAGGAAAAAAAGAAGGCAAATCTGCACAAAGCACTGACATGCTGCTGCTTTTTCCGCACATGAAATCTTGTCAGGAGAATTCCTGATCATGTGCACAGATCTTCCAAAATCCTGTAGAAAATGCTGGGATAACGTTTGCAATGCGTCTTTGGGGCCAAATCCATGCAGATTTGCTGCATAAAAAAGGCTCCGTGTGCACATACTCTAAGTACATAGTCTAACTCATCCTCTTGTACCAAAATTGCATCAAAAATGTATGCAACTTTGTGGACCAAAGTAAAAGAACAAATGAATGGTACAAACTTAAGACTGTTAGGTTTATCAACCAGCATCAGATGCTACTAGGACAACCCCTTCTAGATCTGAATATTTGCCCCCGTGAAAATGAATACTTATAAATCACCTCCCGTGCCGGCAACATTCCAGCGGTGTTGACACTCGCATTCCTAGGGCTCATGTACGCTTGTTATGACATTGCGGAACGGCGCCGGCATGAGAGATGATTATAAGTGTTTTTATTTTCATGGGGGAAAATATTCAGATTGAGAAAGGGTTGTCCTAGTAGTGGAAAACCCCTTTAAGCCCCGATTCATTTGCATTTTTAATTGCCATTTTTGGAGCCAAATTCATCAAAATGACGCACGTGATTCATTAATTTTGTGCAATTAGAAAAGGCTTTCTTCCTGTTTTTAACTGGCTTTTGCGACTTATGGTGCCAAAAGTTGCACATTGCCAACACAAACAAAAAGTCGCAGAAAAATGCACCAAATTGCTGGCATAATTAAAAATACACCAGATGGGACTGGAGTGAAGTTGAAATTGAGACATTTTAAAAAGTTGAAAATTGATGGATCAGGCAAAAAAACACATCTGAAATAGCTAGACTCCACCCAAGAGGAAAAAAAGAAACAAAAAACAAGCGAGCACATAAAATAGACTTCAAAAAATAGAATCATGAATATGGTGCAAACAAACAAAAAGTGCGAAACACAAAGCTAGACAGAAAAAGAGGCGCAAAGGCAATGATAAATTGGGGCCAAAAAGCATTATATTTTGATTAATAATCCTGTGTGTGTCTGGTTTTTGCAGCAAGTTTCCTAAATAGCTAACTTGAGAAGAAAATGCAGGGAAACACAAGCAGCTCCTAAGAATGGTGCTCCAGCATTCCCACAGACAAGGAAGGCGTTTTAGGATAAAACAAGTTCTTATCCCCGATTAGTTGGCTGGGTGGCGATAACTCGCTGATTGGTGGGAGTCTGACTGCACCAGTGGCAGAATGCGAAAGTGTTATCCCCTAAGCATGGAGTGGCAGTGAGAGTATGAGAGTGATCACTCCATCTAACGCAGTGTTTCCCAAACTCCAGTCCTCACGGCCCCCAACACATCAGGTTTTCAGGATCTCCTTAGTATTACACAAGTGAGAGAACCTGTGGCGATTTCTGATGCCTTGATAATAATTCCATCACCTGAGCAATGCTAAGGAAATCCTGTTCTGTTAGGGGCCATGAGGACTGGAGTTTGGGAAACACTGATCTAACGGAACAAATATTCCCTCAGTATGTGATTGGCTGCAGAACGGCCCACGCTGATCAATATGTTCTCATCTATCCTGGGAAGAGGGAACTTGTGTTCACCAGAGACCTCAGCTCCAAGACGGGGCTCTGGCCAGCTGGGCTCCTGGAGTCCCATCTTTGGGATTGCTGGGGGCCCAGTATTAGGTCACGGACCCCCCTTCAGTATTTGGTCAGTATTTTTTCTCAGGAGTGGGAGCCAAAACCAGGAGTGGGTGATAAATGCAGAATTGGTGACTTGTTTCTATTATACCTTTTCTCTGATTGTTCCTCACCTGGTTTTGGCTCCCACTCCTGAGAAACAATACTGACCGAATACTGACCGAATACTGATAGGTGGGTTGTGGCCTTATGGTGAGAACTTGTAGTTTTGGGAGAACCCCTTTTAGGAGGTAGCAGACACTTATCTACTTGGCCCTGTGTAGCTACACATAGTATGCTGCCCACCCATGGGAACCCCCATTTCCCACAGTCTATTTCTAGCACATCCATAGAAAGGGCAGGGTTGACAGTGTGTGATGATTCCCACTAATAGTTGGAGGTGTGATCCCACCTGCACCATCACCCTATTAACCCTCTCTGTGCTAGGCCGCCTCATCCATGCGGAGCACTAGACCCCACCATCACTCCCTTCTTGCACTTAGTGTACTCCCCCCCAAGCAGCCCCACACCTCGCCGGGGTCTGCAGTAACCCGTTACCCCCTCAGCACTGTCTGCAGCACCTGTTCAGCTCTCCCCTCCCACCCGCCGTGCCATTCCCAGCAGGCGGCCCCTGCCGGACTCTGACTGTGTGTTGACTGTGGAGCCTCCAGCTGCCACTCTAGTCCAGCACGTACTCCCCCTCCTTCTCCTCACACCTCTGCCTGGGCGGGGCTTCATGGAGTTAGCAACACCTAAACCCTCATTGGATAGTTCGAAGCAGTGTAGTAATAATCCGCCAATGGCAATGAAGAATGGGGAAAGGGGCGGGGCAGGCGGTTTGTCTGAACTGCGGAGTGTGTGGGTCCGGGAGCTGCTCAGTACGGAGGAGCGTCCCGGGGACAGTGTGAGGCGCTGCGCTGTAGGAGCATACTGCAGGAGCCCGGCTGTACCGTGCATCACCGGCCGGTGAGTAGCCGCACTAGTCTGCCGCAGTGCATGAACCACGTATCTCCGAGCCGTGCAAGGCAGCCCTACAGAAGGACCGTGATTTAGGCCGTACTGCAGCAGCAGGGGGCGCTGTGCTGCTCATGGCTGGCTGCAGCTGTCAGGGCTGACCACCCTGCTGCTTGTATGGCTTCCCTGTCACCCGGGGTTTAGGCTGCTCCTCAGGAGACCGCAGCAGCTGTCATTAGTGATGGGGAACGCCATACACAATCCCAAGGGGAGCAGATGGAGTGTTATATGGCGGCTATGTAATAAGGGGTATGAGCAGGGGGCTTTCCTCTGTCCTATAAGCCTGACCCACGGGTGGGCTGATGAGATCGGAGCCCCCTAGTGACCCTGGTGCGTCCACAGGGGACTTGTCACCCTCTGATAGTCTTTAGTGAAATCTGCTGCGGTTTTTGCAGTTTTTCTTTGCTGAATTGCTGCTGTCTTGCCAGGGATTCTGTGCTATATAAAGAGTGAAAATCTTCAGCATAGACTGACCGGCCGTGGCCTCCAGATCCGCAGGTCAGCCATCGTCGTGGTCTTCTTCAGTGTGTGTGGTTGATGTATCCACCTGTACTGGTACCATAATACATGATTTACCAAGAAAACCCCACTGTACCAGCCAATGCGGACCTCCTATGGGGTCTACTCACACTTTGTAATGTCGGGATGCGCTGTATCCTCCAGGCATGTATGCAGATGCTATATGTTAGCAGTAATCACAGCTTAAAGTTAAGGCTTGTTCAGACGACTGCGTTATCAGTCCGAGTGCGATCTGACCAAACCTCAATAGCACCAGGACCAATGTTGTCCTAGGAGTCTGTCCGAGGACCAAATCGCTGCATGCCCAAGTTTGATGAGAAATTTAGATCGGACTCTGCCATGCAAGTCAATGATGGAAGCCATCGGACTGCACTCGACCACACTGTGATCAGAGTGTCATATAAATAATTGATCAGATATTCTCGGATGACAAAAAATACGCTTGTGGTTGTGTGTTGAGGAGGAATGAGAGGATCATTACTCCTGTTCTAGTGGTCAGTTGGGGTCCCAGTGATCAGACCCTGTGGTTGGTTGACATGTTACCTATGAATCCAAAAATAACAAATACTAGTGACTAAGTGTCCCTCAATATCTGTAAAACCTACAACTATGACACATGGTCAGACGTAAAAGCTCATTTATTCAACAAAAAAAATCACAAAGAATATATATTTATACAAAAATGAATAGACACAGAGGAAAAAAGTCCAGAGACATGGATATTCTGAGGGCAGGCAGAAAAAATGTAAAGTATCAGAATCTATGCAAGACATACTACTAAATACCATACTAGGGTCAAAAAGTTTCAATCATATAGGAATAACAGTTAGATTTAAAGTGCATAGTGCAATAAATATATTCCCAGATACATATACATATATATAGATAATAAGCTCCTAAAGATGAGATAATAATAGAGAGACACAGTAACTAGGCAAAGAGGTATGTCAAAAAGTGAGAAATGTAAATAGATAATGAACTACCTGTAAGTCCCTCAGAATCCACATTGATCCGACGCGCGTTTCGCCGTTTAGCTTTAACCATTTCTCTGGACTTTTTTCCTCTGTGTCTATTCATTTTTGTATAAATATATATTCTTTGTGATTTTTTTTGTTGAATAAATGAGCTTTTACGTCTGACATGTTACCTAGCCTAATGTGGCAAAACCCCTTAGGTTGCATGGATTTATATTGTGTGACCAACTTGTCAAGCCCGTTTTTACATGCGTTTATGCATGCGGTTTTCCAAGCGATTTTGAGCATCACTTGGAAAACCGCTAAAAAAAAAACCTCATGTAAAAACGCTGAAAAAACGCATGTAAAATCCGCATGCTTTTTTTCTGCCAAGGAGATGCAGAAATGCTCAGGAAATTTCTGCTTCAAATCTGCATCGTGGGCACATACCCTTAGACCATGTGCCCACGTAGCGTTTTACAAGCGTACATGCTGCGGAATTTCCGCAGCGTAAACGTTTGTAAAACGCTTGGTAATCCGCCCCCCATGGTCACCAAGGGGAATCCGCAATTTCAATGCCCATGCTGCGGATTTTTCCGCAGCGTTTTTGATGCTCTCAAAAATCCGCAGCATGTCCATTAATTTTGCGTTTACGCAAGCAGAATTGCCTTGTCAATGCAATAAAAAACACAAGGCAATTCCGCATGTCCTAAACGCATCATAAACGCGCGAAAACGCTTGCCAAATTCCGCAAGCGTTTTTCCGGGAGAAGACATGCAGAAATTTTCTGATTCATTTCTGCAGTGTGGGCACATAGCCTTATACAAAGTTTTATTATATCTTTTCATGGAACAACACTGAAGATATGATACTTTGATACAATGTAAAGTAGTCAGTGTAATGCTTGTATAACAGTGCAAATATGGTGTGCTCTCTAAGTAACTTAACATACAGCCATTAATGTGTAAATCGCTGGCAACTTAAGTACACCCTTAAGTGAAAATGACTAAATTGTCCCCAATTAGCCATTTTCCCTCCCCTGTGTCATGTGACTCATTAGTGTTACAAGGTCTCAGGTGTGAATTGGGAGCAGGGGTGTTATATTTGGTGTCATCGCTCGCACACTCTCTCATATTGGTCACTGGAAGTTCATCATGGCTCCTCATGGCAAAGAACTCTCTGAGGATCTGAGAAAAAGAATTGTTTCTCTACATAAAGATGGCCGAGGCTATAAGAAGATTGCCAACACCCTGACACTGAGCTGCAGCACGGTGGTCAAGACCATACAGCGGTTTAACAAGACAGGTTCTACTCAGAACTGGCCTCGCTATGGTTGATCAAAGAAGTTGAATGCACATGCTCAGCATCATATCCAGAGGTTCTCTTTTCAAAATAGAAAAGTGCTGCCAGCATTGCTGCAGAGTTTACACGGGTGGGGGGTCCGCCTGTCAGTTCTCAGACCATACACTGCACCAAATTGTTCTGCATGGCTGTCATCCCCAGAAGAAAGCCTCTACTAAAGATGATGCATAAGAGAGCCCGCAAACAGTTTGCTGAAGACAAGCAGACTAAGGACATGGATTGTCCTGTGGTCAGATGAAACCAAGATAAGCTTATTTTCTTCAGATGGTGTCAAACATGTGTGGCGGCAACCAGGTGCAAGTGTGTCTTGCCTACAGCCAAGCATGGTGGAGGGAGTGTCATGGTTTGGGGCTGCATGAGTGCTGCTGACTGTGGGGAGTTACAGTTCATTGAGGGAACCGTGAATGCCAACATGTACTGTAACATACTGAAGTAGAGCATGATCCCCCTCCCTTTGAAAACTGGGCCTTAGGGCAGTATTCCAACATAACGACCCCAAACACACCTCCAAGACGACCACTGCCTTGCTAAAGAAACTAAGTGTAAAGGTGCTGGACTGGCCAAGCATCTCTCCAGACCTAAGCCCTATTGAGCATCTGTGGGACATCCTCAAGTGGTAGGTGGAAGAGCGCAAGGTCTCTAACATCCACCAGCTCCGTGATGTCGTCATGGAGGAGTGGAAGAGGATTCCAGTGACCTGTGAAGCTCTAGTGAATGCCATGCCCAAAAGAGTTAAGGCGTGCTTGAAAATAATGGGGGCCACATAAAATATTGATGTTTTGGGTACAACTTGTCCATTTTCACTTAGGGGTGTACTCCATTTTATTGACAGTGGTTTACACATTTAGGCTAGGTTCACACGATGCGTTTTTGCTGCAGTTTTCCCGCCGCGGGAATGCTGCGAAAACGCTTGGAATAGGTCTGCTAGGTACTGCAATGCGAATCTGGATGTGCTGTGCACATGATGCGGAAATTCTCGCTCCGGATTCGCATTGCGGTAAAAACCGCAGCATGACCACTGTTTGGGCGTTTCCTGCACTGACGCCCGCGATCAGCTGAGTGGTGACGCCCGCGATCAGCTGAGTGGTGACGTGACCCTGGGACCATTCACAAGAATGTTCCCAGGGTGGTAAGCTCACCGGGGCTGATCAGCTGATCTGCAGCTGATCAACCCCAGTCACCTCCTGCAGCATGTATACTGATAGGTGTGATTTTACACCCCTGTCAGTATACAGTGCTGTCTTCTACAGCAGTGACATCAGTGATCAGTGATGATAGTTAACCATTGCTGGTTGGATTTTATAGGGGGACCCCACGTCAATTTTTTTTTTCTGGGGTCCCCCTGGAATCTAGCCAGTAAAGGCTAAACAAACAGCTGTGGGCTGATATTAATAGCCAGGGAACATTGTTGGCTAATGGCCCCTTCTCCAACTACTAATATCATCCCTCAGCGGTCGGCTTTACCTCTGCTGGTTATAAAAATGACGCGAGAGCCTACGCCATTTTTTTCTCTAATTGTAAGCTCTGTGCCCACGATCCGGACTTTAAACGCATATTTTTTGCTGCGTCCAAAACGTTGCATTCTATTGAACGCAGGTAAATCCAAATGTGTTCACTGAACCATGCGTATTTACCGCATTCTGTAATGTCTAGTGGTCAAATTTCTGTTGCGGAGACTAATGACTCCGCAAGAGAATTTGACTTGCGGTCCTGAAAGACGCGCCGCATGCCGGTGTCCATGCATGATCCACAGCCTCTGATGCACGCATAGTGGACATGGGATTCATAGAGGTCCCATCCACTATGCTGTAACATCTGGACGCTGCGGGTGTGACACTATAAACATGCAGTGTCAAACCTGCAGCAGCTCCTCAATTTCTGTAGCGGACACGCTAGTCTCCGTTGCAGATTTTGACCGATTTGAAGTGTCATTATATGCTTTTGATTCACATGTACCAACAACAAAAGTGCGATGTTAGAACACAGCGTTTTGGACGCAACAAAAATATTCTGCGTTCAAACAGCTGCTTGTTGCTGTTCGTAGAACGTAGCAGCTAACAAACCAGCTGTGAGATGTTAATTATGGCCAGGGAAAATGTTTGCAAATGGCACCTTCCCAGGCTAAAAATAGCAGCTCATAGCTGCCGCATAAACTTCATGAGTACAACC
Organism: Phyllobates terribilis; assembly: GCF_046119375.1. NCBI lineage: Eukaryota > Metazoa > Chordata > Amphibia > Anura > Dendrobatidae > Phyllobates > Phyllobates terribilis. Next base: position 109,364,079 of record NW_027362771.1, read on the forward strand.
CCTGGCAAGAAATTATGGAATCACCGGGCTCGGAGGATGTTCATTCAGTTGTTTAATGTTGTTGAAAAAAAGTAGATCACAGACATGGCACAAAATTAAAGTAATTTCAAATGGCAGCTTTAGGGCTTTAAGAAACACTAAGAGAAATCAAGATTAAAAATGTGGTACTCAGTAAGGGTATTTTTTTCAGACCAAGCAGAGGGGAAAAAAATATGGAATCACCCTGTAAATTTTCATTTTCAAAACTAACACCTGCATCAAATCAGATCTGCTCGTTAGTCTGCATCTGAAAAGGAGTGATCACACCTTGGAGAGCTGTGGACTGACATGAATCATGGCTCCAACACGAGAGATATCAATTGAAACAAAGGAGAGGATTATCAAACTCTTGAAAGAAGGTAAATCATCACGCAATGTTGCAAAAGATGCTGGTTGTTCACAGTCAGCTGTGTCTAAAATCTGGACAAAATACAAACATGGGAAGGTTATTAAAGGCAAACATACTGGTAGACCAAGGAAGACATCAAAGCATCAAGACCGGAAACTTAAAGCAATATGTCTCCAAAACAGGAAATGCACAACAAAACAAATGAGGAACGAATGGGAGGAAACTGGAGTCAATGTCTGTGACTGAACTGTAAGAAACCACCTAAAGGAAATGGGATTTACATACAGATAAGCTAAACATAAGCCATCATTAACACCTAAACATAAAAAAACAAGGTTACAATGGGCTAAGGAAAAGCAATCGTGGACTGTGGATGACTGGATGAAAGTCATATTCAGTGATGAATCGCGAATCTGCATTGGGCAAGGTGATGATGCTGGAACTTTTGTTTGGTGCCGTTCCAATGAGATTTATAAAGATGACTGCATGAAGAGACTATGCAAATTTCCACAGTCATTGATGATATGGGGCTGCATGTCAGGTAAAGGCACTGGGGAGATGGCTATCATTACATCTTCAATAAATGCCCAAGCTTACATTGATATTTTGGACAGTTTTCTTATCCCATGAATTGAAAGGATGTTTGGGGATGATAACATCATTTTTCAAGATGATAATGCATCCTGTCATAGAGCAAAAACTGTGAAAACATTCAATGAAAGAAGACACATAAGGTCAATGTCATGGCCTGCAAATAGTCCGGATCTCAATCCAATTGAAAATCTTAGGTAGAAGTTGAAAAAAATGTTCCATGACAAGGCTCCAACCTGCAAAGCTGATCTGGCAACAGCAATCAGAGAAAGTTGGAGCCAGATTGATGAAGAGTACTGTTTGTCACTCATAAAGTCCATGCCTCAGAGACTGCAAGCTGTTATTAAAGCCAGAGGTGGTGCAACAAAATACTAGTGATGTATTCGAGTGTTCTTTTGTATGTTTTATTTTTCATGATTCCATAATTTTTTCCTCAGAATTGAGTGATTCCATAATTTTTTCCTCAGAATTGAGTGATTCCATAATTTTTTCCCTCTGCTTGGTCTGAAAAAAAATTACCCTTACTGAGTACCACATTTTTAATCTTGATTTCTTTTAGTGTTTCTTAAAGCCCTAAAGTTGCCATTTGAAATGACTTTAGTTTTGTGCCATGTCTGTGATCTGCTTTTTTTCAACAACATTAAACAACTGAATGAACATCCTCCGAGCCCTGTGATTCCATAATTTTTGCCAGGGGTTGTAGAAATGCTAATGAAGACTGGGTGAATGAGACTAGCTGACACCCAGCTCTTTTGTTTGGTGATGACAAGGTGTCAATCAGACCTTTTCATGACCAAAACAAATTAAAGAGTTAAATAAACACACAGACACGGAGCAAACACTTTATTTGAAATACAACAGACACATTCTTTAATTATTCAAATTAACCAATATACTCGTCCTAGTTCTGATGCTAATCCAAGGTTTAAGCAGTGTCCCATCAAATAACTTTATTTAGCCCCAAAAAGCATTCATTGATGTACTAAAAGGCACCAAAAAACCGCATGCATTTTTCCTGCCAAGGAGATGCAGAAACGCTCAGGAAATTTCTGCTTCAAATATGCACCGTGCTCACATAGTTTTATACAAGTTGTACACTGAGTACTTTACATTGCATCAAAGTGTCATATCTTCAATGCTGTCCCATGAAAAGATAAAATATTTCCAAAATTTGAGGGGTGTACTCAGTTTTGTGATATATTATATTTTTATGGTTTCCTTGAGGATTTCCCGCTTGCTGACTTGCCAGTCGGTTTAAGTCAAATTACAGATGTACCATAATTGCCTATTGTCTTGAAAATAGAGACAGTGCTTCTGATCTTGACCAAAACATCCTAAAGTTGTAGCTATTTCCAACTTCTCATTGTGATGTTTCATCCTTGAGGCAATGACCTGATGAGGCTCATGGTGCAAAAATAAAATCTTTGAAAATGTCCTATAGAGATGTCTTTGAATGGCTATGGTGGTGCTCGTGGTGTGATTTATCACTGATTCTTACTTTTTACTGCACAACAATATTATGTCTCAGCAGCGCTCTGGCTAATACATGGGGGTCCTGTGAGGTGCATCCGCTTCATAACGTCCTAATGGGGAGTATGGAATCTTGTTGTTGAGATGTGGAAATCACTTAAAAGGGAAGCTGTCACCCCCTGGACATACCTAAGCTATTAATATGTCCTACATGTCTCTGCGACACTGGACATGAATCTACCTACAGAGATTTAATTTTAATGAAAGGGGTCATTACCAGTGTGGGACAAATAGATCAAGAAAGTAGACTGTTAGTCATTACATGTCTCACACTAGTAACGTCTCCTTTCATTTAAAATAAGCTGTGGAGACAGGTTCTCGTGAAGATCACTGTCCGCCCCATAGATCTTAACAGCTCATTTACATACAAGAAAAATGTGGATTTCTCTGGAATAAGACATTGGATAACCGATATCATGGTATTCAAATTTCTATGATCTGTGTGGCCAAATATAGGGGACTTGGGAGGGTTGCTCTTGCAGACAAATTCCCCTTAAAGGTGTATATTAAGGAGGGGGTGGAGGTCAGGTCCCTTGATCCTAAAAACATTTCCTGTCAAAACTAGCAGAAAACATGGCTGGCATAATCAGTGGAGGTACATTTCTAATATGCAAAATTTTTTCTAACTGTAGCCACCAGTAGGGGCAGCTTATTTAGCTCCCTTTGCCTTTAAGGAGATTGTCCAGTACTTTTTATATTGATGACCCCTATACGATTGGTGGGGACCAGACTGCAGCCCGCCCACCAATCGGCTTTTATCGCCTCCAGTGGCGGCTGCTGATGTAAACCCTGTGTGGAGCTGGACACCATAGATCTGTACACTATTTAGTGCCTTCTGCAGCAGCCATTGAACAGCGCACAGAGCCTTTCTGTATGCTGTTTGACGCCTTACATTAACAGCTGGGGGGCCGGTTGTCTAGTCCCCACTAATCTTATGTGGGTCGTCAATATAAAAGTTGTGGACCACCCATTTGACACATAAATACATATGCAATGAGGTCACCACTTGGCTGCTGAGCAGTATATTATTTCCTGCTTTATTACAATTCTGATGCTTGGCTTTTCCACATATTAATTGAGATTGCCATTTCCCAATTGTGACAATGCGGGATCTGTCTTAAATGTCAGAGAACAGTTTTCTGGTGCAGAAATTCTTTGGCCTTCAGAGTGTAAATCCTTCCATTCATCTGTAGCCCATGTGGGCGGCAGCACTGGATGTTTTCTCTTATTGCTGGGGGGTCTGGCTCACACATTCCTGCGCCAACATCTGACATTGTTTGGTCACTAGTTAGACTCTCCATTTAAGCCTAATTTCTTACTGATTTTCTTCATGTTATGCCAGCATACAGCACAGAAAGCGACCCGTACATCCTGCAGATGGTTTTGGATTCTGGGAGGAAATAAACAAATTGAAAACATATATGCATTCAATGCCGCTGCTTCTCTTGTGCTCAGGTGCTAGTGGCCAACACTGCAAGGCGGCCCCCTGCGTATAACACCGCTTAAGGTCTCATTCAGGTGTATGTGTTATATCTGCTTTATCTTCAGATACAACACGTATCCATTATAATCCATGGTGCGATTCACATGTCTGTTTTTTTTCCATTATCACGGATTAAAAGGGCCAATATAAGTTTATGGGTTTGTGAAAAACACATACAGCACACGGATGACATCCATGTGCTGTATGTATTTAATATTGCAAAGTATAGTAGAAGATTTGTAATTTATTTCTTTAAAAACAGACATGCACTGCTGCAAAATACTGATACCAGTGCCATTTTTTTCACATATGTGAATAAAGATGTGTGAATGAGGCCTTAGAATATGTGCACACTAAAACTGCAGGATTTCCTAGTACCAGCTAAGTAAATGAGATTATATTTTGCCCTGCAGATTTGCAGCAGTTTCAGATCTGCAGCATGTCTATTCTTTTGGCATTTTTCACCTATTTTAATGAATGGGAGAAAAAAGGCATGTATTTTATTCTGTTTTTTCTTGCCAACACTTCAATATTTACAGCAGAAATGTCTGCAGCAAATACGTGACGTGTGCACATACCCTAAAATTGAGATGGGGAACATTTTTTTTTTTTTTTCTGCCAATGCCATTTGGATATTTATTACATCAGTCGCAGGCTTTACAAAATCATCAACTTGAAAATGAACCTGCTATATTTGGTCAAATAATTAACCCCCCCCTAATGTTATGGCTGGAACTACATCTCTTTTGTGAGGCGTGTGATGTTAGGTGGTAGTGATGAGGTTGCTACTTGCAACTGATTTTCCATGTTTGCGTCAGTCTGAAGCACAGTCGACTTTGTGATAAGTTTTGTAAAGAACTGATCGCAGCAGCAAGTTTTTCTTAACACAGATATATGTTACACTGAATGTCTCCTTACATTGGGAAATTCATCTCACATAGGAGATTCTGGTGCTGGAGCATATACATCACATAGGAGACCTTGGGGCTGGAGCATACACATCACATAGGAGACTTTGGGGCTGGGGCATATGGACATCATCCTTTGTTGAATGTGCCACAGCGTTCAGTAGTGAACACTGCATGTGTGTGTTCAGAGTGTAAGGAAGAATTTAAAGGCTTGCGCAACCATTGCTTTCCTCAGGAGTCTGCCGGAAGTTCCCCTTCCTTGCCCTAAGAGGACTGAAACCCACAGCAATCGGTAAACACTGCTGTGAAGTTTTCAGCTCATGCATGAGCATCAAGTACAAAGTGGCAGTGTATGGCCTCAATAGTAAGTGCTGGGGACCATAAACTACTGAGTGCTATATGGGAGCAATAATAAGTCCATGGGGCCATACACTACTGTCACAGAGCTGCAGGGGCGGGCTTACCATTGGTGCAGCCGTAGAGGGGCCCAAGAGGTAAGGGGCCCACTAACGCCTCCAAAGCAGGATTAATTGTGCATTATGATGGGCTTTGGACCTCAAAGGGCCCATATATTTTTGCACAGGGGCCTTCTTCTGTCTACATCCGCTCCTGCAGAGAGGTGCATGCGCTCTATAGTAAACCATGGGGCCATATACTACTTGGATCCCAGGTTCCCTACAAATCTGCGGCACATACAGTGCTGCTTGAATATTTGTGAACTCTTCAGAAATTTTCATGTTTGCATAAATTTGGCTTAAAACTACATCAATTTTAACACAAGTTTTAAAAATAGAGGACCAAATTTAACAAGTGGAAAAATATTACTCGCATGTCTGTGAGTGGCAAAAGTATGTGAACCTTTGCTTTTAGTATGTAGTGCTCACTTTGTGCAGCAAAAAATTGAAGCAAAATATTTTTTTGTCCCAACCGTATGTATGTGTATGTGTGTGTGTGTATATATATATATATATATATATATATATATATATATATATATATATATATATATATATATATAATTTACACAAACACTATGTTCCAAATTATTATGCAAATAATTTTTTCTGAGATTTTCCCAAATTACCTATATGAATTGCAGTCATTGTAATTTTCCAGTCAAATAACTATTAGAGTACAATTGAAAGGTTTTTGTACAAACTGCCTATGATAACAGTATATTTAAAAAAAAATAAAACACTCAAACTGCACTCAAAATGCCTGTTCCAAATTATTATGCACAGCAGAGTTTTCAACCTTTTCATGTTACATTTGCACATAGGACCCCTTGTTCGAAAGGAGCTTCTGAACTCTCTCATTCATTGAATTTGTCCGGTTTTGGATGGTTTCTGCTTTAATTGTTTTGCATGAGGACAGAATACCCTTCCAGAGCTGTTGCTTAGATGTGAACTGCCTCCCGCCATCATAGACACTCCTTTTGATGATGCTCCAGAGGTTCTCAATGGGGTTGAGGTCAGGGGAGCATGGGGGCCACACCATAAGTTTGTCCCCTTTTATGCCCATAGCAGCCAGAGATGCAGATGTGTTATGTGCAGCATGGGACGGGGCATTATCATGCATGAAAATGATCTTGCTGCGGAATACACGGTTCTTCTTGAACCATGGAAGGAAGTGCTGTTTGAGAAACTCAACATACATTATAGAGTTCATATTTACCCCTTCAGGTATCCTAAAAGGGCCGACAATCTCTCTCCCCATGATTCCAGCCCAAAACATTACTCCACCTCCTCCTTGTTGGCGCCGTAGCCGTGTTTGCATGGGGTGTCCATCAACCAGCCATCCTCCACTCCATCCATCTGGACCATCGAGATCATTTCATGCATGATAATGCCCTGTCTCATGCTGCACATAACACATCTGCATCTCTGGCTGCTATGGGCATAAAAGGGGACAAGCTTATGGTGTGACCCGCATGCTCCCCTGACCTCAACCCCATTGAGAACCTCTGGAGCATCATCAAAAGGAGTGTCTATGATGGCGGGAGGCAGTTCACATCTAAGCAACAGCTCTGGGAGGGTATTCTGTTCTCATGCAAAACAATTGAAGCAGAAACCATCCAAAACCTGACAAATTCAATGGACCAGAGAGTTCAGAAGCTCCTTTCGAACAAGGGGTCCTATGTGCAAATGTAACATCACCTAGAATAAAGTTTTGAGTTGAAAACTGTTTGATTTCAGTTTGTAATAACCTGCTAATGCTTATAATTTCAAAAATGACCATTCTTTTGTTCTTTATTAAAATGAAAAGGTTGAAAACTCTGCTGTGCATAATAATTTGGAACATGTATTTTGAGTGCAGTTTGAGTTTTTTATTTTTTTAAAAATATACTGTTATCATAGGCAGTTTGTACAAAAACCTTTCAATTGTACTCTAATAGTCATTTGACTGGAAAATTACAATGACTGCAATTCATATAGGTAATTTGGGAAAATCTGAGAAAATATTATTTGCATAATAATTTGGAACACAGTGTAATATGTGTGTAAATGTGCTGCCCTTTAAATAGCTGGTGTATAAAATTTGCAAGATAATGTGACTTCTTGAATCCTAACTGGGTTCACTGTTAGGACTCCACTCTTTTTTTTTTTTTTTTTTTTTTAACATGTCCGGTGACTGCTCATGCTTGATTTGTTTACTCAAGATCACAAGTTGATCATTTTCCCTTTGGTTTCTCTACTGGTCTTGAGAGAAACTGAAGACAAAGCGGTTAATCGGAACGTGATCAGAAGTATGATCAGAGTAAATGGAATATGGTCACGTGACGAGCACTGGAACTGTGAAATGGAGTGGAATTCTAACGGTGAGTATATTACACACTGTTAGGATTCCTCATGTTACAGGACCTCGCAAGTTTTCTACATGTCCCTAACGAGCCCTTTTAGCCTTCACGCATATGACTGCAGCTGCTGGCTGTTATCCCAGTATTCCGGACCTCTATAATTGAGGTTTGTGTGATCTCATACACCATGTTTTGAACTTGTCATTCTTTTATAATGAAATGATGTGGCATGTGCAGAAAGCCATGGAAATCGTGCTGCTAGAACAAATGTGCTATTATATTCTGTGTGCCATTCCTAAATATCTGACCCTGTGTCTCTCTGATTTCATATGCTCGGCTAGCTTGTGTGGGTGTAGTGACATGCATGTTTCCAGTCCAGCATGGGGCTGGGAAAGGGAACGCTCACTAACTTTTAGCACAAGCATTCCCAGTGTTTACTACCAGATGCATGAATAGTGGGTTTGTTACAGGAAAAAAATCCTCTGGAAAAAAATGTGAAAAGGTCCCAAATGGAACATAATTGTTCTACTGAAGAGAAGTAATTTAGATTGGAACTATGCAGTCAGCTTTATATACTGGAGCGACCCAACAGCATCTGTCACAAGTGGCAGTAACTCAACCATGAAGGGGAGGCCACGTAAAGTTAGAGTGGGGTAGCCGAGTACTGAGACCCATAGCGCATAAGTCACCACTTTATAACTGCAGAGTCCACACTTCCTCTGGCATTAACATTGGCAGAAACACAATTCCTAGTGCATTTTGTGGCATGGGTTTCCATGGCCGAGCAGATGTCTTACATCACCAAGCACAATAAGTGTTAGATGGTGGTGTAAAGCCACCACTGGAGTTTGCACGTAGAAACATGTTCTGTGGAGCCACGAATCACGCTTCTTTAATTTGCAGTCTAATGGATACGTTTGGGTTTGGTGAATGCCAGGAGCGCATTACTTGCCTGACTACATTGTGCAGACTGCAAAGTTTGGTGGAGTGATAATGCTATCTGGTTATTTTTCAGGGTTTCATTTATGTCCCCATGTCCAGTACCCGCGTAATTAGCTAAGCCTGCACCATACCTAGTAGTGGCTGGCTGTGCCACACAGCCATCATCTGTCTGTATCAGCAGTGACTGGAACTTGTGCAATCATCGTGATTGGGTTTTCATGGAGCCCAGGGGCTGGCTGAAAGCCCCCACGACTGTCATCTTCTTGAAGCCCAGCATCTCCTCGTAGCTTTACCCTGCCTAGGAGGACTTTAAAAAAAATAAATAAAAATTTTGAATGACCCTTAGCCCTTTTCTCAGCTGTAAAGGTAACAAAAACATAGCATATTTGTTATTGCCACATCCGTAAAAGTCAGATCTATCAAAATATAAAAATAATTAACCCATATAGAAACCTCTGTCAGGTGAAAAATTGAAACTCCGGATTTTTTTTTTTGTTCTGCTACCATACCTCCCTAAAAAGAACTTCAGTAATAATGAAAAAAACTATAAAAAAATGTTAGTAGGCCATGCAAAAAAAAAGCTCTCACACTGCTCCATTGACTGAAAAATAGAGTAAAAAAGTGACGGATCTCAGAAACTGGAGATATAAGGTTAATTTGCATTTAGCAGATCAGCGGTTGTTGAGCAGTAATGGTCTTGTAATATAAATATAAATGCACCTGTAGAAAATCTGTGCAAAGATTTAGGCCGGATTCATACAGCGGTGAATCGTGATTATAGGTGCGATACACAGACCGGTCACTGGCCCCCTGACCCAAACTTGGCAGCCTCCTCTACATACCCATGAGGTTGCTAAGTTAGTCAAGAGACCCATGGCTGGTCTGTACATCGTCCTCCGTTATTGGACTGCAAAATACGTAAGTGTGAACCTGAAATGCTTGTGGCACTTGGAAACCCGTAGTCGCTTATCTGCTGTCCATTTTTCCTTACGCTAATGGTGTATAATGGAGCTGGATGCTAATGTGTGGTTGCAGGTTACCTCTCAGATCTATTTAAACATCGTGGAAGTGGCCTTTTGGGCAATTTTCATCAGTTCTTTGCATATTTTCAAGTAAAACCAAAAGTACATTAAAAAAAGTATAAAACTCCTGGTTTAGGCTTTAATATATAGCTGCAAAATCCTGACAAAATCAGCATTGTAAAAGTATCCTTATTCTTTTGCCCACATAGTCCTTGGGGTTATTGCTAATTTAGTTTTGCTCGTAGTCTATATAGTTAAGCAGTGTTCATTTATCTCTGTAATGTTTTTCCCTTAAGGTCATGGCGGCCAGAGTTCATTTGTAGTACAGCCCATGTTGGAAGGTTCCTGAAGATCAGGTGGGTTCCCTCCTTGAGTCTGGTCTCAAGCCTGGAGCAGTCCGTTCTTCAAGGTATAAGGCCAGGTGTACACTGAGTTGGGGCGCTTTCCCCTGATAAGTATGTACGGTACTTTAATGCTCCCATTGGCTGACATTCACCAGAGATGGATCTATATGGTCCATATAATGGACAAATGCCTTAACATCCACCCTAAGGCGTATAACAGTGGCATCTTTACCCTTATACAGCGAAGAAGGGACTGATCTTGTCCTAAAATTGTTTGATTATTGTACACCCTAATATTATAGAAATCAAATGAAAGCGCATTCTTACAATAGACACTTTTATATTAGCTGTAAAATTTGGGGTATCGCTAACTTAGTCTTGGTGGTGATGTTTAATAAACATTTGCTGAAGGTTCTATTGGGGTATATTCCCAAGGGGCAGACTTGTTGCTGAGGTTTCTCTTATGTTCCATACATGTGAATGTCGTTGTTGCTGTAACCTGTGCATGGATTTTTGAAACCTGATTTTGGATTTATTGTTGTGGTCAACATTATTTACTTCCTTGAATATGAAGTGCACCAGGTAAAATATCCCCTGAAATTAAGGAATTTAAGACCACTCGTAGCCCACAGGGATAAGGGCTGCCAAATTTACTAAGAGGCAAGCTCCTCTTAATGAATTTGGAGCATCTATGGGCAGTTTTCTGTTTGAACATTATAGTAAATTTTTAACAACCATGCCAGGACATAATTGCACAGTTTGTTCAGTAGCCTATTCATGGTGGCTTTAATGCTTAAAATTAACCTTGCAATAAATAAAATGCTGTTTATCCGCAGCCATCATAGTAATCTGTAGGTAAAGACTGTTATAAACACATGTAAAAACGCTGAAAAAAATGCTTGTAAAATCCACATGCGTTTTTTCTGCCAAGGATATGCAGAAATGCTCAGGGAATTTCTGCTTCAAATCTGCATCGTGGGCACATATTCTAAGTGTCTAATTGGAAGTGCTTCTTCAAGGAGAATCTGCTTGTTATGTGGGAAGTTTTTTGTGCTTCCTATGTACAACTGTTTGAATCCTTGGTGCTTGCAAATGTAAACCAAATTTAAGTTTTCCTTCCAAATGAACGCCATCTTCGTTGCTTGTTGGAAAGTCCTATGTATCTGGACTTCCAGCTTGCTCATAGTTGGCTGCTCCCTTGGAATAGCTACCAATAGTGTTGACGCACCAGAGGACCTGTATATTGAACTGTTTGATAGTTGGAGTTCATTTACAACTTCTATACTTGTACCTATTTTTTTTTTGTAACAGTTTTAGAAATTGAGCATAATCTGAAGAGAAATATGAATCCAGCAGTCCAGGTAAATATCCCCCATTTTACAACGATTACACCTCCCCATCTACATTCATACAATGGAAGTAGTGGTTTTACAGTTGGTGAAAAACTGCAACTACCAGTATTCCCTGATGGCAACAAGCCACACAGAGCAGATCACTGTTATCACTGTTTTGCCTAAGCATTATTCATGATGCTATAGTTATAGGATTTCACAATGATGTCCTAATGCTATAATGCTGATTGCAGCAGGATGTCCTAATGCTATAATGATGATGATACCATGTTACGATCCTATGTTGATGTCATGATGTAATGTGTTCTGCTTTGATACATGGAAATCTGCATTAATATAGTACTTACAATGCAGTATAGTGGTTGCAGTGGTGAAGTGACAAGAATGTAATCCTTTGGGAATCCCTTTTCTTAGTAGAAAAACCCCTTTTAATTTATTGTCCAGGTTTGGTTTGGAGAGGATCTTCCATTAAGTCCAAGAAGCCCTCTAACTCCAAGACATGGCCCAGGTCTGTCGGATGTTTCTCAGTATGATCAGTGGTTGGCTGTTCGCCATGAAGCCTCCCTTGTACCTATGCAGGAAGATCTGGCAATATGGTTAAGTGGCTTGTTAGGTAAGTAAGATATGTTACATTGCGATCACTATGTGATTTGAAACCATTTACCAGCACCTTGTGTGTTTAAGGCTATGTGCAGTCTGAGGTTTTTTTTTTTTTTTTTTTTTTTTTTTTTTGTGCGTTCAAAAAAATAATGCATTTTTTAAGTTATACTCTGCTCCTTTGGGAAGTTTTTGCAGGAGTTTTATTTTCCTGAAGTGGATTGAGTTCTGGAAGGATTTTGGAAAACACATTTTCAGAACATTTCAATCCTTTTTGAGTATTTTTTCTCTGCCTTAACCATATGCTCGATTTAATTACCAAACGGTAGTGGTCAATTGCTGCTGCGATTTTTGGCTTTACCCTAACAAGAATTATTTGTATTTAAAGATAATCATTGCATTTTAATGTGATAAGCCTCAGGATTTATTCACACATCTCGATTTTTGCAGTAAATTCTCAAGCATCAACCTGACTTGAATAGAAGAATAAACCCTCATATATTAGCACCTATTCAAAATGATTGTGTTTTTGATAGGTGTAGAGGTTAGAGCGGAGCAGTTTATGGATGATCTGGACAATGGTGGTCATCTCTGTCAGCTAATTCATGTTGTGCAACACACAATGAGACAATGCTGCACTGCTGAAGAGCTAGTGGTAAGTGTATACATTTCAGACATATGCAGTTGAAAAAAAATTAAAAGATGTCCAAACATCAGTTGCACTTCCTAAATTTGAACAATATATTTATTATGTAACCAACACACAGAAAAGCCAAATAAAAAAACATCTAAACAAAAAAACAAAAATACCAGAAAAAATTCAATATTTGGTTTTAACTGACAACAAAAATATAGCTGATGCATTATCTTTACATTTATGAACTGCACTTTATTATTTCTGTTATTTTTTTCACTACAAATCACACTCACTCCCATTCTTAATATGTGTAGCTCTTTAAATATGTAAGTGTCCTATGGCCGTCATTCTGTTTACCACACACAGGCAGATATTGTACCTCTCAGTTCCATCTTTCTTGAGGTACACCGTAAGAAAAGCTTATTTTATGTATTTTGTATATTACTTTAAAATTACTTCTCTATTTTCCAGGGTATGCCCATGAGGAGGGTCCCATGCAGAAAAGATGCACCACCCGGGTCATTCTTTGCTCGAGACAACACGGCTAACTTTCTCCGTTGGTGTAAGAGTATTGGGGTGGATGATGCCTACCTTTTTGAATCTGAAGGTCTAGGTAAGTGTTTTGTGTTTTTTTTTATTTTTTTTTATTTTGTCCTGTGGATTTTTTTAGTTAACTTAACAGAACTATTAAGATTCCAGATTTTGAGTACAGTTAGACTATGGAGCCAATTCATAATATCTACGGTATATCCTTTTCACAATGATCATTGTGCTGTAAAACTTACCTGGAATCGCTATTCTACGAGTCAGTACGAATATGGAGATACAAAACTTGTATAGCCTTTTTTTAATCTATAAATACATTGCTGAATAGATTTGAGGGTGAGCTCTGAGGTGCTACACAGGCTTGCTGCTAGGCTGTAGTGCAGACGTCATGATCCTAGGAGTACACAGCTCTCAGGGTACTGTATGTCACTAGGATACAGTAGTAGTAGTATTTGTGCTACCCCCAGATGGGCTCATATGGCCCCCTAATATCACTTGTTGGGGAACACTGACCTATGTATGAATAGACAAAACGATGTAACTGCTCAGGTTACAGTTTTGACTGTACTATGTTCATAATTCTTTATATATATATATATATATATATATATATATATATATATATATATATATATATATATATATATATATATATATATATATATATATATATATATATATATATATATAAAAATATATATATATAAATAATAAAATCTGGCATGTGACAATGGATCATGTTTTCCGAATGTTTCCTTACATAATTGTGAATATTTGTTTCACCCACTTGTGATCATTAATGGCAGCTTTGTTTTATATTTTTATGATAAGGAACCAAAAATAAGTTCCAACAACGATTCTATTGAGAGGCCATTTTGAATCTGCTATACTTATACAAATATAAAATCTCGTGATTGCTACTTGAGGACTGTCAGGAGCAGCTCGATCCTTACTAGAGCTTTACATACTTCAGATTGCAGCGTTGTAAATTCTGCCTTTAAGGTACTGGCTACAGCTGCCGCATAGCATTTGTCAGACAGCATTTCAGAGCTCATTACGAGAATAAATATATCGCTTATTGCAATTAAATTTCTCTGCATCAATACTCCTTTTCAAGACTTTCTTTTTGTGTGACAACATTGTATTTTGATTGACACAACTCTTGTTCGAAAATAAAAATCCATAATTGTAACTTTTTGCATTGGTGATTGTGTTTGCTGTAACTAATCTATGGGGTTTCATTGATAATTTAGTTTGTGAATTCTGGCTTAAATATTTTCTAGTTCTCCATAAAGACCCCCGACAAGTGTGTCTCTGCCTCCTTGATGTGGGCCGAATCGTATCCCGGTATGTTATAATGATTTTTTTTATTACCTGAATTGTATACCTTACAAAAGCTAATCCAACAATGGAACTCAAACTACCTTCTGTTATGATTTAAGATATGGAGTGGAACCACCTGTCCTTGTAAAGCTTGAAAAGGAGATTGAACTTGAAGAAACCATGTTAATGGAGTCTGGACCTCTAGCTCCCACTACTATTGAGAAATCCTGCTGTCACCATGAGCTGCATGAGGCTGTAAGATGCCATCATAGTACATATTCTAGCTTGGTATATCTGTAGCAGTACAGATGAAAAGCAAGTAAACGCGTTCTCACTTTAGAAATGTGTTATTTCCCCCAGAATCAATACTCACACTTTGGGGGCTTATTTACCAAGCTTACAGTTCATCACTTACTTTAGTCATATTTTTCATGGGTTAAATGTGAAGAGAGTCAAACATTACATCAGACCCCAGAATTCCTAAGTAATCTTTTCCATGTTACTAGGTGCTGTTAGGCCAACATACTGTCAAAACCTTCACAGGACTGTCTTGAAAACTGTAAAGAACCTTACCTACAGCACTATCTTTGCTTTCAGTCTTGTGATGTCAAAAAGAAATTTGAAAATTGCTATGGGGGTTGGAAGAATATATGGGAAAATAAACTCGATATGATTACAATAAATTGCTCATTCAACTGATAGTCCTTCAAAAATACCTAGGGTGAATCCTTTTGACTCTGTCTTCTATATGCTCTTTAGCTCATAAAACATTTGGTTAACAGTCGTCATAATCGGAAAACTAAAAAGTGTTTATTTTTGTTTTCTTGTTAGTCTTATACATTTCTTAATTGCATTCTCTTTGCAGGTGACCCACATTGCTCAAGATCCTCCATGCAATTGCTCACACAGATTCTCTATTGAATATTTATCAGAGGGCCGCTATCGATTAGGGGATAAAATCCTATTCATAAGGGTAAGTTTTTAAAGGGTTATTATCAACATATGTCTTCAGCAGCACACAGGTCTCCAGTCTGTTCAACTCCCTTGTTATTGGGCAGGGGCGGGCATTCCTACTTGAGTGACACTTGGGTCTTTCTGTGTACTTGTTCTGGAGTGTACATTACTATTATTATATTTACATGTACAGATTACAGTGCCTTATAACAAACACACAGCCCAGGAAAGTGAGAGCAGTGATTAGGAAAATGTAAGGAAAGGAAAGCAGTGACAGGAGGGGGCCAGAGGCTTGTGATTCTGCTGGACTGATAACATCAGCTCCAGGTCATAGACTGACAGGGAGGTGGAAGGTGAGCAGCTGTATAGTAATCAATTGTTGGAGAGATGTTAACTCCCCAGCCTAGAATTTAACTATTGCTATACTTTGGCCAGGCTCTGGTGGTGGATCTCATTGGCAAAGGGCTGTAAACTAATAGGAAGATAAAAGCTATTCTAGCAGGAGAATAACAGCAGATAAAAGAAGCAAGTCAACTTCAAGTTTGCTCATTGTCATGCTGTCTGACTAACTGTACCAACTTCATAACATGAGAATAACTCTTTAGGGAGTTTAAAACATGATTGCAGATTCTAGAAACAATGTACAAGTCGCGTCACTACTAAAATGTCTTCTCTAAAATTCCATTTCACAGCCATTACGCAACATTTTAATACGTCTGTCTAGAATTCACATCAAAGCAATTGCTTTGCATTAATTATGAGATGCCCATTAAAAGGTTGTAAAGATCAAAAATCACTGATAGAATTTCCAACATGCTAAAATCTTTTGGAATTATCACCTAGGCGTAAATAATTTTGCAGCCACAAGGCACATGTTGTTGTGTGGTTTTTTTTTTTTTTTTTTTTTTTTTTTTTTTAATAAATGGGTGACTTAGCATTGCTGATTTACTCATATTATAAGACGATATTTCAGACCGATCATCAAGTAATTTAGTTTACAGTGAAGAAAAGATGGCCTAAATGACGTAATGATGTACTGAAAGGGCACATCAGCCTTTTGTTTCTTTCCTTTCCATGAATTGCTGGAGCACAGACCTAGCAGCAGTTTCCTGGAGGAAGCATCTGTGTCAGTAACCTAATCTCACTACACAGTGGATAAAGGAAACTCTGAAATGAATGGAGTGTTAAAGCCTCAGAAAAGGAAGCAATGCTCCTCTTGTAATATACTAGTCTTTATGTGTTAGTGTTTTTCCTGATTTATGGTTTGCTGTGTAGATTTTATTTTTTTCAGCTGTTGTCATAAAGGGTTGTGTTTTACTGGACTTTGCAGTCAGTGGTAAATGAAGCTTAAAGGGGTATTCCCATCTCTAAGATCCTATCCTAATATGTAGTCGGTGTAATAACAATAATAATATTAGCAAATACCTCCAATTAGAAATGTAGTATAGTTTTTCTGATTCACTGTCTCTTTCCTCATGTGCCGACATTGCAGGAACTTGGGTATCCTGCACCTTACATTTAAAATAAGCTCAGATTCTCATAGTGTTCGGCCCATATATCTTAATAGCTCATTAATATAGCAAGAAAAACAGGATTTTGCAGGAATAAGACATCAGATCAAGCAGGGCCGGCTCCAGGTTTTTCTGGGCCCCGGGCGAAAGTGTCTCAGTGGGCCCCTTTAACACATACCACGATTCATGATGCAGAGATACGGCGGAGAAATATATATATATATAGTACAATGCAAAGATTTCACTTCATGAGTGATATCTATTGTAAATTCCACAATAGCTCAGAAACCGGTGAATCGCTCCACACAGAATAGTGGCCCCCATATAAGGCTCCATACGGAATACTGGTCCCCATATAACGCCCATACGGAATACTGGCCCCCATATAACGCTTCATACGGAATACTGGCCCCCATATAAGGCCCCATACGGAATACTGGCCCCCATATAAGACCCCATACGGAATACTGGCCCCCATATAAGACCCCATACGGAATACTGGCCCCCATATAAGACCCCATACGGAATACTGGCCCCCATATAAGGCTCCATGCGGAATACTGACCCCCATATAAGGCTCCATGCGGAATACTGACCCCCATATAAGGCTCCATGCGGAATACTGACCCCCATATAAGGCTCCATGCGGAATACTGACCCCCATATAAGGCTCCATGCGGAATACTGACCCCCATATAAGGCTCCATGCGGAATACTGACCCCCATATAAGGCTCCATGCGGAATACTGACCCCCATATAAGGCTCCATGCGGAATACTGGCCCCCATATAAGGCTCCATACGGAATACTGGCCCCCATATAAGGCTCCATACGGAATACTGGCCCCCATATAAGGCTCCATACGGAATACTGGCCCCCATATAAGGCCCCATACGGAATACTGGCCCCCATATAAGGCTCCATAAGGAATACTGGCCCCCATATAAGGCTCCATAAGGAATACTGGCCCCCATATAAGGCTCCATACGGAATACTGGCCCCCATATAAGGCTCCATACGGAATACTGGCCCCCATATGGAATACTGGCCCCCATATAAGGCTCCATACGGAATACTGGCCCCCATATAAGGCTCCATACGGAATACTGGCCCCCATATAAGGCTCCATACAGAATACTGGCCCCCATATAACGCTCCATACAGGATACTGGCCCCCATATAACGCTCCATACAGGATACCGGTCCCCATATAATGCTGCATGCAGGCTGTTACCCCCCACATAATGCCCCATACAGGCTGTCCCCCCCTTATAATGCTCCATGCAGGCTGTTACCCCCCACATAATGCCCCATACAGGCCCCTCCCTTTTAATGCTCCATGCAGGCTGTTACCCCCCACATAATGCCCCATACAGGCTGCCCCCCCTTATAATGCTCCATGCAGGCTGTTCCCCCCCACATAATGCCCCATACAGGCCCCCCCTTTTAATGCTCCATGCAGGCTGTTACCCCCCACATAATGCCCCATACAGGCTGCCCCTCCTCTTTATAATGCCCCATGCAGGCTGTCACCCCTCCTCTTTATAATGCTCCATGCAGGCTGTCACCCCTCCTCTTTATACTGCCCCATGCAGGCTGTCACCCCTCCTCTTTATAATGCCCCATGCAGGATGTCCCCCCCTCTCTTTATAATGCCCCGTGCAGGCTGTTCCCCACCTTATAATGCCCCGTGCAGGCTGTTCCCCACCTTATAATGCCCCGTGCAGGCTGGTCCCCACCTTATAATGCCCCATGCAGGCTGTCACCCCTCCTCATTATAATGCCCCAAGCAGAAATCCCCCCCTCTTTATAATGCCCCATGCAGGCTGTTCCCCACCTTATAATGCCCCATGCAGGCTGTCACCCCTCCTCTTTATAATGCCCCATGCAGGCTGTCACCCCTCCTCTTTATACTGCCCCATGCAGGCTGTCACCCCTCCTCTTTATACTGCCCCATGCAGGCTGTCACCCCTCCTCTTTATAATGCCCCATGCAGGATGTCCCCCCCTCTCTTTATAATGCCCCATGCAGGATGTCCCCCCCTCTCTTTTTTATAATGCCCCGTGCAGGCTGTTCCCCACCTTATAATGCCCCATGCAGGCTTGTCCCCACCTTATAATGCCCCAAGCAGGAATCCCCCCCTCTTTATAATGCCCCATGCAGGCTGTTCCCCACCTTATAATGCCCCATGCAGGCTGTCACCCCTCCTCTTTATAATGCCCCATGCAGGATGCCCCCCCTCCCCTCTTTATAATGCCCCATGCCTCCATACATTAAAAAAAAAAAAAAAAAAATCAAATACTCACCTCCCTTCTCCTCACCTGCTGCCCGCCGCTCGCTGCTCGGCTCCGGTCTCCAGCGTTGTCGGCGTCTTCCCGCTCAGCGCTCCCTGTGACGGCTCAGGGGAGGGCGCGGTGTAAAGACGTCACCGCGCCCTCTGACCTGAGACGTCACAGGGAGCGCAGAGCAGGAAGACAGCTGATCTGCGGAGGCACAGGGAGAGGTAAGTATCGGGCTGCCGGGGCCCTGAGCAAGCGGCGGAGAAGGGCGGGCGCTGACACCGCTCTCCTCCGCCCATAGCCCAGCGGGGTGCGCGACCGCCAGTGGGCCCCTCTGCCTGCTCAGGGCCCCGGCATTTGCCCGGGTGCGCCGGGTGCTGACGCCGGCCCTGAGATCAAGGTATCCGTTTATTAAGCTTCCTATGATCTACATGTCCATATAGATGGCTGACAGATTCCCTTTAAGAATCCTCTGAGGCAGCATTGATTGTCTCCTTAGAGACACCAGGTGGATAACTTTTCATTTGATAAAGTCACAGACTATGCCTTTTTTCTAGCGGCATTTTCATATTACAAATGAACGGATACACACAACACGTCATTGTGGCCTCATTCTGTCCAGTTACAGACACTAGTAAAGACACAGATGCATTCTGAATCCAACCACTTTGGTTTCTGGATACATGTTTGCAGAGAGATAATTTGTAAGCAAAACTATATATAATTTTAAGAAATATAATATACATACATTTTTTTTATATGTCCAGAAATATTTTGACAGTGACAAGGTTTGGCATTTTAGTTGTTTAACAAAACATATTCAAGATACAGTTATATAATCAGATGGCTTAAAGTACAGACTCTCGGCTTCAATTTTGAGGGTATTTACATCCTAATTGGGGTAAGGGTTTAGGAATTTCAGCTCTTTAAACCCCTTCACGACCTATGACGTGTATATATACGTCATAGGTCTTGTCCCTGCACTCCGTGCGGGCTCCGGCGTTGAGCCAGCGTGTTTTAAGGCACATGACAGCTGATTTATACAGTTGTCATGTGCCCAAAACAGTTGCAGGTGGAATCTCGATCCACCCGCGGCTGTTAACGTGTTAAATGCAGCTGTCAATCTCCAACAGCGGCATTTAACTGCAAAAGCAACCCAGAAGTTTTTAAGGCAAAGAAGTGGAATATTCTGCAATGGCCTTTTCAATCACCAGATCTCAACCCCATTGAGCATGCATTTCACAAAACATAAGGTACTAGATGGTGGCCCGATTCTAACGCATCGGGTATTCTAGAATAGGTATGCGGCCGACCGGGCGCAATCAGCAGAGCGGTATTTAAATTTGGCGCCAAAATCGCTGATTGGTCGAGGCCGGCAACCGCGACCAATTAGCAAAGCGGTGTTAAAATTTGGCGCCTATATCGCAGATTGGTAACGGCCGGCGGTCGCGACTAATCAGCAGAGCGTTATTTAAATTTGGCGCCAATAATGGTGATTGTTCACGGCCGCGACTAATCAGCAGAGCGGTGTTTAAATTTGTCGCCAATAATGCTGGTTATTCGTGACCGGTAACTGCGACCAATGAGCAGAGCGGTGTTTAAATTTGGCGCCAATATCGCTGATTAGTCGCAACCACCGGCCGTGACCAATCAGCAGAGTGAGGTTTAAATTTGCCGCCCATCTCGCTGATTGGTCGCGGTGGCCGGCCGCGACCAATCAGCGTCGTATTAGTGTGGGCCCGGGAGCGGCGCTGCTTGTGCGGCTCCGCATTAGCGAGGACCGGGGAGCGGCGCTGCCTGTGCTTCTCCTTCTGCTGCGAGAAGCCGGGAGATGAGCGGGCGCTCGCAGCAGAAGCATCCCGACCGGCGGCGCCGCTCCCCGGTCCTCCGTTCACACGGGGTAGTTGTGCTGCTAGCGCCGCTCATCTTCCCGCTGCATCGCCGCTGACCTCCGTCCGCGAGATGAGCCGCTAACGGCCGCCATCTTTTTTCAGAAATCCAGCGGCGCTGATTGGCCGCTGCCGGACCAATGAGCGACGTGGGATTTCCAAGACGGACGGACGGGATAAGACAATTATATAGTAGATAAAGACCCACAAACAAGCAACAACTGAAGTCGGCTGCAGTAAAGGCCTGGCAAGGCATATCAAAGGAGGAAACCCAGCGTTTGGTGTAGTCCATTTCTTCCAGACTTCGGGCAGTCATTGCCTGCAAAGGATTCTCTACAAAGTATTAACAATGAACATTTTCTTTATGGTAAAGTTAGTTTGTCCATTTACTTTTGAGCCCTGGAATGAGGAGGCTTTGTAGAAAAATGGTTGCAATTCCTAAACATTTCACAGGATATTTTCGCTCAACCCCTTTAATTGTACCTGAAAGTCTACACTTCAATTGCATCGGTTTCATTTTAAATGAAAAATAATAACACGCAGCGCCCAAATCATGAAGATTCGGTTTCTGTCTAAATGTTTCTGGACCTAAGTGTAATGTATATATATGCCTTTGTGTAATATATCACTATGCCATGTATAGATTTGACGAAAGAATCAATGTATCCCTGTATCTTGGGTATATGGAAATACAAGAAAAAACAGCTTGCAGTATTTCAAGGTGAGGCCTCTTCACTGAAATGTCGGTGCTGCTAATAAATATGGGAACCTCGTGGCAAATGCAAAGAATAAGTATCCTTAGCACCTAATGTTAAAGGGTTATTCCCATATTTCTAAGATATACAATCAACTCATGATCGTTGTGGGTCTGACCCCTAGGACACCACCAATCTTCAAAATTAAGCAGCTGCGCAGCTCTTTAGACCTACATTTCTTTTTTGCACAGAGGCTCTAGGAAAACCAGTGCTAAAGCAGCAGTGCTTTGGCCCCTTCATTTTCATGATTGCAGGAGGTCAGGCCTCCATAAGGGATGGCATTTCTTTAGCATCGCTTTATAAGATGGTAGTAACTAGTGATGAGCGAGGTAGGTTTAATTAACCCTTTCGGCGAGCACGCTGAGGTGCTCGCCGATTATTTTGGCGTGCTCAGCATTTCTTTTACTGTCGCCTTGGCTTCAAGTGTCATGGCGGTTAGACAGCTGTGACACATGCAGAGATTGTCTGTTCGACAGTCAATCTTCATGTGTCACAGCTGTCTAATATCTGTGACACTTGCAGCCGCGGCGACAGTAAAAGAAATGCTGAGCATGCTAAAATACTCATCGAGCATGCTCTGGTGCTTGCCGAAAGGGTTAATGAAAGCTACTCGCTCATCACTACTAGTAACCCTTTAATATAACTTGGTGACTGGATTCTTGTTACATGCTAAATCAGTATGTTTGCTGTTTTTCTTTTGCAGATGCTACACGGAAAGCATGTCATGGTAAGAGTAGGAGGAGGATGGGATACTCTTCAGGGATTTTTGTTAAAATTTGACCCTTGCAGAGTCCTTCAGTTTACAACTTTGGAGCAAAAGATTTTACAGTTCCAGAAAGGGGTACAAAGTGACAGCTTGTCAACACCAACCAGCAAATCTCTTCAGCCTCCTGTAATGAACCCTATATCTGCAATCAAAGCTTCGCAAAAACTGGCATCTACCCCATCACCACAAGTAACCCCTTCCTGTGTTAATCTCAGGAGCCAAAAGTCACCTACGTCAACTACTCATAGGGGAACTAAGAATTCACCATTGACATCAGTACGTCCCAAAATCCAAGTCATGCCAAGAAAGGGGTCTCCATTACTTCCTGAGCCACAGAAAAAGGTAGCAAAGAAATCCAGTTCTCCACCTCATACTGCTACTGCTAGGCCTGAAGTGAAAGGTACACAGAAAAACCTTAGTTCACCTACTAATGTTGGGAAAACCAATGGCTTACATACTACTAAAATAGCTCAGAATGGTAAAAGCATGCAGTGTGGGGGTACAAACGAGAAGATGCAGATTCCTAGGAGTTCTCCCACATCTTTGGCCCGTCATATAACCAAGTCTAAGGGTGTTCCTGACCTTCAGACTAAGCCGGGACCATTAAATATACCAACTTCTAGTAAACCAGCTATTGCATCATCAATTAAATCTGATTTCTCTAAAAGGACTGAGGTTGTAAAACAGAACTACAAAAGCATTGCCAATCAGAAATCTGTTCCAGCTACAATTGCCTTCAAGGATGTTAAAGTAAGCAAAAATACAGAGATGCCAAAGAACAATCTCCAGGAGAGGAAGCCCTTTGTGGTATCTTCTCGTGTGCCTGACAAAATCCCTATTTATCCATACCTTTCTCACCCACTGTCTAAACCGCCAACTGCTGATGCCGTTAGCCGGAATACTACTAAACCAGTCCAGTCTGCCAAAAATGGCACCAATAAGAATGCAACCGATAAGACTGCAATGTCTGGACGCACCCCACTCTCTGTAGTTAAACTTCCACAATCTGCACCTAAAACACAGACTGTACCAAAGACAAAATCCTCTACCAAAACTCAGCCTATAAGCCGTACTGTAAAAAAAGATAAAGCACCAACTGTGTCTGATCAATTGGGTTCAAGAGCAAAATTGTCTCGTCGAGCCGCTCCTGATTCCACAAAAGAAAAATCGGTTAAAAATAAGGGGGACCACCTTACTGTGACAAAGAAGTGATCCAGAAGACCTTTCCAGTGTCACTAATCTAGTGACGCAATATGGAGAATAAATGGATCCTTTTATTTTTACTGTAGGGATAATTTAATAAGCTGTTTTATCCTCTATACATAAAGCCAAGCACAATCCTAAATTTTTAGCTATGACACTATGCAATAAACGCCTCTATAGCTTGTGTGACAGTATCACTACGATTAACCAGGAAGATATGTACATGCTGTGCTCTGTATGGAAAAATCCTGCTGGCAGGAACTTAACAATTTTATAGACTTTTACAAAAACCTGCCTCACTTGTGGAGATTGTAATACTTGCGTGCCTTCCCATAAGGGTTCTAAAGGAATCTAAAGATGGCTAATTGACTACATTATGACTGATTCTATGCAAAGTTTAAAAAAACTGTAAAATAAGACACCAGGTTAGTCCTTCGTTACAAATTGCAATGTTTGGCATGGAAAGGTGTGTGTTTTTCTCCAGAGTGACATTGCTTGTGTTTTCTAGCGAATGGTAGAAATTCTGCTACCTGTTTGTTCACTTGTTGCGAGTATAAGCCTCTATGCATTTTGTTAGAAGGGCAGCTACAGAAATTTGAGAATCCTGCTGCTTTTCTTTATTTCTTGAATCACAGAAAATATAGTTCACCAATACACTTTTTAAAATTGGTCTAAGCTGGAGAATCACTTTTAAGTAACTTTGCTATTTTAGTGACTTTAATTTTTGATTTATAAGTAACTTCATAGCAAGTAAATAGGTGTTTTAAAATAATCATTTGGGGGATTGGAGAGAACATAATAATGTATTTTCAGTTTGTCAGAAATGGCTCTCTAGTTGTCCTATATAATTATTTTATCACATTATGATTTATGTAGTATCTTATACAGTTAAGGACTGGCCCATATTTTTTTTTTTTTTTAAATTTATTCCCCCCCCCTATTGCTGACTTGGCACATTTTAGAGTTTTGTCATCCATATGCTTTTAATGGCGGTAAAAAAATGTCTTCTGTAGAATTTTTTTTAACATATTGGACATATTCGTTCATTGGGGGTCGGAGCAAGAAACAGAACACCAAAAAAAGACAGTCCCGTCCTGAAGCACGAGCATATCCTTAAATGAAAACTTCAAAAATTACACAAGAGCCACAAAACGGATTTCTTCATCGCAGATATCATTTTAATCAGTGTAACAGCGCCAACATGACAATGTCTATAGTTTACTTAGCAAAATCCTGCTGACAGGTTTTCTTTAAGAAAATGGGAACCGTAAAACTACAATCTGGATGCAAAACACTACTTTCAAAAATGTCTAAGGGATAATGTTTCTCCTTGTGGAGCGTAAGGGGACTTGTAGGCCATGCAGTGCTTCTCTTGGAAATGTAATATGCAAATTTCCTCTTCAGAGAGGAAGAGGACTTGAACTCTAAGCAATCCTAAAAGTCAATATTGACCCTTTAGACCCCTTCACAACACATGACCTATATTTATGTCATATGTCGTGTCCCTGACTTGGGAGCCTGCATCTTTCCCGGAACATGACAGCTGATTTAATCAGATGTCATGCTTTTAACAGCCACAGGTGGAGCAGTTAACCTGTTAAATCCTGCTGTCAGTCCCTGACAGCGGGATTCAACATTTGCCGGCGGGGTGTGCGTTATTCCACGCTCCCAATGGCGTACCCGCGACGTGATTGCAGGGCGTCAATGAGTTGTTTGGCTAGCGTTCATAGATCGGCGTATAGCACATGCTATCGGATGATCGTGCCTTCAAGTTTCCTCTTTGGTATTGACATGGAGAATCATATGGCCAGGTCAGTTTTACCATATAGTGAAGATGGTAAATTTTTAAAAAAAAGTGCAATTCCACAATTGGTGTGTGTGTGTGTGTGTGTGTGTGTTTTTTATTTTTTTTATTTTACCGCACTTGGAATTTTTTCCCATTTTCCAGTACACTATATGGTAAAATCAATGGTGCTATTCAAATGTACAACTAGTCCCACAAAAACAAGCTCTCATACGGCCATATTGGTGGAAATATTAAAAAGTTATGGCTCTTGTAAGAAGGGGAGTAGAAAAAACAGAAAATGGCCTGGGGGAGAAGGGTTTAACGAGCCTTACCACATGACTTAATGAATGTGAATAGCGGTATCAGAGCGCCAATAACTGGGCAAAAATTAAATTAAAATGACTGATTTATTAATACACACAACACGTTTCGGTGGACAAGGCCACCTTCATCAGGTGTGTGACACCTGATGAAGGTGGCCTTGTCCACCGAAACGCGTTGTGTGTATTAATAAATCAGTCATTTTAATTTAATTTTTGCCCAGTTATTGGCGCTCTGATACCGCTATTCACATTCATTGATTTTTTTTTTTTTCCCCCTGTTTGGGGTGCGGTAGAGCTGCCTCCATTCACCTGTTCATCCACCTGTGGGATGAACATAATTAAGTAGTCACTACCTTGGTTTCCAAACTGCGCTGCCCTAACCCCTCCGGAACGCTGCTGGGAGTGGTGGTGAATCTGGGCGTCCATCTCGGCGATAAGCGCAACTAACCTGATCACGTGACTCACCATCGCAAGATTAGGATCTGTGAACGCCGCTGAAAGCAGATGACAGCCACGAACGGAGCGCAGCCTGTGGAGCTTTACACTGGGGTTGTGCAGAGGTGCACAACTCCATAAGCTTAGTAGCCATTCCCACACCCCCCCCCTACCTATTTTATTACTGAGTCACCCATTGCGCCCTGTTCTCTTTTTTTACATTACCACATGACTTAGGCTTGTAAGTTCACATGTCCTATAATCATCCCTTGAAATGGATCCAGCAGCAATCAATTATCTAGCCTTAGAAAAAAAATCCAAACCAGAATCTCAATTTGCAGACTGGTGTTGCTCCTCAGTGCAAAGCAGAAGATCTGATTTGGGTGTATGAGAGGCCTCTGACTGGGGTCTAAAAGATGACCTCTCCTTGTGGAGAGTGACACGTCTGACATGCCAGTGTAAGGAGGTTTATAGGCCATGCAATGATGAATTTAATATGCAAATTGCTTATTCAGAGAGGAAGAGGACGTGAACTCTAGTGCCACCTATTGGAAGTAACAATTGTATAACTCCATATTGACCCTTTTTAATGAGCCTTGTCACATGACTTGCTTACAAAAATGTAGCGTGGACACAGCCAGAACATTATGAGCACCTTCTACCAAGGGGACAT
This sequence comes from Phyllobates terribilis, assembly GCF_046119375.1. Taxonomy (NCBI): domain Eukaryota; kingdom Metazoa; phylum Chordata; class Amphibia; order Anura; family Dendrobatidae; genus Phyllobates; species Phyllobates terribilis. Next base: position 109,391,113 of record NW_027362771.1, read on the forward strand.
ATCTTCCTGGATTGTATTACAATTATGCGGTCATTGTGTCTACATGTAACTATTTTGTCTATGTAGTCTTTATGTACATTAAGTGGAGTATACACATTGCCCATTTCCTGGTTTACTAATGGTCTGGCCTCAGTTGGAACACTGGTCCTATTAACCAAAGTTGCAATTAACAGCGCAGTGCCATAAAACTCATTACTGTAAAGTGACAGTAATCCCTATTTTATTACATTTGTACCCAATTGTACAATTTAAAAATGTTCTTCTTATGAACAACCCATGTTCTATTTATATGGGCTATTGAGATTAAACTTAAACTTTGAGCTGTATAGTTGGTTGTATAACCTCCTTGTGTACACCAGCTAGATTTTTGCGATCCCTACCCATTAGGCAGAATAATTCATTGGTACTACTAATGATCCATTAGCACGATTCCAAATGGATGTGAGTACCTTGTCACCATAAATCCGTATAATCACAAGCTAAAGTGGTATTTTACTGTAGCTCTGAATTACTAGAGGTCGTGTGTTGGAAGCTACTACATCATAGATGTGATGATGTAAGATGGTTTCTTGTTACTGGAATAACACAATCTGGCTTAGGTTTCGCACTTTTGCCCACATTTATTCATCAGTGTGGACTACAGGTTTTTGACAGATTTATTGAAACAAAAGCCAAAAATGGCACTTTTTTTTCTTTCTTCAAGATGTATTTGACTTTGATTTGCTCTTGTAATAAGAAAACTATAAGGCTGTGGTCTCATAGTACGGTGTAGCTTCATAAATCAGATGGGCTTTTTGCGGTATCATTAGAAATTCTTTGCAAATTGCCTGCTTTCTGCAAAACCATGCATCCATTCACAATAACCAAGCAATTTCCTACGTGGGACCCGAGCCTCAAGCTGTTCATAGACACAGATATATCATGCAGTCATTTCTTTAGGCACCTATGCTATAGTTCTATAATGAGTTTTTACAGATCACAATATGGCACATTTACTAAAAATAGTTTTTCTGTTGTGAAGAGCCTTTGTTTGGGGCCTTATAACTAATCCCCCTCATTATTCCCTAGGTAGGAAAAGTGCAGCACCCTTACTCCACGCACCCATCCTCTTCTTCCGTTCAATTAACTGAAGCCAATCGAACCCTATTATAGTCGATGAGGTCTGTTTGGTGCTATTTGTATCTGTTATGGGACTGATTTGTTAATCACATTTTTCTGTTCATTTACACTTAATTTAATTTTGAACACTAGTGTGAACCTAGCTTTAAAAATTGCAGCTAAATAATGGAGTATATGATATGCAGAAAATGTATGTGCTTTTGACACTTTTAACACTTACCTCTAAGTTTGAAAACTGTCTTTAAGAAAAATTTATATTAGTGCCCCTTTTAGATGCATAATTTTATTAAATTTTGCACTATATGCATTACTACAATTATCCTATGACACTTGAAGTCTCACACATAAGTCAGAGTATAAAGCTAGCCACATACCCTGTAAGCTTTAGGCTGCGTGCCCACTATGCGTTTTTTAAGCATTTCCGCAGCATAATTTCCGCCGCGGAAACGCTTAAAAAAAGCTTTGTAACAGGTCTGCAATGGTCCCCAATGATAATCTGCATATGCTGCGGATATTTCCGCTGCGGATTATCATTGTGGAAAAATCCGCAGCACGCCCATTAATTTTGCGGAATCACTGTGTTTTAGCCGCCATTGACTTGCATTGGACCGCATAACATCCGCATGACTACAAGTACACATGCGGATATTGTGCGATTCAATGCGCGGATGGTACTCAGGTCTGGAGAAGAGGAGACTCTCCTCCAGACCCGGGTACCATAGTACCTGTAGTTAAAAAAGAATTAAAATAAACATATACTTACCTTCTGATGGCCACCTGCTTGCTCCCGGCGGTGCTGCTAGCTCTTCGGCTGCTTGTGGTGGTAAAAGGACCTTCCATGACGTCATTTAGTCATGTGACAGGTCACGCGACCGCTGACATCCGCGATCGTGTGACCTGTCACATTGACTAAACGACGTCATGGAAGGTCCTTTTACACCACCGCGAGCCGCCGAAGACACCGGACACACCGGAGAGAAAGACCGGGGGCCATCAGAAGGTGAGTATAATTTTTATTTTATTTTTTCACCATTTTTATTCTTTTTTTTTTTTTTTTTTTTACTATTGATGCTGTATTTGCAGCATCGTAACTTGGTCACACTATATAGATCCATGTCGGTTGCATGGATTTATATAGTGTGACCAAGTTGTCAAGCACTTTCCAAGTGATGCTAAAATCGCTTGGAAAAGCGCTTGACAACCCACATGCGGAAATGCCAGTGAAGAACGCTTCACATCCGCTTGTCCCTGGTAGGAAAACGCATGTACAATCCACATGCGTTTTTTTCTGCCAGGGAGATGCAGAAACACTCAGGAAAAATCCGGAGCATTTCTGCATCGTGGGCACATAGTCTTACAAGTTGGACATAGATGAAAAGCAATTAGGAGGGAAGGTATGGTTTGGCCATGCAACGGGTAAACTGAGCACCTGTGCTTGGTTTGCACAGTCATTTTGTGCCGACTGACTCCTTTTAAAGAGAATACATAACATTTTGTCTAAAGCAAGCGGGAGTTCTGTAGGATACGGCGGTGTAAAACATTTCCAATTACACCTTCGCAAGTGCACTGGTGGACAGATCAGTGCACTTGCACGCTATTGCTCTATTTCACTTGTTGATGGCAACAATTGAAACAGTCTCTGAATATGAATAAAAGTTGCATTTCAGAGCAAAGGAATACCAGTTGGTGACAAAATGGGTATCCTTTAAAAGGTTTGACACTGCCCTATCCTGCAGCACAGCTTCTTGCATAAGGCAAATGTTAAGGACAGATTTATTTTAGGCTGAGACGCACATAGAAATAATACTTGTTTATCTACAAACTGATGAACTAGCTATAGACATTTCAGTGTTTCCAGCAAGTACTATTTCTGGTGGGATCTGCTGAACACTATTGTCTTTAGGCACTAGCAGACTTAATCGGCCACTTGTTCTGGGATTTAGACTCTGACCTCCCAAGATACTAAAGTTTATGCCATGTTTCTAGTTATTTGGGCTGATTTTAATTTATAGCTTTCATTGTCCACTTTATATCTAACTTGACCCACAATGAAGATGGATTATAAAAAAACTAAAAGTTGATAAACATTTTATAAAATTGCCTAAACAAATTAAAAAAGTCTGAGCACTTGTGCATTTATGGTGATCAAAATCAGTATTCTAATCTTTGGAATACGTGGTGTGCTTTTATAGAAGATGCCTTTTGGATGCCGATTTGCATACATTTACCCAGAAAGATGGTTTTCTGCATTCTAGATGAGGGCTAACTTGCATGCAGTGTTTAAAATCATAACTTCTATAAATTAATAGCACATCTAAGGATTGGCAAATGAAGAATGTGTTTTATTTTATTTTTTTTATCAAGCAAGATCCAAAATCCCTTAGTGACTCTCAGTAGTGAGATGTTACATACTGAAGAATGCTTGGCAAGAATGTTTACTTTATAAAGTGCCTAGAATTTGCTTTTTATTTTATGTATTGTAATGGCAGAATGAAATTAATACAAGTTGCCTGCTTTTGTCACCTGATCTGTCAGTCTGGTTTGGTCACAGAATATGTATGCTTTTGGTTACTTTTATGTGCACAGGCTATCTCTTCTGCTGGCAGGTGCTTGTCATTAGCTTAGATGTAGAGGGAATGTATTGTAATATAGCTAAGGCCAAGGTCTTTAGGGCATCAAAAGTAAACCCTTGTTTGTTTCCAAGAAAAGGGACTGCATGGGTGTATTCATACTTAGGATTGGCTTATGGCAAATCCGAAGTGACCTATTTACAAGAAGATCCAAGGCTGACACTACGACTTCTGTACCAGCGGATTCAGTCCTGTTGTAATTCAATAAGGCTAATCTGTGGCTCCATGGATTTTTTTGTATTCTTTTTTTCCTGGAATATGAGATTATGCTATTCATTGGACGCAGAATCCTGAACGTGAGTTAGCACTATCCGTATCACTATCTAGCGAGTAACAACACCACAACTTCATATCCAATGATTTTTGCTTATTCCGTGATTATCCATCAGTATGTGTAATAAAATGTTGTCTTCAAAGCTATTTTAAAGTGACGCTTTTAACTACGTAGGATGTCTTGAGCATATTCCTTTTACTGAATGTAATGAAAGTTGCACACATGACCTATTAGAGTGTAATGTTGAGTGTATGTATTATATGGTGTTCCCTGTGATAAGTGTATACTCTAGGGCAACTATCTACTCTTGTAAATTGTATTTTACTTTTTACATTACTGTATTATATTGTTAAACACCAATTCTTGTCTCATCTCTCCAGCCGTGTGTATTACATTTTTATTGTATTTAAAATGTGTTTTTTAATTTTCTGTAATATAGATGTTTGCGTTTTGATGTTTGGAATATAGAAAACTGCACCTTAATAAACATGGATTGGGGAAAAATGTGTTCATGACTAGTAAATGAGAATTATAGAGGGGTAATGTAATTCCTTATTTTTAACTACTGTAAGAGGAAATCCATGCGTCCTCTGTACGGAGTCACAGTTAGTCATAGGACACGGTGGGGTGAGTGATACTCTCTTGCTTCCTGGTATAAAACTGTAGGAAAGGCATGTAGTGAAAGTTTCCATCTTGATTCAGATCAAATGCTTGGCACATGATGTCGAATTCAATTGGACCAACATTGATGTGTAATGACAGGAAAATGGAACAGATTTCTGAGAAGGAGACTTGGCCTGTACCTTTTGGATCTCTACTCTTCAAAAGTGCCAGCACTTTATAATATTTCTGGTGATTCTGGTTTGGACACTTTCCACTGGACTCTCTTTTGACTTCTGCAGATAGAATTAAAAGTGAAATACAAGCGAAAAACAGTGGCTCACATTTTTTTTATTTACACACTAAAGTCACAGCATTAAAGGGAATCCAAATGATTAAACCCCCATTGGAAATTAGGTTTATTAGCTTAAAATGTAAAAAAAAATAATTCTGTTTGCTATAAACCACATAATAATTTAAATGACTTAAAATGACTAATGTATCAAGTGGTTTCTCTAGATTCAGCACAAAATGACACTTTTATGGACTACTGTAGAGCTTAGCAGAGCACCTGTGGCTGATATGACCTGCTACAACTTGATGCATAGAGACACCAGCTTTTGGCAGCGTTCCCAAGGAATCCCTTTTCCATCCTAATCCCTTTTCCACCCTAAGGCTATGTGCACACGTAGTGTTTTTGATGCGTTTTCGCAGCGGTTTTCCCAATGCGAAAATGTTTAATAGGTCTGCCATGCATAGCAAAGCTAATCCGGATGTGCTGTGCACATGATGCGGAAATTTCCGCTCCGGATTTGAATTGCGTTAGACGCAGCAGGACCATTGCTAGCGCGATCCCGGAGCGAATTCGCACCTATTGAGGTCCATTGAAACGCAGCAAACCCGCAGGTATATGTGGATTTGCTGCATTTCAATTAAAGGCAATGGCCGCGAATTCGCAGCGGAAATGCCGTGTGGGTGGTACCAGAGTTGGAGAGGAGGACTACAACTCCTCTCAACAGCGGGAGCATCTTGGCTGGGAGGAGCAGTAGTCTTACCAGCCAAGCCGGCTACCACGTGCTGTAAAACAAAAAGAATAGAATAAAACAGTAAAAAAAAACAAAAACTCTATACTCACCTGTCCGGTGGCCCTTGGTGTCCTCCTGGTCCCCGGCTGCGTTCCTCTCCTCCCGGCGGCCGGGGATATAGCAGACTCGCTCCCCGCAGTGTAGTGAGCTGCCAGGGCCTGCGATCAGCTGATTGCTCACTTGACTGCATCCTGGGAACTTTCAGAAGAAAGTTCCCAGGGTGAATGGCGGTGAGAGCTCACCGGGGCTGATCAGCTGATGATCCCCAGTGACCTCCTGCAGCAATGTACACTGACAGGAGGGATTTTACATTATTAATCAGCAATGTCCACCACTTCAGTATTTTCTAAGTTGTCAAGAGAGTGGTCCAAAAATTTAAGAGATTATTGCCTTGTACAAACAAGGAAAAGGTTATAAAAAAATGACAAAGACTTGAGTTGGTCTAAAAATCCTCAGGGATGCTACCACAAGCTGGTGTCTGGCTGTTATGACGTATGATTATGCATAGCCAAAGGTTGCTTTTTATAGAGTCGCGCAAAACGGCAGTTATCACTTCATCAGCCGGAAGTGTCTTTGGTGTTTACTAGTGATGAGCTAGTATGTTCTGTTAATGCTTTCAGCGAGCATGCTCTTGTGCTCGCCGAGTATCTTCAGCGTGCTCGGCCGTTATGTTTTAGTTACTTTGTGCACATGATTTGCGACTGTTTTGCCTGCTTTACCTGCTTTAATACACGTGAGGAATGCCTAAGAAACAGGCATTCCTCACATGTATTAAAGCTGTCAAACAGTCGGAAATCATGAGCACAGAGTGACTAAAACATAACACCTGAGCATGCTCGTAAATCTCGAGTAACGAGCATGCTCACTCATCACTAGTGTTTACTAGACCTCATAACATCGCAGGGCCTGGTAAATAGAGGCTCTAAGGATCCAGGCCGCATAAGTGAAGTCTGCACTAGTGCGGCTGCTACAGAGAACTGGACTAGACGTCCGTGTAGAGCGAATGTATTTGTACAACTCTACTGCTCTATTAAAGAAGATTGTCATGAAGACAGCCGTATTTCATTAAAAGTTGCATTTGGGGAATTGTGTCCAGGTATTTAAGTTTATTCTTGGTTTTTGGTTTACTGCAAGCAACGTATGCAAGCTTAGATTTATTTTGAAAATTAACAATGTGGTTGAATCATTTTGCTTGCAGCTGTACATGGCCTTTGCTTTTCTTACTTAGTTTCTTAATATTCCCATTGTTGGAATGTAGTAGTGATGGCAGATTTCAATGTGATAAATATGTAGCAACCTTGCACACAAATGCAATGTTTCGTTTTAGACTACAGCTCTTATGCTCTTTGTCTCTGCTTACAGACTGCAAGCTATTCATGTATAATTCTAGCCAAGTTTTAGGCTATGTGCTCACGATGCAGAAATGAGGTGGAAAATTTCTGCTTCAGTTCCGCATGTCCTTGCCCGGAAAAACGCGTGTGGAATTTGACACATGTTTTTGAAGCATTTTGCACATGCGGAATTGCCATGCGTTTTTTAATGCATTGAGAAGGCAATTCCGCATGTGGAAACGCACAAATAATGGACATGCTGCGGATTTTTCCGCACATCAAAAACACTGTGGAAAGTTCCACAGCATGGGCATTGAAATTGCAGATTCTCATTGGGGACCATGGGGGACGGATTACCAAGCGTTTTACAAACGTTTACGCTGCGCAAAAACGCTTGAAAAACGCATCGTGGGTACACAGCCTTATTCCTTTTTTTTTTTTTCCTGGGACCCTCTCCTCCCCTTCTTTCTACTGTTTGCAGGCTAGCAAGAGGTAGTGGACACATGAAAAGAATTAAGGAACAAGATGATTTCCTTTGCTTGTGTTGAGGGACTACATAAAAAAAAAAAAAACCTCAGTCAATATATAATATGATCATTTATTAAAAAAATATATATCTTACCAAAATCCTTTGGTCTTTTCATGTTCACAAAATATGAAAGGAGCTTTTGCAAGGATATTGATTCAACAGGATTAGTTATTGGTAAGCTGTACCAGAGTGTTTTCAGTTCTTCAGGGAGAACACAGTTCATGCTGCAAAATGCAATGCAGAAGAATTGGGCAACAGGGACCTCTAGTGGTGAAAAAATAACACTTGTCACATTACACAACTTTTCTTTAAAAAAAAAAAGTATTTACTACCCTGAAGTCTTCAAAACTTTCAGGTCATAAAGGAAATCTTGTAGCTTGTGATCATATGTTCATACCATGTTTCTGCCAGTCACATGATGGGCTATAAACTTACTCCTATTACAGGTTATTTTGCTATTCCATGTATCGGCTGCAAGTAAGTGGTGTTTGGCAGAAAGACATTAATAGTACAATAGCAGAGTGCTAATCACCGCTGTCAGCTGGCCATGTAATCATCGTGCTGCTGTGCTCTGAACACTGCTATGTCAGTGTAAGCCTCGTTCAGACATCCCTGTGTTAGACATCTGAAGGCGGCTTACACTGACATGGGCATTAGATACACAGATCTCCTATCGTGTGATGCAGCCCCCAGTTCCACGTATCTAATACCCATCATTTGTGTCACAGTCCGCAGTGCTGTGTATCTACTTACCATCGTGTAATACAACCCACAGGGCCGTATTTTACTGCCCATATGTGTCTTACAACCCACAGTGCCATCATGTGTGATACACCACCAGCAGTGCCGTGTATCGAATACCCATCATACAAATCTGGGTAAAGTCTGTGTATCCCATCCCATAATACACTGTGTATCCAATCCCATCCTGTGTGATACAGTTCGTGTATCTAACCCCAGCATCTGATATGCGGCGGGCAGCACCAATTACAGGATTGGCGCTACCCGCTGTCCTCTGACACTGTCCACATGTCAGCATCACTTAACAGACCAGAACAAAATGTCTCTATGCTGTGATACTAAAATTCATCCTCCCTTATCCTTTTGCAAACACTCGGGAGGAGAGGAGTAACATCATACACGTGTGAGCAGATAACCCCCCCCCCCCCACACACTTTTACTGCAGTCGTAAAGGGAACTAGCCATACACTAGGCTTGCATGGCAAATTTCAGCAGCTACTCTCCCTAGTGTTGAAAAGTGGAAAATATCGAAACTTTTATAATTATTGCATATTTTATACCATTACTTTTTTTTTTTTTTTTTTTAATTGAAACAAATACTTATCATTTTTTCAGTGGTTGAGAAAACATTTTTCGGGATGGCGCATTCCCTTTAAGGACTTATTTACACACAAAGGGTATATGTAGCTGAATAAAATGATACCTTTATATCCGCAATCCGATGTTTTATTCCAAAGAAATCCACGTTTTTCTTAACATCTAAATGAGCTGTTCAGGACTATGGGCCGGACACTGATCTGTATGAGAATCTGCCTCCAGGGCTTATTTTTAATTAACAGGGGGAGTTACCTGTGTATTATGTACTGGCTGCTCTTCTGATCTTACTGCAGAGCTGTGTGTGATTATAACTAATAATAAGACATTGGATCATAGGTCTCAAGGTATCATTTTATTCGGCATCCTATGACCTGTATGCCTATACAGTCAGTTTAGAATTGTTGATCTTACTGACAGATTTCCTTTAACTTCTAGGGTGTATTGAATGCCTTGAGCAAGTATATGCAAAACTTCCCAGAGAACCCTACTTCAAACCCAGTATATTTGTCATTGGGAAGTTGATGTATTCATATATTCTGACTAATACTTGTTGACTGCTTTGCCTGACAAGTGTCCTTCAGCAAGCTGAAATTATTTTGCCATTCTTACTGTTAGAGCTACGGTACTTGCTGCTGCTCTGCCTTGGGGAACTCCTGGTTTGGAAACATTGGCTTTAAGGTTATTTCCACAAAATATTTTTTGGGAGCTGGTCTGCTCTGAAAAACACTCAGAAAACACTTAAAAGATGCTTCCTATTCAATTTTATTGCAATTTGACATTGTTCACATACTCCCGGCTTTTGAGCTTTTTCTAACCGCCAAGGATTTAAAGAGGTTTTCCCCTACTTTCACATTGATGCCCCTGGCCGATCAATGTATGATCGGCCGGAGTCCCGCACCTGATACCACCGCCGATCAGCTGTTATCGGTGCCGGCCAGAAGTGCTTACCTGCGGTGCTTGGCCGTCAAGTTGTAGCAGCCAGCTCTTGTTCCTGCACATCCACCTCGGCGTCTGAAACTTTTGTAAGCATTTTCACTTTAAAAAAAAACTAAGGTGTTTCATTAATTGCACCAATTGTAATGGGGAAATCTGTGTTCACTGAAGACCAATTTTACTTGTGAGTTGAGAGGTTTAGAGTGAATGATCAGTGCAGGAGGAAAAAGGAGCAGATTTCTCTGATAAGATAAATTGCAAAGTTTCTTATTTTCATACGTATTTATGATTTATTAAAGACATTAAAACAACGGTTACTCTTTAAGTGATTTAAAGAAACGTCAGAAAATTGCCTAAAACAACTACACGAACTGCTAAAAAATGTTTTCAGAAAATGCTTAAGAAAAATGTAAAAACACTTCAGGAAAATAAAAAGCTGGCACTTCCTGAAGCAGCTCTTGACTGCCTGAACACAAAAATAATAAGTCATGTGAACATAGCATGGTAGTTTCTGACACGCTTACCGAATTAATACAGCATCAAATTTCTCTTTGTCTGCACTGTAATCATTGTTTCTACATTCACTGAGGAAAGATCTGCAGAGCTGCCAGAATTTATGCTGGAGAAGAGCCCAGACAATCAAATGTATCTACATTAAGAAGAAAAACAGTTCACATGAAATAAATTGTTCTCCTATATGACGGACTTATCTGTCGGTTTAAAATACTTATGGAAGAAGTACAGAAGGCTGTATTTACTACTTAACAGTATACAAGAAAGTGGGGAATATATCCAGCATTCCAAATTATTATACAAATTGGATTTGTGTCATAAAGATGTACCGTATTTTTCAGACTATAAGACGCACTCCACATTTTGAGGTGGAAAATGGTAAAAAAAAATTCTATAAGATGGGGGTCTGTCTTATAGTCTGAATAGGTCTCTTACCTGGGGGGGGCAGTGGAGCGGGGGTCACAGGAGGCTGGGTACCTCAGGAAGTCGGCAGAAGTGTAGCATTGCATTTGGCCCTGGGTGGGAGAAGGCGGTGCCCCAGCAGCAGGGAGTTGCGGTGGTGGTGGAGCGGCATAGCAGGAAGCAGGGTCCCTCCCTCAGAAACCCGGCGGCAGGAGCGGTGAGATGCTATGAGCCCATCTTCCTGAAGCTGTGGTCTACAGGAAAATGGCCGCCCGAGGTGGCGCATGCGCAATGTGGGATCTCGGCCATTCCCTGAGGCCCACGGATTCAGGAAGATGGCCGCCAGAGGCAGCGCATGTGAAGTTGAGATCTCAGCTGGGTTGAGATCCCAGTCTGCACATGCGGCGCCGGGAAAGCTTTGCCTGACCACCGATACTGGGCTCACAGCATCACACAGCTTCTGCAGCCACCGGCTTCCAGACGGAGAGACCCTGCTTCCTTGCGATCCAGCTTCACCACCGCAACTCCCTGGTAAGCCTGTATTCGGACCATAAGACGCACACCCCATTTTTCTCCCAAATGTGTGTGTGGGGGGGGGTGAGTGCGTATTATGGTCTGAAAAATAAGGTAATTTTTTGTTTTTAAAATAAACCCATAGAAGGTATTGTGTCTCAGGTGCTCTATGGATCACTGAGATCATTCTCAAACATCTGTCATAATTAGTTTGCCAGGTGAGCCGAATTAAAGGAAAACTACTTAAGAATGACGTTCCACATTACTAAGCTGGCCACAGGTTTCAAGCAATATGGGAAAGAAAAAGGATTTCTCTGCTGCCGAAAAGCAATAAATAGTGCAATGCCTTGGAAAAGTTATGAAACCATTACATATTTCACTAACACTTAAGCATGATCATCATATTGGGAAGAGGTTTGTGACTAATACAGAGCACAGATGGGTTTGTGCAGATAAAGGCATAATGAGGCACGTTTCTGCCAGACAAATTCATCAGATTAAGAGAACAGCTGTTAAAATACCATTACAAGGCAGCAAACAGGTATTTGAAGCTGCTGGTGCTTCTGGAGTCCTGCGATCCTCAAGGTGTTGGACCTCCAGAGGCTTGCAGTTGTGCATAAACCTACTATTTGGCAACCCCTAAACAGTCACAAGCAGAAACGGTTGCAGTGGGCCCAGACATACATGAAGATTAATTTTAAAACAGTATTGTTTACTGATGTGTGCAACCCTGGATGGTCCAGATGGATGGAGTAGTGGATGGCCACCATGTCCCAACATGACTGCAACATCAGCAAGGAGGTGGCAAAGTCATGATTTTGGCCCGAATCATGGGGAGAGAGATGGTAGGCCCCTTTAGGGTCCTTGAAGGTGTAAAAATGACCTTGGCAAAGTATATAGAGTTTCTGACTGACACCTTTCTTCTATGGTACAAAAAGAACAGTGTCATCCGCAGTAAAATAATCTTCATGCATGACAATGCTCCATCTTATGCTGCAAAGAATACCTCTGAGTCATTGGCTGCTATGAGAATAAAAGTAGAGAAACTCATGGTCCACCATCCACCCCTCACCTCAACCTTATTGAGAATATTTGGAGTATCAAGCAAAAGATCTATGAAGGTGGGAGGCAGTTCACATCAAAACAGCAGCTCTAAGAGACTAGTCTGACAGCCTGCAAACAAATTCAAGCTGAAACTATCCAAAAACTCACAAAATCAATGGATGCAAGAATTGTGAAGGTGATATCAAAGAAGGGGTCTTATGTTAACATGTAACTTGGCTTGTTTATTTTTGATTGAAAAATCTTTTCATTTTAGTAAATGTGACCTTCTAATGCTGCAAATCCAACAAATGACCATCTTCAGTTCTTTACAATCTATAAAATGTTTGGAAACTCTGTTGCGCATAATAATTTGGAGCAGTGCATTTTGAGTTTTTAAAAAAATATATTTTTATCATTGGAAGGTTTGTCCACTAAAATTTGATTTATACTCTAAACGATTGATGATTTGCATCAAACATTTAAGAAAATCAGAGAAAAATAGCATTTGCATAATAATTTGGAATGCGGTGTAGTCCAAAGATTTAGGTAATGACCAAGACTTACAGCACCACTACAGCGTTTTGGGGTTTTGATAGACTTACATTGAAAAGTGACCTCCGGCTCGCTCCAGGAAACACTGGAGCGATCCGGCAGATCACAACCTGCTGAAGATCGGCCAGAGTGGTGCTGATAGAAGGTGAATATGGTGGCAGATAGATATGGTAGACTAGGGACAAGGACCTTAGGGTAGAAGCACCACGCTAGCCCTGCAATTGAAAAAATGCTGTAGTGGTGCTGTAATGATGTAATGAGTCTTTTTTTATTTCTAAGTTGGGGCCTATGAAATGAATGCCTGTGCACTAGTTTCTGGTGTGACCTACTCTCCATCAAACACAGTACATACATTTTCTGTTTTCAGTGGAGTCTAAATGATGAACCTTCTGGAGCTTTGTATCATTGTACATTATTTCTGGCAAACACAAGCTTCCGTCAGCTCCATTTATTGGTATTCTTTGGGTTTTGACTGAATAATGTAAAAGCTTAGGAGATACAGCCGAGCCTTTTATGAAGATGTTATTGCACAACCCAAATCAAGAACTGCAAGATGCTGCAATATCTTTACACAGAGGGAGAATCCATTAAACCGGTATACTAAAGAAAGGAACAATTCTCCGTAACATTTTTCTGTGGTAATGAAAGGTTTACTTAACTTTAGTGCTCGAAAAGACCTTTAGATATCTCTGCTAAAATAATGATGGGGCCCCCAAAAATAGAAAGGTTGGACAGTACACATATAGAATGACTTATCATACAGTACTTGCCTCAGGCAACTTTCTTGGGGTTTGTGCATGACTGTACCTTGATAAATCCATTTCAAAGCTTTTGTGATAACGAATTTTGTCCATGCGGTAATGGACTTTAATCAGAGATGAAAGCCGTTCCACTTCTTCCTTTAGCTCAAATGTTAACGGCCTTGCATAATAAAATTATTATTATATTGGGGGGAAGAAAATTACATTTAAATTGATATCTTTTTATAAGTACTAAATTTCAATACATAAAAGAACTTACTATAATTTTGCTAAGATCGTACCCACACATCAACTTTTACCTGGGCAACGCACCCCAATCTCTGATCTGCATACCGGTTAAAGCCCTTAGATGAGTCCTGCTCTATAGCATCTATGGGTAGCCCATGTATAAAACTTAGCGCTGAGTCCTCTAACATCACGTAAAATCACGTGCTACGAACATAGAATAAAACCCAAGATAAAAACATAATAAGTAAATACCCTGCAGTAAATAAATAAATAGCAATAGTGCATGAAAAAAATGTAAAAGCCATTCCACCACGTCACGGTGATCCTATTCAGGACGGTCCTACCCTCAATTAGTAAAACCTTACCATTTGTCAAGTGACATACATACATTACGTGGTGAGATGGCTTTTACATTTTTGGGAATAAAATTATGTTAACTAAGTACCCTATATTATTTTCATGCACTATTGTTGTTTATTTACTGCAGGGTATTTTCTTATTATGTTTTTATGCTGCATGCCTTTTATTCCAGTTCCATCTCTTCAGGTGTATTGTTCCAGTGTTTTTGCGCTTTGTTCAGAAAAAGGAGTGGCCTCCCTTTTCTTTGAGCTGAACATAGAAGTTAGGTCTATGGGGAAAGCCTGCATGCGGACCCACAGGAGGAAATAGACATGCTGCGGTCTGGAAAGACACGCCGCATGTCTGTTTCCGCGGGTGTTTGTATAAATCCCATCCACTATGCTGTAACATCTGGCCGCTGCGGATTGCATGCAGCACACTTGCGCAGCGAACACTGATCGTGGGTACATTCCCTGACAGTTCCTGTGTTACATTATATACATAAATAGATCTCTAGAAAAAGTAGTTTTAAAGTCCATTTATGATATGTAAATAAGGCCTTTGACTAGTCTTGGGGTGTTAGTGTCCCCAGACTAGTCGGCCCACTTAGCATATTATCACGCCTCTGTGGGCGTGATAACATAACTTGTAAGCACCGCGTCATCGCAAGTGCTCTTCTTACCTCCCGCATGAACACGGCTTATTCCCCTCACATTATTGATCCTCTGAAGCTGGATGTACTCGTCCCCGCTTCAGAGAGACGCACTGCGCAGAACCGGAACTTCCGGTCATGCGCTGTGCGTCTCTTTGAAGCCTGGACCCGTATACCCGATTTCAGAAGATCAATAACGAGGGGAAGAAGCCGCGCGCATGCGCGAGGTATGTATAGCGCTTGCGATGACGCCGTCCACAACATTCCAGCTTTCACATTTGCCGTTAGGACAATCCCAACAGGCTGACACTTCCTGTACCTTTGCTTTATAACTGGGATAACATGAGAGGAATCGTCTCATACTGATTATAGGGTGAGCAAGTAATGCTGGAGGTCTAGATAGTAACACTATACATGTACACTTAAAGCTTTGCATACATCCCCCTTATTTCTCTCTGGTCACCAGGGTAGGGGATTTCCACCAGTTTCTGGAGACTAATAATCTTTAACAATTTTCTATCAATTGACTACCATTTATTGCAGCTACCATGCTGCGGACACATCCTACTCCACTATGCATAAACACAATACAAGAAGGAAGTCTCTGTCTCCATTATGGCCGTGCCAAGGAAAGTTTTCTTTTTCTTAAAAAAAAAAAAAAAAAAATAGGACAAATACATAAGGCCACTTGTACTTAAGTGTTTTAGACAACTTTTACCCCTTGCCCAACAGGGAACGTGACTTACCGGGAATGGGCATTGCTTAAAATGTGCAAAAATTTGGAGTGAAAAAAATTGGTCTAAATTAAGTCAACCAGAAGGTGCGTAAAACTGCTGTTGACAGTGTAAAGAAGCAACAAATTTACCAAACATTTTCTATAAATAATATGAAGTTTGCTCAGAAGGAATAGTTTTTTTTTTCTAGGAACTTTTACATCTTATATGTATTTAACATTTGTTCTTTAGAAAAATACATTTTATCAGTAATTAGCAATTGTAATAGACAAACAAACTATTTGTTGACATGGATATATTTTGTTCTGCTCTTCAGTTTATTCACAAACACCATGAAGTCAACAAGGCCATCTTTTCTTCTCATATTAAATCTAATTGCAAAAATATATATTAAAAGGATTCTGTCAGATTAAAATTACATTATGAAGGAAGCAGATTTTCCTAAGAAGAAGCAAACCTGTAATCCAAAACGTGTTGGCTACTTTTCAAGAAGACAATCTTAAAAGCAACAAGTACCTAGCATCTCCCACTACTTAATTAACATGTTACACTTTTATTGCTGGTATAATGCAATGCAATTGTAATTCTGTGTATTATGACCTGTAACTGGCAGGATCACATAGTCTTGATTCCATGTAAAAAGGGAATAATTATACCGGCTAACACAAAAAACCCTTTGTCTATTTATCTTAAAAGGTAATCTTTAATAGTCATACTTGACACATATAACATACAACAAGTGCCCATAAAAAGTGACCTAGTGCAGGTAGAACTGTTCATTTATCATGATTATTTTTATGATTATTTTTTCTCTTTTTACACTCCTTATTGCTGACGACGATAGTCTTCCACTACTGGATATATAATTTTATAGGTGTGAACTTGGGCAAAAATAGCCTATACACAACAAGTCACTAAACTTAAAAATAGCAGGAGAAGATTGTTGTAGATGGGGCTTATGAATGCATATCTATTATTTCCCAAGCTACATCAATATATCACATATATATATCAAGGGTGCAACCTTATACCAGTAGTCCTTAATCAAATATATTCACATATTCCAGTATAATATTCCTATAGTTAGCAATGCTAAACCCACTCACAATTTGCATTTATGTGGTGAACTGATACTCCATTCCAAATACTTTTTCATGATAATGACATGATCAAAAATAGGACTTATCTTATATAAGTATTCAGGTTGCCCCCATCATTCCTCCAAACTCCTCGACGCGTTTCCCCGTTGTTTGGTGGTTCATCAGGAGAAGATCATCCTGCAGAGAGCTATTTTTAAGTTTAGTGACTTGTTGTGTATAGGCTATTTTTGCCCAAGTTCACACCTATAAAATTATATATCCAGTAGTGGAAGACTATCATCGTCAGCAATAAGGTGTGTAAAAAGAGAAAAAATAATCATAAAAATAATCATGATAAATGAACAGTTCTACCTGCACTAGGTCACTTTTTATGGGCACTTTATGGGCACTTGTTGTATGTTATATGTGTCAAGTATGACTATTAAAGATTACCTTTTAAGATAAATAGACAAAGGGTTTTTTGTGTTAGCCTGTAACTGGCAGGACCTAAGAGGCTTTCAAAGATGGCAAGCCAAGAGTCTGTTGTTGGGACACAAGCATTGGCACCCCGCGACTGTGCTGCAGGGGATCCGATGGGGTTACATTTAGAATTCCCTTCCTTTGTAAGGCAACTAGATGCCATATTCACTATTGACTAGGGCATATAGGGGATTAACTTGTCAGGATATTGTGGTAGAACTGATCCCAGCCTTTTCAGCATGGTATTAACTGTATGTTACAGCTGACACCTGCTCCTTCAGGTGGAGCCCATACTACAGGATTACCAGAAAAATCCTGCAGTTTGCATTACGGCTCACCTTCCCACTATGTAGTAGTACATCATGGGGTGGGAAGAGTCTAAGTATGTAGTGAGACTGGTAGTCAGAAAATGAAGTTAGATCCCCGCTGCACTGGTCAGTTCCAATCATGTGGACAGTTGTAATCATGGTTACTCTTCTTTTAGCCCATTACAGTCATAAATATTCAGGAGTGCAGCTCTGCCCTGATGAAGTGAGCAGTCCATAGCGAGGACCTGACTGTATTTTCGGACTTACATTTATCACTGATAAATGTAAAAAATTGAACGCGTTTAAAAGGTTAATAATCTACACTATACTATCGCCATTAGTTACAGAGGGAAATCTGTAATGACTGATTTTATTTATTTATTTTACTTACTTATATAGCGCCATTAATTCCACACCGCTTTACATACATTATCATCGCTGTCCCCATTGGGGCTCACAATCTAGATTCCCTATCAGTATGTCTTTGGAGTGTGGGAGGAAACCGGAGAACCCGGAGGAAACCCCCGCAAACACGGGGAGAAGATACAAACTCCTTGCAGATGTTGTCCTTGGTGGAATCCCTTTTAATATCACCTTGAAGTTCCATGTGTGACTTGGGCTTCTAACGGCCATTAAGCTTATGAGACTGTGAATATTCTTATAAAGTACAATAGAAGATACATCATTCCACATATAAACTGTCCTGTTATTTTTATCATTAAATATTTTTTAATGATTTTAAAATATTTCATTTCCAATAGTAACAAGTACACATACTTAAAGAGCCATCGTCAACCAACATATTTACCCATTTGAACTCTAACCTTAGATCAATGAAAAGGAAGATAAGTTGCATAATATTTTGTTACTGCCTATGTAAAATGCCAAATATACAACATTTAGAAACACCAATTAACATTCCCATATATTTGATTAACAAGCTACCAGTAAACTACAGCTTATAACTTATACTTTTTTTAAAGGCCCCAAAATCCAGATAGTATGATCAACTCATAAAAATGATCAACCCATAAAAATGATCAACTCCAAACCTGCAGTTATTAATGCATCACACATATATAAAACACACAGAAATGCTGTATATTACACTGCATGGGATCATCCATACCTTGCAAGCAAGTGTTCCAAATCTACAGCTGACATGGAAATGTTACATTTTTGCAGTACGAGACGAAATTCAGATCTGTTAATCTGATGGAATATTTGTAGTGTACAATGATTTTTTATTTTTGAAAAGTCTGTGTCAACTTTTGGATCCTCTGCTGTCAAGCTGATAGCTGGAATATCAATTGCTGTGGAAAGCAGCTACAGATCATTGTAATCGGTGCACTGAAATCGATGGCATTTTCAAAGTTTTGCCTGTGCTACATTTTCTGTCCTGTTATCCTTTTCTTATGAATCATGGTGACCATATCTTTAGGGATACCAAGGTGAATATTTTTTATATAATTTCTGAATTAGTGGGGATTTCCAAGCAAATTTTACAATAGTATTTCCATAACCATCTTTTGTAATCTAAAATGTTTTTCATTTCTGTTTCCCTTTTTCTATACAGTATTGTAAAATATAGCAAGAAAAGTTTACCCCACAAATGGATCATCTAATTTTCTTGTATATAACCATGCCAAATATACAGTACCAGTCAAAGGTTAGGACATAGCATAAAACATATTGTACTTACAGTAGGGATTTTCTTTATTTTTCTTTTTTTGCACGTAATACAAATGGTATGGTGTAGTGAACAAAAACTGTCAAATTTAAAAAGAATATACACTTCAGATATTCATAGTGTCCCCCTTTTGCCTTAAAGTGGCTGCAACATGAATACCTGTTATGACCTATCTATAAGACAGATTATAATTGCAGTTTGATGGGGATCCTGAGATCCCTTACCAATCCCAAGAGTGGGCTCCTCTGGAGTGTCCCTAAATAAATGTCGCAATGATCCCATTTGTACCCTTAACAACTAGCTTTAGCTACCAGGGATGTATTTTTATTTATTCTGACCACTTGCTGGCTGGTTTTACTTGACTCTCACGTCTATCTCATGATAAACCATCTCTTTACGATTTAGGTCTAAGGAAAATGGAAGCCTGGTAATGTGGTACAATACTCATCACACTCCCATTTTTGTGACGTAGCCCTTAAGCCACCTAGAGTTGTGTTTTGGATCAGTATCCTGTTGAAATGCAAATGATGGCCCAACTACCAGTAAACAAGATTGAATGGCATTTCTCTGCAGAATTTTGTGATAGCCATAGTGGCTTAGTGTGTCTTTTTTTGTTTATAAATTGCCAATAGTGCTACCAACAAAGCACCATCACATTAAGGCTGCGTGCCCACTATGTGTTTTTCAAGCGTTTTTGCAGCGGAATTTCCGCAGCGAAAACGCTTAAAAAACGCTTGGTAATACGTGCTCCATGGTCCCCAATGATAATCCTCATGTGCTGTGCATATGCTGCAGAATTTTCCGCTGCGGATTATCATTGCGGAAAAATACGCAGCATTTCCATTAATTTTGCGGACACGCAGCGTAATTGCCGCCATTGACTTGCATTGAAACGCTTAATATCCGCATCACTACATGTGCACACGCGGATATTAAGCGATTAAATTTGAGGATGGTACCCAGGTCTGGAGGAGAAGAGACTCTCCATGGTACCTGTAAAAAAAAAGAATTTAAAGTAAAGATTATACTTAACTTCCGATGGCCCCCAGCCTCCTGAGCGATGCATTCGGTGTGTTGGGCGGCTCACGATGGTCTAAAAGGACCTTCCATGACGTCATTTAGTCATGTGACAGGTCACGCGACCGCTGTATAATCTTTATTTTTTATTTTTTACCATTATTATTCTTTTTTTAACTATTACTTGGTCACACTATATAAATCCATGCCGGTTGCATGGATTTATATAGTGTGACCAAGTTGTCAAGCACTTTCCAAGTGATTCTAAAATCGCTTGGAAAAGCGCTTGATAACCCGCATGCAGAAATGCATGTGAAGAACGCTAGACAAATGCTTCTACCTGGCAGGAAAAACGCAAGTACAATCCGCATGTACAATCCGCATGCGTTTTTCCTGCCAGGGAGAAGCGGAAAAAATATGCAGCATTTCTGCATCGTGGGCATTTAGCCTATCACAGCCCTCCCCATGCTTTGTCGTGAGAACTACACATCCAGAAATCATCTTTTTTGCATCTAACTAATTAATATTGATTGCAGCCAAAAGAATATATTTGTTCGATGTCCACTGCATGTTTTTTTTTTTGGCCCAAGCCAGTATGTTCCTCATATCTGTCTCCCCTAATAGTGGTTTTCTTCTACCATGGAAGCCCGACTCCCTGTCTCCTCTGAACATTTGGTTAGTTGGCTCTTTGAAGTATTCCATTGAACTGCAATCTGAATAATTGTTACTTACAATTTCTGAGGCTGATGATGCTACATTAGATCTTGATTCATCATAGCAATTACGGTAATGGTTTTTACTACTGCAACTTTAGAAAATTGTAAGTTCTTACACTGTTAAATCTTGTCTGACCTGCATTGCTTCTAGTAATCATGACTACTCTTTGCTCAGCTAATATGTTCTAGTTAATTCATGAACTATGGCAAATAAAATGATTTAAAATAGAGTTGTTTAGATCCACCCAACCTGGTTGACACTGCTGGTTGGCATAGCCATCAACAAGGAAATATGCATTTATTATGTACACTATACACATTAAAAAATGATAATTAAATGATTCCACCTCTAAATGTCACCAAAGTTCAAAATGAATTAGGTTGCTTTCGGCCACCTAAACTATGGCTATTACTCTTTTTGTTTTTTGGACTATTGGGGTTGGGCTTTGGGTGGAGGTTAAGCAGATTTCAGCTAACTTCATAACTGTCAACAGTCAAAATGGAAATAATTTATATGGATGGAAAGTAAACATGAAGATTGCATAACTGTCTACTATCTGGCAGACAAATTAGGCTATGTTCACATTATTATACAGGCATTCGGTTTGTCTGCCATTTAAGAAACAGACTAATGGAATTCCTTTCCAAAATGAATCATGCAGAACCTTCTTTTTTCGTTCTAAAAACTGACACATAACGGAACCCAGACTGATCCCCTAATAATCAATGTGGCCCGGTCTCACTGTTTCCGTTTGCATAAGCTATGGATCAGTTGCATACCTCATGCAAACGGAAGTAGTGAGACCGGGCCACATTGATTATTAGGGGATCAGTCTGGGTTCCGTTATGTGTCAGTTTTTAAAATGGAAGAAAAAATTCTGCTTGATGTGCTTTTTCTTCTGTTCTAAAAACAGATACAAAATGAAACCCAGACAGATCTCATAATAATAAATTGGGCACCTTTGACTCCATTTACATCAGTTATGCAACAGACTAATTTTGGACAATTATTCCTTTTGTCTAGTCCTCAAATTGAAACAGACAAATAGAATGTCCGAATGAGTGAACGTAGCCTAATACGTTCAGAATTTGATTGCAGAAATTTCTGCATCTCTTAGCAGCAAAAACGCACTTTTTGCCGTAATTTTGGTGAGCTTTTGATGCGTTTTTGTACAGCAACGAATGGTTTTTGGAGCTAAATAAAGATATTTGAAAAAAGAAACGTGGGACATCGCTTTAACCCTTTGATTACCTTCAGACCTTGTGTGAGTATCTTGGTTAATTTAAATGAATATAGAATGTGTTTGTTTTATTTCAAATAAAGTGTTTTATTCTAAGTGTGTGTGTTTATTTAACTCTTTACTTAGTAATGAGGGTGTCTGGCTGACACCTCTTCATTACTAAAGCTAGAGTTAGGTGTCAACGAACCTAATCCCATTACTATTAATGCCACACTTGTGTTGTCAGTACATGTGGATCCACCACAGGTAATGACATTTCAATCAGTCAAAATCGGCAGCAGAAATTGACATGCTGCTGGTGAGTTTGGGTACGTGCCAATGATCAGGAAATGCTGCGGGTTTGATGCTGCTTATTTATGCAGAATCAAACCAGCAAGGGCCAGATATTACAGCATAGTGGATGGGATTTCTAGAAATGTCCACTATGCATGCATCTGAGGCTGCGGATCACCGGCAGACACTGACATGAAGCACGTCTTCCAGGACCGCAGCATGCCAATTTCTCTTGCGGAGTCTCTAGTCTCCGCAGTCGAAATTTGACCACTAGAATGTATTGAATGCGGTAAATCCGCATGGTTCAGTGAACACATGCGGACTTACCTGCATTCAATTGAACACAGTGTTTTGGACGCAGCAAAAATATGCTGTGTTCAAAGTGCTGCTACATCCGGGTCGTGGGCACATACCCTTAAATTAAAAAATTGGCTCGGGCTCCCGCAACATTTTCATAGCCAGCAGAAGGAAAGCCGACCACTGGGGGCTGATATTACTAGCCGGGGAAAGGGCCATTAGCCAAAAATATTCCCTGGCTATTAACAACAACCCACAATTTTGCTTAGCCTTTACTGGCTAAATTACAGGAGTACCCCAGAATTTTTTTTTACTTAGGGTCTCCCTATAAAATCTAACCAGAAAAGGCTAGGCAGACAGCTGCAGGCTGATATTAATAGCCAGGGAAGGGGCCATGGATCCTGGCCCCCTCCAAGGCTAATGATATCAGTTCTCAATCATCCCAGAAATGGTGCATCCATAAGATATGCCAAATCTGGCTTTTAGTCTCTGCACCTTCCACTTGTCCTGGTACGGTGGAAAGTGAGGTAATAGGTTTGGGGTTCATGTCAGCTTTGTATTGGCAGTTGACATGAAGCCCAGGTTAATAATGGAGGGCGTCTATAAAACTCCCTCATTACTAACCCCGTAGTAAAGTTTTTGAAATAAAGACACGGCCAGAATAATGTATTTTATTTTAAATAAAATTCCTCACGGTTTTAATAATTTATTTAAGAATTAAAAACACTGTTATACTCATCTAACGCCAATTCTGCTGAAGCCATTGTCACCTGTAAAAAAACAAAAATAAAAACAACCATAATCACTCCTGTCAGTGTATAGCTCTGAGCTGCCGGGACTGAGGTCACTGGAGTTCAATCAGCTGATAATCTCCGGTGACCTCACTTACTGTATCAGTGCTTTGTGAAAAAATTCTCATACAGCATCGATGCCATAAGTGAGGTCACCGGAGCTCATCAACTATTTGAACTCCAGTGACCTCACTCCTGGCAGCTCAGCACTATACACTTCCAGGAGCAATCACGGGTGATCGGATCGCACTCGTGATGATGGAGGTGGTGAGTATGAAGTGTTTTTTTATTTTAATAGCAATTTATTGTAACTTTTTTTTATACGGAGCACAAGCGCTGGCTGAGGAGACTACTTCTTCCCTACTTATCAACGGGAGCGGTTGTAGGATGATGGGAGGAGTAGTCTCCCGCGGGCAATTTTTTGTGCGTTTTTGACTCATTAACTTGAATTGAGTCATTCATATATGCAGCAAATTCGTAAATATTTTTATACCTGCGTTTTTGCTGCGGATTTGACTGACTCAATTGAAGTCAATGGGTGAAAAATGCTGCAAAAACGCACAAAGAATTGACATGCTGCAGATTTAAATGCAATGACAATCCTGACAGGAAAATTCCTGATCATGTGCACAGCACTTCAGGATTGTCATTGCATTAGCTGGCACAAGGATTCTCTACCATTTTTGGGCCATTTCGATGCAGAAAAAATGCAGCAAAAATGCACAGAGTGCACATAGCCTAATTGTCACAAACTGGAGCAAGTTCAGAGAAGAGCGACCAGAATGGTGACTGGTCTGCAAACCATGTCCTATGAGGAACGGTTGCAGGATTTGGGAATGTTTAGCTTGCAAAAAAGAAGACTGAGAGGAGACTTAATAGCTGTCTACAAATATGTCAAGGGCTGTCACATTGTAGAAGGATCATCTTTATTCTCATTTGCACAAGGAAAGACTAGAAGCAATGGGATGAAACTAAATGGGAGGAGACACAGATTAGATATTAGAAAAAACTTTTTGACAGTTAGGGTGATTAATGAGTGGAACAGGCTGCCACGAGAGGTGGTGAGTTCCCCTTCAATGGACGTCTTCAAACAGAGGCTGGACAGACATCTGTCTGAGATGATCTAGTGAATCCTGCTTTGAGCAGGGGGTTGGACCAGATGACCCAGGAGGTCCCTTCCAACTCAACCATTCTATGATTCTATGATTCTATGAGTGTGCATGTGTGTGGCTGGTCAGAAGAAATAGATAACAGCTAAACAAGCATTTGGTTGACACCTATCTAAGGTGTATGGGAATTCTTAGATTTCAAGTTCAGTGCATATAAAACGTATCAATAGAATTGTCCTTTGCCCATGTTGGAGATAAAAAAAACATTGAATGCCTAAAACACAAAACACAGCACTCCTGTAACGGGTCCGGGAGGCGGACTGTAACGGGTCCGGGAGGCGGAACCTCTGAGCTACTATACAAGGGGGCGGCCCTTGTAAGGGAGCGGGTGGCAGTCTCTGGGTGAACGGACAGGGAGTTACGGCAAGTGATCAGGGCAGTCTCTGGGTAAGGGGTAGGTACGACCTGTGATGGCAGAGCCTCCGGGTAGGCTAGCAGGCAGGTGGTAGATGTGTGCTCCCAGGTGAGCAAGCGAGAGTCTCTGGAATAGCAGGTGGTCACGGCACGTGACGGCGGAACCTCCGGGCTGGCAGGCAGGTAGGTAACGGAGAAGCGCTCCCAGGTGAGCGGGCAAGAGTCTCTGGAATAGCTGATGGTCACCGCACGTGACAACGGGACCTCCGGGCTGGCAAGCAGGCAGGTAACGGAGATGCGCTCCCAGGTGAGCGGGCAAGAGTCTGGAGTAGCTGGTGGTCACAGCACGTGACAACGGAGCCTCCGGGCTGGCAAGTAGGCAGATAACGGAGAAGCGCTCCCAGGTGAGCGGGCAAGCTGGTCCATAGACAGACTGACCGGAGTAGTAAGGCAGACCGTCGGACCTCAGGCAAGCAGGCAGGTAGCTGATATGCGCTCCCAGGTGAGCGGGCAGGCTGGTCCTTTAGACAGACTGACAGGAGTAGTAAGGCAGACCGTCGGACCTCAGACTGGCAGACAGGTAACAAGTATTCAGGCAGGAATCAGGCAGGTAACTGGCAGGTACTGGCAGGTAACTAGCAGGAAACTGGCAGGAAACTGGCAGGTAACTGGCAACGGGACCTGAGGGCTGAAGCACAGGTGAGACACAGGTGCAAACAACATTGCTCGGGCACCTCCATTTTGGAGGAGGTGCCTTATATATGATGAAGTCCTCCGGCCATTGGCCGGGGACTCTTTAGGGCGGCGCGCGCGGCCCCTTTAAGAGGAGGGGAGCGCGCGCGCGCGCGCCCTAAGCACAGGGGCCGGGAAGGAGCGCGCGCTGAGAGCAGAGCAGGAGGAGGACGCCGGGACGGAGCGCGCGCTGACAGCAGAGCGGGGGGAGGAAGCCGGGCACGGAGCAGAGCGGTGAGAGGAGCAGCGTCCCTGCCTAGCAGAGGGCAGGGACGCCGGCACTACAGTACCCCCCCCTTTAGGCCCCCCCTTTTTTAGGCCAGACAGAAATTTAGCTAGGATGAGAGGGGCATGGATGTTCTCCCGGGGCTCCCACGTTCTCTCCTCAGGACCAAACCCCTTCCAATCTACCAGGAAAAAGGTCTTTCCTCTTACCCTTTTGGTGGCAAGAATGTTCTCTACCTCAAACTCGTCCTCAGCAGAAACCGGAGCAGGAGGCGTACCTGTAGACTTGGAAAAAGAGTTAAGTACCACAGGTTTGAGGAGAGACACATGGAAGGAGTTAGGAATCCGTAAGTTGGCCGGGAGTTTCAATTTATAGGCCACCGGGTTGATCTGACTGATGACCTCCAGTGGGCCGATGAACCGAGGCCCTAACTTATAGGAAGGGATCTTGAGCCGGACATATTTGGACGAGAGCCAGACTTTATCCCCAGGGCGGAATTGAGGAGGGTCCAGACGTTTTTTGTCAGCGTGTCTTTTCATACGCTCGGATGACAGAAGGAGTGCGGACCGGGTACTCTCCCATATGGAGGAAAATTTGTTAACAAGAGATTCCGCAGCCGGATTGTCCGCCGAGGTGGAGACGGGAAACGGGATCCGAGGATGCTGACCGTAGACTACAAAAAACGGGGATTTGGAGGAAGACTCGCTCTCGTGATTGTTGTACGAGAATTCGGCCCATGGCAGGAGATCCACCCAGTCAGAATGGTGGGCATTAACGAAGTGCCGAAGGTAACTGGTCAGGTTCTGATTGATCCGCTCCACTTGACCATTAGACTGTGGGTGGTAAGCGGAGGAGAAGTCCAGGGTGACGTCCAGCAATTTACAAGTGGCTCTCCAGAAACGGGAAGTGAACTGTACCCCACGATCCGACACGATGTGACGGGGCAGGCCATGAAGACGGAAGATGTGGCGGATAAAGTCTTTAGCCAGCTCGGGTGCAGACGGAAGACCTGGCAGTGGAATGAAGTGAGCCATCTTGGAGAAGCGGTCAGCGACCACCCAAATGACCGTACAACCGGCAGAGACGGGCAGATCAGTAATGAAGTCCATCGCTATATGCTGCCAGGGGGCAGCAGGTACTGGCAGAGGTAGGAGGCGGCCGGCCGGCAGGTGTCTCGGAACTTTGTTGCGGGCGCAGGACACACAGGCAGAAACAAAGTCTATTACATCCTTGTGCAGGTTAGGCCACCAGTAGTGCCGGGTAATAAGCTGGAGGGTCTTTTTCTGACCGGCGTGGCCAGCTAGTTTAGACGAATGACCCCAGTGTAGAATCTTCTCCCGATCAGGTACTGGTACGAACGTCTTACCAGGAGGAAGACGATTTAGACTCACGGGAGCCACCTGCATTACTCTGGCGGGATCGATGATATGTTTCGGATCCTCCTCGAGATCAGACACCAGAAAGGATCGAGACAAGGCATCCGCCTTGACGTTTTTGTCAGCCGGGCGAAAATGAAGGACAAAATCAAAACGAGCAAACAACAAGGACCACCGGGCTTGGCGCGGGTTAAGTCTCTGGGCATGCTGGAGGTAAGCCAAGTTCTTGTGGTCAGTGTAAATTATTACCGGGTGAAGAGCCCCCTCGAGCAGGTAACGCCACTCCTCCAATGCCAGTTTGATGGCCAATAACTCTCGGTCTCCTATGGAATAGTTGCGCTCAGAGGAGGAGAAGAGTTTAGAGAAGAAGCCACAAGTTACCATCCTCCCGGAAGATGATTTTTGAGTAAGTACCGCTCCGGCTCCAGAGGAGGAGGCGTCAACTTCCAGGAAGAACTGCTTGTTGCCATCTGGGCGATGCAGCACCGGGGCGGAAGAGAAGGCCTGTTTAAGGGAAAGAAAGGCCTCCTCTGCTTCGGGTGGCCACTCTTTGGGATTAGTACCTTTACGGGTGAGCGCAGAAATTGGGGCCGTCCGGGAAGAGAAGTGTGGTATGAAGAGGCGGTAGTAGTTGGCGAAGCCCAGGAAACGCTGAATGGCCTTCAACCCCTCCGGTCGGGGCCATTTCTCGATGGCAGACAGTTTCTCAGGATCCATTTGAAGGCCGGTCTGAGAGATAATGTAGCCCAGAAACGGAAGCGAGGTCTGCTCAAAGAGGCACTTCTCAAATTTAGCGTAGAGATGGTTCTGCCTTAGCCTGAGCAGGACCTGACGAACGTCCCTCCGGTGAGTCTGGAGATCCGGAGAGAAGACCAAGATGTCGTCCAGGTACACCACTACGCAGGAGTAGAGAAGGTCCCGGAAGATGTCATTGACCAACTCTTGAAAGACGGCAGGAGCGTTACAGAGACCAAAGGGCATTACCAGGTATTCATAGTGGCCGTCCCGGGTGTTGAATGCCGTCTTCCATTCATCCCCCTGACGAATACGAACCAGGTTGTACGCCCCACGAAGGTCCAGTTTGGTGAAGATCCTAGCCCCCCTCAGACGATCAAATAATTCTGGAATGAGCGGAAGGGGGTACTTATTCTTCACCGTGATCAGGTTTAGGCCTCTATAGTCTATACAGGGACGGAGAGAGCCGTCCTTCTTTTTGACGAAAAAGAAGCCTGCTCCCGCCGGGGAGGTAGATTTCCGGATGAATCCTCTGGCCAGATTCTCCTCAATATATTCGGACATTGACCGGGTCTCAGCAGCGGATAAAGGATAGATACGCCCACGGGGAGGAGTAGTACCGGGTAGCAGATCGATGGGACAGTCGTATGGTCTATGTGGTGGTAATGTCTCTGCCTCCTTTTTATTAAAGACATCTGCATAAGACCAATAAGGAATCGGAAGTCCAGGTAGATTAGCTGGGGTAGGAGAGGGACGGACGGGATGGACGGGAACCAGGCAGGTTTTATGACAATCTTGTCCCCAGCGAAGGACCTCTCCGGTTTGCCAGTCTAGCACGGGTGCATGTCTCTGGAGCCAGGGCAGACCTAGCAAGAGGGCGTGAGAGAGTCCAGGCAGAACATGAAAGGAGATACTTTCAGAATGCAGCATTCCCACCTGCAGGGTAATGGATTCGGTGATGAGTTGAATGGGGCGAGGTAAGAGGCCCCCATCCACGGCAGCGACAGACAAGGGTACAGCCAGAGGTTTGGTGGGGATGCGGTATTTCTCAACCAGGGACTGTGAAATAAGGTTCCCGGCTGCTCCAGAGTCAAGTTGGGCTAGTTCGAAATAACGGTTCTCCCCGTAGATGATCGAAACTGACAACAGCAGGGATGGAGAGGATTTATTCTTGTCTAGGTGGACCTCTCTGAGCGAACCTAGACACAGGCGTTTCCCGACCTCTCCGGGCAGGCACGGATCCGGTGCTCCTTACTGCCACAGTAGAAGCAGCTCCCCTCGGCACGGCGTGAGTCCTGACGGGTTTTGACCATCTTGGTCTGGTCGACCTGCATAGGCTCAGGAGAGTGTACCTGGGGAGAGATGGAGGGAATGACGGGTTTCTGGAAAGTAGGAGCTAAACGTGGAATCCTTCTCTCACGGGTGACCTCTTTGGCACGCTCCTGAAACCGTAGGTCAATTCGGGTGGCAAGAGTTATTAAGTCATCGAGAGTGGTAGGAATGTCCCGACCGGCAAGTTCATCTTTAATACGGCCGGACAGACCCTCCCAGAAGACGGAAACCAGAGCGTCGTTATCCCAGGCCAGCTCCGAGGCAAGGGTACGGAACCGTATGGCATATTGGCCCACGGTGAGACTCCCCTGACGGAGGCGTAGCAACGATGATGCAGATGAGGTCTTCCGTCCGGGTTCGTCGAAGACTTTCCGGAAAGCCGTGAGAAAAGCAGGCAAGTTGGACACCAGGGGGTCTCCTCTCTCCCATAGAGGATTCAGCCAGGCCAGGGCCTCCCCGGTGAGATGGGACATGATGAAGGCAATTTTGGCCCGGTCGGAGTTAAACTGGTAGGACAAAAGTTCAAAATGCAGGGTGCACTGATTCAAGAAGCCCCGAGCCTGGACGGGGTCGCCTCCGAAGCGAGGAGGTGCAGAAAGCCGGGGTCCGGGGTAGGATACCATAGTATTAGTGAGCAGCGGAGCCGCCGGATTGCAAGATATGGCACTGGCGGAGGTTGTTGGTGGATCAGACAGAGTGTTCAGGCGAGTATTAACATTCCGCAGGTGACCCAGGATGGCCTCCTGTTGGGACCTCTGACGGGACAGTTCAAGACCGAGGTCCGAGAGCGAGGGAGCTTGGGTGCCACCGGGTTCCATGGCCCGAGCAAACTGTAACGGGTCCGGGAGGCGGACTGTAACGGGTCCGGGAGGCGGAACCTCTGAGCTACTATACAAGGGAGCGGCCCTTGTAAGGGAGCGGGTGGCAGTCTCTGGGTGAACGGACAGGGAGTTACGGCAAGTGATCAGGGCAGTCTCTGGGTAAGGGGTAGGTACGACCTGTGATGGCAGAGCCTCCGGGTAGGCTAGCAGGCAGGTGGTAGATGTGTGCTCCCAGGTGAGCAAGCGAGAGTCTCTGGAATAGCAGGTGGTCACGGCACGTGACGGCGGAACCTCCGGGCTGGCAGGCAGGTAGGTAACGGAGAAGCGCTCCCAGGTGAGCGGGCAAGAGTCTCTGGAATAGCTGATGGTCACCGCACGTGACAACGGGACCTCCGGGCTGGCAAGCAGGCAGGTAACGGAGATGCGCTCCCAGGTGAGCGGGCAAGAGTCTGGAGTAGCTGGTGGTCACAGCACGTGACAACGGAGCCTCCGGGCTGGCAAGCAGGCAGATAACGGAGAAGCGCTCCCAGGTGAGCGGGCAAGCTGGTCCATAGACAGACTGACCGGAGTAGTAAGGCAGACCGTCGGACCTCAGGCAAGCAGGCAGGTAGCTGATATGCGCTCCCAGGTGAGCGGGCAGGCTGGTCCTTTAGACAGACTGACAGGAGTAGTAAGGCAGACCGTCGGACCTCAGACTGGCAGACAGGTAACAAGTATTCAGGCAGGAATCAGGCAGGTAACTGGCAGGTACTGGCAGGTAACTAGCAGGAAACTGGCAGGAAACTGGCAGGTAACTGGCAACGGGACCTGAGGGCTGAAGCACAGGTGAGACACAGGTGCAAACAACATTGCTCGGGCACCTCCATTTTGGAGGAGGTGCCTTATATATGATGAAGTCCTCCGGCCATTGGCCGGGGACTCTTTAGGGCGGCGCGCGCGGCCCCTTTAAGAGGAGGGGAGCGCGCGCGCGCGCGCCCTAAGCACAGGGGCCGGGAAGGAGCGCGCGCTGAGAGCAGAGCAGGAGGAGGACGCCGGGACGGAGCGCGCGCTGACAGCAGAGCGGGGGGAGGAAGCCGGGCACGGAGCAGAGCGGTGAGAGGAGCAGCGTCCCTGCCTAGCAGAGGGCAGGGACGCCGGCACTACAACTCCTGCTTGGCTGTTCAGTTTATTAAAATTTGCTCAGGGCAATTTTGATATGTTCATTTAAAGGGCTTATGTCACAATAAAAGATACATTTAATTGAGCAGAAAATGTGTAAATAAATATTTTTGCAATTTACACTTATTTAAATTTATGCTCTTCCTATTCTGGAATAGGCCCCCTGAAGTTATGTCAGTGAACTTTATCCATCCCAGTGGATGTGCATGTGAAGTACTTTCCTCTTAAAATAATAGTCCTTCTGGTGCTCACACAGCTGTGACACAGGATGCAGAATGCTGGGAAGTGTGAACAGTGATTGCAGACTGATGCTCCCCATGCTCACACATTCTCTGACAGCGCACTGTAGCATTGGAGTCTTTGCCTCCGGCCGGGCAGAGACGCCGTTCCCCTCACCGCCGCGGTCCCAGTCCGGAGTCTTCCTGTTCTCACACTGCTAAGGCAGCTCCCCGGGCACTGTGCTTAGGCCGCGCGCTCCCTCCCTCTTAAAGGGGCCGCGCGCACCGTCCTAAAGAGTCCCCGGGCAATGGCCGGAGAACTGCCCCTATATTAAGCACCTCCTCCAAAATGGAGGTGCCTGTGCAAGGTTGTTGTTTGTGTGCTAACACTCTCCTCAGCCCTCAGGTTCCTTGCCCGCCAGTCTGTCTAACAGTCCTGCCCGCCAGTCTCTCTACAGTCCTGCCCGCCAGTCTGTCTATCAGCCGTGCTCGCCAGTCAGCCAGTTACCTACCGTGCCTGCCAGCCTGCCTACCCGGAGCACATGCCAGATTACCTGCCGTGTCCGCCTACCTCGAGCACCTGCCAGATTACCTGCCTGCCTACCCAGAGCACCTGCCAAATTACCTGCCATACCCGCCTGCTCATCTACCCGGAGTACCTGTCTGGCTATCCGCCTTACCCGCCTGCTCGTTTACCCGGAGTACCTGTCTGGCTATCTTCTGTACCGGTCTGCCTGCCTACCCGGATCACCCGCCTGCCTACCTGCCATGCTCTTCCGCTGTACCGGTCAGCTCCTGTCATCTGACACGTGGGAGTCACCTGCTCTCACACAAGGTTGGTCCCAGAGTGGCACCTGGTCCACCTGCCCGGTCCCTCCTTGGTTCACGGAGTCGACTAAGCTGCCATGTGACCTAGGTCGGTCCGAGTAGGCACCTAGTTACACCCCTCTGGTCCCTCCTTGCATCAAAGCACAGAGGTTCCACCACCCGGATCCGTAACACGCACACAGGAGAAGCATAACTATCTCACCCAGCTGACAGAGCTGTGTGAGTGCGGGAAGCGTCTGTCTGCAATCACTGTACACACTTCACAGCATTCTGCATCCTGCGTACGCTGTCAGAGCTGTGTGAACACGCAAGAAGCGTCTGTCTGCAATCAAAGTACACACTTTCCAGCATTCTGCATCCTGTGTACGCAAGAAGCGTCGGTCTGCAATCACACTCACACAAATCTGACTGCACGCACGTGAAGCAGAATGATCTCACCAGATGTCAGACCTATGTGAGCGCAGGGGTCAAAATCACTGCACACGCTTCCCGTGCTTCCCAGCAATCTGCATCCTATGCTCATTGTTAGATCTCTGTGTACATTGCGCACACTGGGGGGTGGGGAGGTGGGGGAACTCTTTTTTATGATCACAGGAAATGCGCATGTGCGGCCAGCTGATTAGCCATTAGGATGGACGGATAAAGCTCACAAATGGAATAATTCCAGGGGGCCTATTTCAGAAGATGAAAGGTTGTCATTTTTTGAAAGGAGCATAATTTTTAATATATGTAAATTACAAAAACAATTTTTCCACGTTTTTTGTTTAGTTAAATGTATCCTAGGGTATGTGCACATGTTAAGGAATTGAAGCAGAAAATTCTTGAGCATTTTTGCCTCTCCTTGGCAGAATAAAACACATGCAGATTTACATGCATTTTTGATGCGTTTTTACATGGGTTTTTACATGCGTTTTTTTAAGGCATTTTCGAAGAGTTTTTGAGCATCAATGAATGATTTTTGAAGCTAAATAAAGTTGGTATAACATTGCTTAAGCCCTTGGATTACCATAAGAACTGGGGTAAGTATGTTGGTTTATTTAATTTAAATGATTAAATAATGGGTGTGTTGTATTTCAAATAAAGTGTGTCTGTGTGTTTCTTTACTTTGTTTGGTCATGAAAAGGTCTGATTGACACCTTGACATCACCAAACAAAAGAGCTAGTCAGCTAGTCCCATTCCCCCAATCTTCATTAGCATTTCTATTCATGTAATTTATGCGACTGCTCTGGGCTGTTTTTTTTTTAGCCTGGGAAGGTGCCACTAGGCAAACATTTCCCTGGCCATTAAATAACATCTCACAGCGGGTTTGTTAGCCACTACATCCCCCGATCAGCACTAAGCAGAGCTTTGGACACGACGTATTTTTGTTGCTTCCAAAACACGGTGTTCTAATACCGCACTTTTGTTGTCGATACATGTGAATCCACCGCATATAATGACACTTCAATCGGTCAAAATCTGCAGTGGAGACTGGTGGGTCCGCTACAGAAATTGACGTGCTGCGGGTGAGTTTGGGTACGTGGCCATGGTCAGGAGCCGCTCTAGGTTTGACGCTGCGTGTATATACAGCATCAAACCCGCAGTGTCCAGATGTTACAGCATAGTGGATGGGATCTCTAGAAATCCCATGTCCGCTATACGTGCATCAGAGGCTGCGAATCACCCATGGACACTGAAATGCAGCGTGTCTTTCAGGACCGCAGCATGTCAATTTCTCTTGTGGTGTCGCTAGTCTCCACAACAGAAATTTAACCACTAGAAAGTATTGAATGCGGTAAATACGCATGGTTAAGTGAACACATGTGGATTTACCTGCGTTCAATAGAATGCAACATTTTGGACGGAGAAAAAATTTGCGTCCAAAGCGTTGCTACTTCTGAATTATGGGCACAAAGCCTAAAATTATAAAAAAAATGGTGTGGGCTCCCACGTCATTTTTATAACCAGCTGAGGGAAAGCCAACCGCTGGGGGCTGATATTAGTAGCCGCAGAAGGGGCCATTAGCCAACAATGTTCCATGGCTATTAATATCAGCCCACAGCTGTTTATTTAGCCTTTACTGGCTAGATTACAGGGGGACCCCAGAAAGAAATTGACGTGGGGTCCCCCTATAAAATCTAGCCAGCAAAGGCTAAACTAGACAGCTGCGGGCTTATATTAATAGCAATGGAAGGGGACATGGATACTAGCCCCCTCCGTGGCTATCAATATCACCCCTCAGCAATCCCAGAAATGGCGCATCCATAAGATGCGCCAAATCTGGCGCTTAGCCTCACTCTTCCACACTGCCCTGTAGCGGTGGCAGGGGGTAATGGGATTGGGGTTCAATTCAGCCTTGTATTGGTGGCTGACGTGAAGCCCAGGTTAGTAATGGAGGGCGTCTATAAGACGCCCCCATTACTAAACACGTGGTTAAATGGTCGCCGCTTTT
This sequence comes from Phyllobates terribilis, assembly GCF_046119375.1. Classification (NCBI taxonomy): domain Eukaryota; kingdom Metazoa; phylum Chordata; class Amphibia; order Anura; family Dendrobatidae; genus Phyllobates; species Phyllobates terribilis. The sequence goes on from NW_027362771.1 coordinate 109,425,963, forward strand.
TCAATAAAAGACAGGGCCAGAATATAATATTTTAAGGAAATAAAACAAACACGGTTCTACAATTTTTTTTATTACATGCCTCCGCGAAGCCCTCGATCTCCTGAAAAAGACATAAAAAAAAAAATAACAATGTTCCTCACCTGTCCGCTGTCAACGAAGCAGTCCACGATCAGCGGCGAGTGTCCCACGACGATCTGTGTCACTTCTACAGCATTGACATCAGCCATCACTGATGTCACTGCTGTAGAATACAGCACTGTATACTGACAGTGGTGTAAAATCACCCCCTGTCAGTATACAGTGCTGCAGGGGGTCACTGGGGTTCATCAGCTGAAGATCAGCTGATGAGCCCCAGTGAGCTAGAGAGCGTGGGAACATTCTTGTGAATGTCCCCACGCTAAGCATCAGCTGATCTGTCATGAGACCGATCAGCTGATTACAGGCTTCAGCAATCAGCTGATGGTCACGTGACCATCAGCTGATTGCTGCCGGCACTGATCACCTGATGGTCGCGACCATCAGGTGATCGCTGACATCACCGATCAGCTGATGGTCGCGTGACCATCAGGTGATCAGTGACGTCACCGCAAGTCCTGTAAGTACACTGCGGGGCATGAGCCCGCGCCCAGCAGTGTACAGCGAGCCGCCGATGGGACAACATCACAGAGGAGGACACCGGGGGCCGCCGGACAGGTGAGTATAAGTATTTTTTATTTTATTCTCACTTTTTTTTTTTTTACATGCGCTTGGACACGGCCTCGGAGGAGCATCAGCCAGAGCAGCGGTCGGATGAGAGGAGTAGCAGTCTCCTCTCCCGACCCGGGTACCAGCCGCGGCGCGATTCCGGTGCGATTTTGTGCCTTTTGATTTACATTGTAAAGCATCAAATCCACATGTATAGATATTATACATGCGGGTTTGCTGCGATTCAATGCAAGTCAATGGCGCGATTTCGCTGCAAAATCGTGCCTAAATTGGTTGTGCTGCGGTTTGTGCCGCAATGATTATCCGCAGCGGAAATTTCTGCATCATGTGCACAGCACATGTGGATTATCATTGCTCTACATGGCAGACCTATTACCAAGCGGTTTTAATGCGTTTCTGTGGCGGAAAAACTACCGCGGAAAAGCATTAAAACCGCATCATGTGAACTCAGCCTTAAAGGTATTTTCGGACTTACGATATTGATGACCTATTCCTAGGTCATCAATATTGTACCTCCTGAAACAGCTGGATGCAAGCGGTGTATGGAGCCCAAACAGCACAGCTTGGTACACGGTGTAATGTCCATTCTTGAGTACTGGAGCTCATCTCCTAATCACCTCAATATATGCTAAGGTACAGTAATAGAGAATGGCTACTGCAAGCAGCTGATCGGTGTGGATGCTGACTCTCAAACTTTCACCAATCTTATATTGATTATCTATCCTAAGGATAGGCCATCAATATCATGCAACCTTCTTTCATTGACCTTGGAAAACATTCTGTATACTCATTCTATACTCATCTGTCGCCATAACCTCCAAAAGTGTCATGCTCTTTGCCTAATAATTACTCATTTGTGCATAGAATGGGCAAACCTTAATCCCAGCCAATCTCCAGCCACAGCTAACTATCTAGTTATTATTGCTAATTCACACAACCATTTAGGGGCTATATTTTCTTGTTTTAAGGTTCCAATAGCAAGTCTTGTGACCAAAATAACAACTTCATAAGCATGTATGGGGCTGTTAGTTTGGGCTGCAGTTGGGATTTTGGAATTTCCAGATATAATGCTGACGTGAAAATATGGCCACTATAATGTAGTGAAAATGAACCCTAAGGGATACATAAGAATATATTTAAGCAACAAAATTTTGGTAAAATAAACAATAGTCACTCAAAAGCATTTAATGCTTGATTGTAGGACATAGAAAACTCAAACCACTCTACGCTCCATTGGCTATGCTACTTTGTGTGTGAGTCTGTATGCTAGTATTCTGCATTTTCTACTATCTCAAATGTTATTGCAATTTTTGTAATACTTGTTAGGGAGCTGATATGCTGGCAGGCCCATCAAATGCCAGCAGAGCAGTATACCGTAGTAAGCCCTCAATTTGCACAGTTAATATATTTCAAGTGACATGTCAGGAGTACATTTTTTTGTCTATGCTAATAAGCCCGAATAAAGGAATGAGGTGTCTGAGCCATGCATTTGGAATTATTTATGTGCAATTTTTAAGCTGCTGAATTTCAATTCTGATTTACATTCCAAGAAGGCACAGAATGTAGGGATAAATGCATTTAAGGAAGCCCTTAATGTCCGCTCATTGAACATCTTATTTGTTAAGTGCGCAGAAAATGCTTTTTAAATCTGGCAAGGAACTAGCTTTAACTCATTTAAACCCTTTCCCTATTTGAGGTAAAAATGTTTCTAATTATGAAATCCAAATCTACAGAACAGCTGAATCATGCAAATGTATGGATGCTCTAATAAATCAATTGTCCTTACGTTACACCGATTTTCTCTTTCCTTGATGAGCATACTCTTCTATATTTTTAAGACGACTATATGAGGCATATTTATTAGAGATGAGCGAATATATTCGAGTGGAATTGAGGTCTACTTGAATATTACAAAAATCCATATTTGCCAAAATGAGCAATTCTTGTAATACGCTTCGGCAAGGATTCAGCAAAATGGTGACCATTGAGCACCATTTTTCTAAACCTTAAATGGCTGTCAAAAGGTTAAGAAAAAAACAAACACTTGACACCTCTGCTCCTCAATGTCACCCGTTTCGTCCTGACTGCATCTTCTTACCGCTGCGAGCACGAGCAAGGTCACGGAGCACATTGTGACGTCATGACGTTATACGTGCGCCTGCACAGCCTCATAAGAGCTGGAAGTCTCAGTCTAGCGTAAGTAGGGCCTGGGATTCAGCGCTTACAATGTTGATAAAAAGATGTGGAGAGGCCTAGATGGGTGATGGAGAGGAGCGGAGAGTCTGGAGAGGTGAGCCATAAGGTGAGTATAAGTACTTTTTGCATATTATGTTTACTATGCACTGGGGTCTTGAGAGACCCCAAAGCATAATAAGGGAAATTAAATTCCTGGAAATTAACTTCCCTGTGAAATTAATTTCCCAGGAAAATCTGCATGAATAGACAAATTTGAATTTTTCCTGATCAACTCATCTCTAACATTTATAAATACTGTCTAATTCGTAGGCAGTGCAAAGTTAGGCCAGACAGTCTTGAAATGCGTCAGTTTATCAAAGTGGTTCATGCTGTTTGATAAATCTGGCGTATGTTAAGACTGTTTAGTCTAAGTTTACACCACCAATTAGTTGGCTTACTTTATTTCAGAAATTTGAGCCAAAATGTTATCACTTTTTTATCAGATGATAAGCCATGCGTCTTTTCTAAGAAGGCATGTCTAAAATATAATAAATGTAGTGGAAGCCACGATAGACAGGTTTTTTGTGCAAAGTATAGCAGAATTCTGTCACATTTAACTTAATAAATAAGATCCTGTGTTTTATCTTTTTTTGTGTGGAATGGATAGGTTTGGTGTTAGCTTTGAATATTTGTATATTAATGGAATATACTGCGGTATCGATGTCTGATTGTTGGTGTCTCGACCACTGAGAATACTACTGGTGTGTAGAACAGAAGAGGCTGCAGGGCTATAATAAATCAATAAAGCGCAATACTCCATTTGTCTTTTTTCCTTGCAAACACTCCCACTCCTAAGGAGATACTGTGTGAAAATTGCATCACATCCTCCTTGTTAGGAGTAACATCTTATCAGAAAAAAGCTGTACCAAATGTTGTATACTTTGTATAGTCCTTATAAAACGATTCCACTTTTCCAGTTTTCCTATTAGACACTTTTGATAAATCTGCTTCCACTTTCTAAAAGTGACACAGAGATACAGAAATATTCTTCTGCATCTACAAGGTAACAGCACGTTGGAAGATTATTCCTTCTCTAGTAAGACAAAACAAACTCAATACAAAGACAAGACTACACTAGAATGTCTTCAAAACAAAAGGGACTTTCACACAGGATGGATATAACACATTCATGGCCACATCTTTATTCATTCTCTGTTTCAATATGGTCTCAGGTTGGGGGATTCTTGAACTCCACATAAGTGTGGGTTCCACAGGTGGGCCCCACATGTATCAGACATTTATAGTATATGTGTACTATTTTCTCCATAGCAATACAACTTTGCAGTTTAAAAATACCCCATTTGTCAGATCTGACAGCAAGAATAGCACAGCATGCAGTGATATTGTTTCTATCCATACAAAGGACGCCACGTAACATACCCTGACATACTAAGATGTAAGTCAATATGGTCTGTTGGATGCCATAAGTATTTGTTGTATAATACAGTGGTGGCCAAAAGTATTGGCACCCCTGCAATTCTGTCAGATAATACTCAGTTTCTTCCTGAAAATGATTGCAATCACAAATTCTTTGGTATTATTATCTTCATTTAATTTGTCTTCAATGAAAAAACACAAAAAGAATTGTCCTAAAGCCAAATTGGATATAATTCCACACCAAACCTAAAAAAGAGGGTGGACAAAAGTATTGGCACTGTTTGAAAAATCATGTGATGCTTCTCTAATTCGTGTAATTAACAGCACCTGTAACTTACCTGTGGCACCTAACAGGTGTTGGCAATAACTAAATCACACTTGCAGCCAGTTAACATGGATTAAAGTTGACTCAACCTCTGTCCTGTGTCCTTGTGTGTACCACATTGAGCATGGAGAAAAGAAAGAAGACCAAAGAACTGTCTGAGGACTTGAGAAACCAAATTGTGAGGAAGCATGAGCAATCTCAAGGCTACAAGTCCTTCTCCAAAGACCTGAATGTTCCTGTGTCTTCCGTGCGCAGTGTCATCAAGAAGTTTAAAGCCCATGGCACTGTGGCTAACCTCCCTAGATGTGGACGGAAAAGAAAAATTGACGAGAGATTTCAACGCAAGATTGTGCGGATGGTGGATAAAGAACCTCGACTAACATCCAAACAAGTTCAAGCTGCCCTGCAGTCCGAGGGTACAACAGTGTCAACCCGTACTATCCGTCGGAGTCTGAATGAAAAGGGACTGTATGGTAGGATACCCAGGAAGACCCCACTTCTTACCCCGAGACATAAAAAAGGCAGGCTGGAATTTGCCAAAACTTACCTGAGAAAGCCTAAAACGTTTTGGAAGAATGTTCTCTGGTCAGATGAGACAAAAGTAGAGCTTTTTGGGAAAAAGCATCAACATAGAGTGTACAGGAAAAAAAAAGAGGCATTCAAAGAAAAGAACACGGTCCCTACAGTCAAACATGGCGGAGGTTCCCTGATGTTTTGGGGTTGCTTTGCTGCCTCTGGCACTGGACTGCTTGACCGTATGCATGGCATTATGAAGTCTGAAGACTACCAACAAATTTTGCAGCATAATGTAGGGCCCAGTGTGAGAAAGCTGGGTCTCCCTCAGAGGTCATGGGTCTTCCAGCAGGACAATGACCCAAAACACACTTCCAAAAGCACTATAAAATGGTTTGAGAGAAAGCACTGGAGACTTCTAAGGTGGCCAGCAATGAGTCCAGACCTGAATCCCATAGAACACCTGTTGAGAGATCTCAAAATGACAGTTTGGAGAAGGCACCCTTCAAATATCAGGGACCTGGAGCAGTTTGCCAAAGAAGAATGGTCTACAATTCCAGCAGAACATTGTAAGAAACTCATTGATGGTTACCAGAAGCGGTTGTTCGCAGTTATTTTGGCTAAAGGTTGTGCAACCAAGTATTAGGCTGAGGGTGCCAATACTTTTGTCTGGCCCATTTTTGGAGTTTTGTGTGAAATGATCAATGATTTGATTTTTGCTTCATTCTCTTTTGTGTTTTTTCCTTGCAAGCAAATTAAATGAAGATAATAATACCAAAGAATTTGTGATTGCAATCATTTTCAGGAAGAAACTGAGTATTATCTGACAGAATTGCGGGGATGCCAATACTTTTGGCCACCACTGTAGATCTGGCAGATCATTGTGGCTATTATAAAAAGGCCATTAAAGGGGTTGGCCAGGACATGATTTTGTGCACACTTACTATTAACCCTTTCATCCCCAGGTCATTTTCCATTTTTTCCTCCCCTTCTTCCAAGAGCCATAATTTTATTATTTTTCCATCAATATAGCTGTATGAAGGCTTGTTTTTTCAGGACGAGCTATACTTTTGAATGACACCATTTATTTTACCATAGAGAGCACTGGAAAACGTGAAAAAAAATTAAAGTTGCAGTGAAATTGCAAAAAAAGTGCAATTCCACAATTGGTATTTGTTTTTTTTATTTACCATGTTCACTATATGGTAAAACTGACCTGGAAGTATTATTCTCCAGGTCAGTATGAGTACCCTGAGTATGCCCCCCTGGGGAAGTGACATTAACCCGAAACGTACGTTGGGGAACATGGCCGAGGTGCATACAGGACATATACAATGGGTAAATACCTTTTATAAACTTACTTTTGTCAAATATACTATGTCTGAACATAGGCTCTGATGTATAGGACATTTGTAATTGGTAACCCATTATACTAAAGATAATCATACGCTGTCAGTCTAGACAGCATTATATTGGTTTCTCACCTATGAATAAATGTACTAGTATGTCCCTTGTGGCCACATATTTGCAATCAACACAAACTGTTGGTATGTTAGACTAAAATAAATTTAGTTGTATCCTGGTCCAAAACCTCGACCTATACACCTTGGGATCTAATCATTGATTTTCACATGTACCCATTACATTCTGTATGAAACAATTATATAATTATTTTTTTGTTTATATTATTTTATACTTTAAATAAAATTTAAATAGTTTTTTTTAGACTCTGGTTCTTCTTAGTATACATATTATGATGAGTCGCTAACATATGGGTACATTACAAAATGTGGAACTGGTATCTTTGTAAGATATATATGTAAAGGTCTACTCTGTTAAAATCTGGTCATGCAAGGTGTGCACAGGATCTTACCAGGCTGGATTGTGAGGTGTTCATTTTGTTGATTTCTTTCACCAATGACAAACATGCTTCATTTAACTATAAAACAAGTCAGCGGTTATTGAATACTGCACTGCTAATGGCTCCTGACCTTCAAAAACAAGTACCTACCATAATGAGCTCTTCTCTCTTTTAATTGCTCTTTCTAACCTTGTAATTCCTGATACTACCAGGTAAGCACGGCACAAAGACAAACATTACTGAAATAGGGTGAGCATTAATAAAGACTTGCCATTTCAGGGGACGATACTAATCTTAGCACACCATGGACTATTAGTGGAACTTAACAACATAAATATTGAGCAGGGGCCCTTAGAAACCACTTCAGATTGCATCTTTCATTATTTAAGATGTAAGGAAAAAACAGAAACTATGATTAGTTGCTGCCGACATAGGTCACAGAACCACAACACTCCATTTTGAGTGAAAAGCTAAGGTTAGGTTATTGCATGAAGCAAATGCATTTGCTTTCCTCCTGAATTGGAGTGCTGTAGTTCTGCGGACTATGGATTTTTCAGTGGCTTCTAAACTGAAACCTGACATTGTGTGCATCTCAACATTTATATAAGGTAGACTGCTGAATGTGGAGCCATCACTTTGCTTCTGTATTCACCATTTTGCTACAAGCAGCACCTTAGGTTATAAGGTCTTAACCTCATTCTCGGACGTTAATCTCCTTCATATTTGTGCCGACTAAGCAAATAACTGCTTGTGCCTGGAAAATCTCAGGTTAGGAAGTAAAAAGTCGCCTGGCACATGATCAATGTGAAACTTTCAGCTCCGTAAAACTGGGCTCATTGGGCAGCGCACTACAGCCATAACACTTCTACTAGATCTCCCATTAGAGATGGAAGATAGGCCTGCAAACTTATAGTGTTCAATCACCTGCCGCTAGAGTGATTTCCTTCTTACGCTTCTCTAAGGAACACTCCAATCTCCATCACTTCTTATTTGTCTCTTGTCTTTCCCCTATCTTTTTTGGAAACCATACTTAGTCAATATGTCTATTTTGGTTGGTCCTATGGATGTATACTTTATATGGATGGTAGAGTGTTTTACTTATGTTAAAGGGAATGTGTCAACAGGTTTGCCCCATATCAAGTAAAGCCACCACCTGATATTCAGCATTCTAATATGCTGTGTATATGCCCCCAATCCAGCCTGCAAGACAAGAAAAAAACCTTTTATAATACCTACGGGGCAGTTGGGTCCGATGGGCATCACTGTCTTGGTCCAGTGCCTCCCTTCTTCTTGCGATGCTGTCCTCCTTCTTGTTTCGTGTGGATGACGAGTCCTACGTCATCCACACAGTGTCCCCTGCATTGAGAGCAGAGCAAAGTACTGCAGTGCGCAGGCAAGTACTTTACTATGCCCTAATCAGGGCAAAGAAGTACACTTGCGCAGGAGCGCGATGCCGTGGATGTAGGACGCGTCATCCACACAAAGCAAGAAGGACGGCATCGCAAGAAGAGAGTAGACATCGTACCAAGACCAGCGATGTCCATTTTACCAGGCAACCCCGTAGGTGAGTATTATAAAAGATCTTTTTCTTATCTTGCCGGATTGGGGGCATAAATACAGCATATTATTAAGCTGTATATCAGGGTTTACATGTATTTGCCTTACCTTATAATGGTCAAACCTGGTGACAGGTTCCATTTAATGTAACTATTGGGCTTATCAATTTGCCATCAATTTATCAATGTTATTTTTATACTTATATGTTGTCTTTTCAAATCTAAATAATAAATCTGCTTTAAAACACCTTTTTTATGGGCAGTATTATTAGCTTCATAGTACATTTTACATAACTCAACCATTCGTTTTGCTATAGAATCTGATAATCTAATTTCTATTATCAGACTGCTACCAGCAGTTATTTCAAACAATACCATGTGAAAAAACACTCAAGTCGCAGATTGTCGCTCAATTTTGTGATTTTTTTGCATTTTTCCTAGGGGCAAATCTTACAGGAAAAAGATTAGCAAATGGCAATCTGATAGATTTTCTATAAATTAAGACAAAAATTGGTGTAAATTAAATTTTCATCAGCTTATGTTGGTGTACGGTAGATGTAGTAATGGTCACTGAATGGTCATTAGACAAAACTCTTGTCATTATTTTACCTTCTCCTTTATAGTGCAGATTACTTCCTCAATGTTTTTATACATTTTGTCTTTAGAAATGTTTACCGCTGTAACATTTGCTGAAAAATAAATCATATGATAAAATGAACTATGAAGATTTTACAATTAAAGCAATTATTGCAATGCCAATTCAATTTTCAATCCTGTGACTACTAGCTTTGCTATGGCCAGAGGCAGTGACCTGTTTTTTGAAGTGAGAGCCCCTGTAACAGCAAAGGATACGGTAGTCAGCACCAAGAGACCCTTGAGCACTCTGTGTAATCTGCATCTGTGAGCACACATTACAGACTGTTCTTGCTAGAGCTGCTGCAGACAGACCCGAGGTGATCCATGATATCTTCCCTGAGCCCCAAAGCTGCTGGACATTGTTGTCACCATAAGCCACCTTTTGTGTTGAATAGGTTGTTCCTGTGGATTCCTCCAACTACTAAGTTCTGTGCCTCTTAGTGGTATAACCACTAAGCTCTGTGCCTCCTCATAGTGTCAATACCAAGCAAGTTCCTGTTAAAGGGAACCTCTTACGAGGTTTGTCCCATATGAAGTAAGGCCAGTGCCTGTAAGCCCTGACATATAGCATTCTAATATGCTGTATATATGCCCCCAATCTGGCCTGAAAGATAAGAAAAGACCTTTTATAATACTCACCTCCGGAGTGGTTGGGTCCGATGGGAGTCGTTGGTCTTGTTCTGGTGCTTTCATTTTTCTTGCAATGCTGTCCTCCTTCTTGCTTTGTGTGGATGACGGGTCCTACGTCATCCACACAGTGTCCTCGGCATCGCGTTCCTATGCAGGCGTACTTCTCTGCCCTGACTAAGGCAGAGTAAAGTACTGCAGTACGCAGGCGTCGGGGCTCTTTGGCCTTTTCCTGCGCTTGCGCACTGCAGTACTTTGCTCTGCAGGGCAGAGAGAAGTACGCCAGTGCAGGAGTGCCATGCCGGGGACACTGTGTGGATGACGTAAGATGCGTCATCCCCACGAGGCAAGAAGGTGGACTGCATTGCAAAAAGAGAGGAGGCACCGGACCAAAACAGCTATGCACATCAGATCCGACCGCCCCATAGGTGAGTATTATAAAACATTGATAGCGGACGCCGTATTGCGTTTGGAAAGCTCCTGATGTGACTAAACAGTGAAAATACCTCACAAGTGACCCTATTTTGAGAACTCGACCCCTCAAGGAATTTATCTACATGTGTGGTGAGCATCTTGAACCCTTAGGTGCTTCACAGAATTTTATAATGTTGAGCCGTGAAAATAATAAAATCTAATTTTTTCCACAAAAATGTTGTTTTAGCCACAAATTTTTTATTTTCACAAAAGTAACAGTAGATAATGAACCCCAAAATTTGTTCTACAATTTCTCCTGAGTACGCTGGTAACCCATATATGGTGGGAAACTACTGTTTGGACACACTGCCGAGCTCCAAAAGGAAGGAGTGACTTTTTGGAGAGCAGAGTTTGATAGAATGGTCTGCGGGCACCATGTTAAGTTTGGAGAGCCCCTGATGTGCCTAAACAGTGGAAATTGCCCACAAGTGACCCCATTTAGGAAACTACACCCCTCAAGGAATTTATGTAGATGTTTGGTGAGAACCTTGAACCCACGGGTGCTTCACAGAATTTTACAAAGTTGAACCATGAAAATGAAAAAAATTGATTTTTCCATTAAAAATTTGGCTCTATCCCCAAATTTTTTCATTTTCAGAAGGGTAACAAGAGAAAATGGATCTCAAAATTTGTTGTCCAATTACTCCTGAGTACACTGATACCCCCATATGTCATAGGAAACTACTGTTTGGAAACACTGCCGAGCTCCGAAAGGAAAGAGTGACAGTTTGGAGCGCAGACTTTGATGGAATAGTCTGTAGGCACCATGTCATGTTTGGAGAGCCCATGGTGTACCTGAACAGTGTTATCACGATGTATGGTGGTCAAGATAAGGACATCCCTCTTGTCTTTATACTTTACCTCCAGTATGTTGTCAGTGCATTGGGGTCTGCTGCTCCCTTTCTCAGCAGTTGCCTAATTAGCAATTAATTAGGGAGGCCGATCTGATTTTTTCACACGGTGCCACATGCAACTGTACCTCTGGCAGAAAGGGTCTTACAGAGTGGGATTCTGGTGTAAAAGTTATCTATGTAGAGGAGATAACCCTTATCCAGATGTGGGTGCACCAATACCCACACAATTTTCCCACTCACCCCCAGGGCAGGTGGCATTCAGGGGGATAAATATGGGTGTCCCTCCCTTCGTTAACCCTAAATCTGTGTGTGCACCCTGAGGTACTCTCGCACAGCTTGTACAGTTTAATTCCATACCTTGCCCTCTTACCCAGCAGGTATTGTGGAAATTTTAGCCTTCCTTTGAACCAGAACTTCATCTATACAGATGTCCCTTTGGGGGTTGTACGCCTCAGCAAATTTTCTGCTGAAGTATTCAACTACTGGTCGAATTTTACAAAGACGATCAAAGTTGGGATCGTCTTGGGGAGGACACCATGCATTATCACTATAATGCAAACATTTTTGGATTGCTTCAAATCATGTCCTTGTCATGGCTATAGGGAATACCGAGGTGCTGTATAGTATATCAGTACTTCAGTATTGCCGAAGCCCTGGATTTTTCACTATGCTCATATGCAGCACAATGCCCCAAAATGTCACCATTTCTGCTGCATTGACCGTGATCCATCTGGCGTGTGATGACGTGGGATTTTGGGTGAAAAATTGAGGGGCATACAAATTTGTCTGCGTCACCAGATTTATTATATCCTCGTTGAAAATTAATTTGAAAAAGTAAATTTCAGTGAGGCCTGCAATGTCAAACTGGATTTTTGAGGTGCTCATGAAATCCGGAATAACAGGCTGATCATTTTTTTTTTTTGGGGGGGGGGGGGGGGGGAGTCTATATTGGATCAATTGCTGAAGGGGTTGCCTCGGTCCTAGGCACCTTGCTTGGGGTTTCTCCTCACTAGATGAGGAGGAGGAGGAGAAGGAAGAAAAAAAGAGGAATGAGGGATCTTCCTCATTACCTGAATGTGTGTCGGAGTCAAGGGAAGTGTATGCCTCCTGTGATGAATAAAGTCTCCTTGACGAATGGGCTATTTTTATTTTATTCTTCTAACCAGTGGGGATGTGTGTGTAAGTGGTGCTTTTACTTGTGTATTCTGTGCGGAGTGTGTACAGGGAACTATTTATTATTAAATTTACTATAAGAAGTAGAGGAAAAAAAGTACATAAAAAAGTAGAGAGAAAAAAAAGTAGAGCAAAAAGAAGTAGAGAAAAAAGTTAAAAGGATAAATTTAGAAGAAGCACTTAAAAAAATGAAAAGAAAAATCAGTAAAAGTAAAAAAAAAGTTTTTATAAAAAAATTACACTGATATTCACTACATTAATGCACTACCTATAAAGCTACTTTTCACTAACTATTCTTTTTGTGCAAAAGAAAAACGGATATCACTAAGGTGACAGTTTTCACACGTACTGGAGACACACATATAGACCCATTTAAATCAATGGGTCTGCACACGTCAGTGTGTTTCCACGGACCGTGTGTCCGTGTGCAAAACACGCTGACGTGTCTGTTTTGTACCAGCAGCACGGTCCCCAACATGTCCCGCACACGTGCACACTGATGACACTCGGATCACATCCGTGTGTCATCATTGTGACAAGTACCAGCCCCTGGGAAAAAGCAGTACAGTTATCGCTGTTCCCAGTCATCGGGTGCTGAATAAGGCCACGGCCCCACTATCAGTATTTGGTCAGTATTCGGTCAGTATTTTTTTTCAGGAGTGGGAGCCAAAACCAAGTGAGGAACAATCAGAGAAAAGGTATAATAGAAACAAGTGCACCAATTCTGCATTCAACACCCACTCCTGGTTTTGGCTCCCACTCCTGAGAAAAAAACACTGACCGAATACTGACCTAATACAGATAGTGGGGCCGTGGCCTTAAACTCATCATTGTCGCCTGGTCTCCATGCAATCAGCGAGACCAGCGCGAGACTTGTAGTTAGCACCCGCTGTGTAGCACGTATTAAATTAATTAATTAATTAAAAAAACGGCGTAGGGTCCCCCTTCATTTTCCTAACCAGCTGAAGAAAAGCCAAAAGCTGGGGACTGGTGTTAATATTCTGGGAAGGGGCCAATAGCCATAAAGGTTCCCAGCCTATTAATAACAGGTCACAGCTGTTTAATTAGCCTTTACTGCTTAGTAAAGGGGGACTTCCCCCAAATAATGATGTGGCGTCCCCATAAAATTACTAACCAGCAAAGGGTAAACAGACAGCTGCAGGCTGATATTAATAGGCTAGGAATGGGCCATGGATATTGGCCCCCTCCCAGTCTAAAAACATCAGCCCTCAGCCGACCCAGAAATGGCACATCCATTGGATGCGCCAATTCTGGCACTTGGTCTCGGTCCTTCCCACATGCGCTGGTGCGGTGGCGAGTGGTATAATAGTTTTGGGGTTGATGTGTAATGTGAGAACCAATGCATGTCACCGGCGGTAACCTTATTGACGTCACTGCTTGTCACTGCAGCCGCGGTTCTCACGCTCAGCTCAGAGTGAACTGGCTGGCGTGGTGAGAGGTCGCATCACTGACCTTCTGGATTGTCGTGGGACATGAACAATAATGGATTATCGGAGGACAGGTAAGGATGATTCTGATTTTTTTATTTTATTTTATGGTTAATAAATGGGCAAAAGAGGGTTGTTGTGGAGGAGTATTTTTTACAATTAAAGGACTTTTTTCTGGTTCTGTCTTTATTACTTTTGACTATAGGGTTAGTAATGGGGGTGTTTGATAGACGCATCTCCATTACTAACCCCTGGGCTTGATGTCGGATATAAAACAGCTGATATCAACCCCAAAACTACATGTCATACTGATGTGCCACACATACACGGATAGCACTGGTACTGGTTCTTCTAGTACTGGTAATATCAGGACATGTGAAGGAGGCCTAACACTTTGACTTCCACTCTCCTAATGCGCTAGCTATAAAGTTACTCAGGGCTAACTATTCTTTTTTTGTGCAAAAGAAAAATGGACGTCACTAACACTGCGATGTACACTCCGCCAATATGCTAACTATTCTCTTTTTTCTACAAAAGAAAAATGGACATCACTAACACCGTGATGTATGCTCCCCTAATGCGCTAGCTAAGAAATTACTTGCTGCTATTTTTTTTTCTGCAAAAGAAAAATGGACATTACTAACACTGCAACGTACGCTCCCCAAGCAGGGATTTGGGAACTGCTACTGCAGCTGTGATCACAGATCTGTCACATAGCAGCCAGCACTCAGACAGCACTGGATCGCAGGAGACACAGGCGATCGCAGGAGGATCGCACTGGCCACCAATGATTTTTCTTTTTCTCAGGTACACAGAGGGGTTTTACAACCTCTCTGCATGCCAGATCTGAGGAAAAGATGGCATGCAGAGCGGTGATGAGATTTTAAATCTACCCTTTTGTAACACTATTTGCTGGCGCCCCTGCATGGTTCCCCTTATCCCTCCATGCAGGGATGCAGGCATACTCACCACCCCGGCAACACAGTGTGGTCCCTGACGTGCTCCCTGTTACCATGTGTTGTGCGCGCCACAGTTTCTGGCGACCCACCTACTGCATGCGCGCTCCCCTGCTCTTAAAGGGTAGAGTGCGCACATAGTTAAATGCCCCCAGCCAATAGCTGGTCAAGCCACCGTGAATCATTAGGTAGTGTGGTAGTCTACTAATGAGTTGTGAGGTCCCCTTGTCCTGGTGTGGCCAGTGTCCTGAACTTGAAGTCCCTGGTCCTTATGCGGTCAGTCCTGAACCTGAAGTCCCTGGTCCTTGTGCGGCCAGTCCTGAACTACAGTCCCTGGTCCTAGTGCGGCCAGTGTCTGAACCTCGTCCCCCGGTCTGTGTGCGGCAAATCCCTGAATCCGTATCTGAGACATGTGTGCCTATCCAAGTATTCCGTGTATCCGAACTGTCCTAACAGTCTCCAAATCAGCCCTGTCTGAGATTGGGTGTCTGTAATCGATCTACCCGTGGATCCAGAAGCTATTAGTCAGAACAGAGCCCTAGTCCTATCCGTGTCTGCATACCTGCTGCCTGGGGTCAGCAGTTAAAGGGACTGCCTAGGAGTGGTACTTGGCAGCTACTTACAACCAATCCTGACTCCACCATCAGGAGCTCCAGTGAACACCTGATAGCCACTTAGCTATGCCCCTCCTAGGTAAGTCCGGCACCATTGGACAGAGGTTCCACGAAACCACGTGCGCCACCTGCATGCATAACACCTTTTGGCACCGACTGGTCAGTAACTATTGTTCAGTCAATTGGCGCCAAAAGGTTAATAAACAGAGGTGATGTTGCGATCACTCAATCCATTTTGACTGCTGTGATGGTCTGCTTGGTCTGCTTGACAAAGACAGCAGCCATTTTAACTCGGTCACCGAGCGATGCAGCACGGTGACATGAACTAGCAGTGCTGTAAATGTACGGCGGATGTTGTAAAGGGGTTAATGAAGCTCTCCCATCAAAATTTTTATCCTCTTAATATATTGCAGTCATCATATTATATAGCACTCTGCACTTATAATTGCTCATTTTGCCTTTCTACCCAGCTAATTCTTCTACAGACTGCAGTACTGTGCTCAAAGATGAATCTTTACTTTGTGAAGTAGGTATTTAGTTCCTTGCACTTTATGGTCGTGTAGTTAAAAGTCTGAATTCTGCAGTACATGGTAATGCACAAAATAAATGCAATCAAATACACATAATAATTGCTTATCTTAAATTATATCTGGAAACTTTAATCCCAACTTTCTGAAAAGAAGAACAGCAGGCATAGCAGATTGTGTTACATTTTCGGTCCTGCAAATGAAACAACATATTGAGATAATAAGTGGACAATTTTTTCTGAGTTGCAATTGTGGTATTCGCTGTCATTTCTATGTGTGTGCCCTATTACCCTAATATCTGCTTACTTACCGTTTAATTAGCTGTCATACTGTATGTTGAGTTTACAGTAAGGCTGCACAACAATTACATCATTCTCAAACCTCTAAGAAGACTACAATATGATTTTCTTGATGTTTTCCTTATAGGATTATAATATATGAAACTTTTTGTAACCAATAGACTATTCAGCTTTTTTTTTATATTTAGTAATGTATTTTTTCCCAAGAGAACTGGTTTCTCTGTTTTGTTTTTGCAGTAAATCTCATCTCATTGCTACAGTGGTGGCCAAAAGTATTGGCACCCCTGCAATTCTGTCAGATAATACTCAGTTTCTTCCTGAAAATGATTGCAATCACAAATTCTTTGGTCTTATTATCTTCATTTAATTTGCTTGCAAGGAAAAAACACAAAAGAGAATGAAGCAAAAATCAATTCATTGATCATTTCACACAAAACTCCAAAAATGGGCCAGACAAAAGTATTGGCACCCTCAGCCTAATACTTGGTTGCACAACCTTTAGCCAAAATAACTGCGAACAACCGCTTCCGGTAACCATCAATGAGTTTCTTACAATGCTCTGCTGGAATTGTAGACCATTCTTCTTTGGCAAACTGCTCCAGGTCCCTGATATTTGAAGGGTGCCTTCTCCAAGCTGCCATTTTGAGATCTCTCCACAGGTGTTCTATGGGATTCAGGTCTGGACTCATTGCTGGCCACCTTAGAAGTCTCCAGTGCTTTCTCTCAAACCATTTTATAGTGCTTTTGGAAGTGTGTTTGGGGTCATTGTCCTGCTGGAAGACCCATGACCTCTGAGGGAGACCCAGCTTTCTCACACTAGACCCTATATTATACTGCAAAATTTGTTGGTAGTCTTCAGACTTCATAATGCCATGCACACAGTCAAGCAGTCCAGTGCCAGAGGCAGCAAAGCAACCCCAAAACATCAGGGAACCTCCGCCATGTTTGACTGTAGGGACCGTGTTCTTTTCTTTGAATGCCTCTTTTTTTTTCCTGTACACTCTATGTTGATGCTTTTTCCCAAAAAGCTCTACTTTTGTCTCATCTGACCAGAGAACATTCTTCCAAAACGTTTTAGGCTTTCTCAGGTAAGTTTTGGCAAACTCCAGCCTGCCTTTTTTATGTCTCAGGGTAAGAAGTGGGGTCTTCCTGGGTATCCTACCATACAGTCCCTTTTCATTCAGACGCCGACGGATAGTATGGGTTGACATTGTTGTACCCTCGGACTGCAGGGCAGCTTGAACTTGTTTGGATGTTTTTCGAGGTTCTTTATCCACCATCCGCACAATCTTGCGTTGAAATCTCTCGTCAATTTTTCTTTTCCGTCCACATCTAGGGAGGTTAGCCACAGTGCCATGGGCTTTAAACTTCTTGATGACACTGCGCACGGAAGACACAGGAACATTCAGGTCTTTGGAGATGGACTTGTAGCCTTGAGATTGCTCATGCTTCCTCACAATTTGCTTTCTCAAGTCCTCAGACAGTTCTTTGGTTTTCTTTCTTTTCTCCATGCTCAATGTGGTACACACAAGGACACAGGACAGAGGTTGAGTCAACTTTAATCCATGTTAACTGGCTGCAAGTGTGATTTAGTTATTGCCAACACCTGTTAGGTGCCACAGGTAATTACACGCATCACATGATTTTTCAAACAGTGCCAATACTTTTGTCCACCCCCTTTTTTAGGTTTGGTGTGGAATTATATCCAATTTGGCTTTAGGACAATTCTTTTTGTGTTTTTTCATTGAAGACAAATTAAATGAAGATAATAATACCAAAGAATTTGTGATTGCAATCATTTTCAGGAAGAAACTGAGTATTATCTGACAGAATTGCAGGGGTGCCAATACTTTTGGCCACCACTGTATGTGAGTGTCTAGAAATGCCATCTGTGTTGTGCTGTGAGACTGAATGTACAAGACTAATATAGAAGCATATAACTGCAGACTGTGGATTTGGTGACAGGTATAGGCACTAGTGATGAGCGTGCAGGCTCGCTACTGCTCGGTGCTCGCCCGAGCATCTCACTGCTTGAGATGCTCGACGCTCGCCGAGTATTTCCAGATTGCTCGGGCGGGAACTCAGGTCCCCTCCCTGCATGTTTGGCACTCTTTAGAGAGCCAATAAACATGCAGGGATTGCCTGCCATGCACTGTAATGCCGTAGCCATGTTGGTTGTGGGCATTACAGTGATTGGCTGGCCGCACAGCGTCATCAGGTCTATATCAGACCTGGCGCCGCAATGCTTGTCACAGTCACTCCGGATCAAACAGTGTAGGTAGAGGTGCTGCTGCTGTGTCAGGGAGAGATTTGATCGTGTATTAGGTAGTGTAGGGAGAAAAACCGTACATTACACATATCCATCTTAACAAACAGTCCTTCTGAGGACTAATCCATCTGCAGAGATATCAGGCAGGCAGGGTGTATAGGCAGGCGGTGTATATAGCAGACTGCAGTGCATATAGCACAAGAGGTTCCATTCCAATTCTGCCTTCTGCTGCTGTTAGATATTTCTATACAAAGGCCCAGGTCTCAGGGGCCAGGAATACTTTTCTTTGGATCTTAATCTTCATTATTTGCTTAAAAAGCAATCCAGAGAACACCGTTTTTCTGCGCCATTTGCTTGTTTTGGGAGAGGGGCTGCTGCGTCAGGGACAGATTTTCTTGTGTATTAGGTAGTGTAGGGAGAAAAACCGTACATTACACATATCCGTCTTAACAAACAGTCCTTCTGAGGACTAATCTATCTGCAGAGATATCAGGCAGGCAGGGTGTATAGGCAGGCAGTGTATATAGCAGACTGCAGTGCATATAGCACAAGAGGCTCCATTCCAATTCTGCCTTCTGCTGCTGTTAGATATTTCTATACAAAGGCCCAGGTCTCAGGGGCCAGGAATACTTTTCTTTGGATCTTAATCCTCATTATTTGCTTAAAAAGCAATCCAGAGTACACCATTTTTTCTGTGCCATTTGCTTCTTGGCACTGCAGAATACAGCCAGGTCTTTTCTATATATTAGAGCACTAGAAATGCAGCTATTTAAAACTGTGTTTTCTCCATCAAACGGATCACATATACGTTGTCAGAAAATACTGCCATTTCTGGCCTCCATTAAAAATTTCCTTTAGTGTGTCATTGAAGCAATTCACTGCAGTTTGCTGTTCAAGCTACTTACCTACAGGCCAGGCATTTAAAACCCTGTTTTCTCCGTGAAACGGATCACATATACGTTGTCAGAAAATACTGCCATTTCTGGCCTCCATTAAAAATTTCCTTTAGTGTGTCATTGAAGCAATTCACCGCAGTTTGCTGTTCAAACTACTTACCTACAGGCCAGGTATTTAAAACTGTGTTTTCTCCGACAAACGGATCACATATACGTTGTCAGAAAATACTGCCATTTCTGGCCTCCATTAAAAATTTCCTTTAGTTTGTCATTGAAGCAATTCACCGCAGTTTTCTGATAAAACTACTTACCTACAGTCTAGGTATTTAAAACTGTGTTTTCTCCGTCAAACGGATCACATATATGTTGTCAGAAAATACTGCCATTTCTGGCCTCCATTAAAAATTTCCTTTAGTGTGTCATTGAAGCAATTCACACCAGTTTGCTGTTCAAACTAATTACCTACAGGCCAGGTATTTAAAACTCTGTTTTCTCTATCACACGGATCACATATAAGTTCACTCCAAACTCAGTCATTTGTAGTGAGCGTGGAAGATACTGTCCTCCATTTAAAATGGGCAAGGCACGTGGCAAGGGACGGGGAACTGGACGTGATGGTAATGGTGCATGCAGAGGCCGAGGACAAGGCCGTGGGCAAGCCGAAATTGTGCCACAAAAAACACCCACATCTTCTCGCCTGACCTTCCTGTCCCAATTTCTAGGGGACCACAGCACACCACTATTGAACCCAGAGCCGTGTCAAAAGGTTGTTGGTTGGATAGCGGATAATGCTTCCAGTCACTTAGCCACCACCACCACCACCCTGTCTTCCACATGGTCAAGTCTCAGTAGCCGTGAGTCTGGACCACATATTCCTCACCCTGATCCTCCTTCCTCCCACCATGCCGAGTACCCAGAGACAACTGATCCCACACTTGGACACTCTGAAGAGCTGCTCACTTTTCCATTTATAGATTCGGGCCTCTCGCCCGGTCCACTTGAAGCGGGGCAAGAGGAGATTGCGTGTAGCGATGCCCAAATATTTGAGCAGCCACGGTCACACGAAGGCAACGGTGGGAAAGTGTCACAAGGGGTGGACGATGATGAGACACAATTGCCAGAAAGTCAGGAGGAGGACCAGGGTGCGGAAGTGGAACATGAGGTGGTGGATGATATAGTAACTGACCCAACCTGGCAGGAGGACATGCAGAGCGAGGACAGCAGCACACAGGGGGAGGGAGGCAGAGCACCCCAACAGGCAGGAAGAAGCAGTGTGGTGGCCGGAGACAGAAGGCAGGCAACCGTTCCCCGTAACACCAACACGAAGGAAGTTGCCAGTACAACTGTTAGGTCTTCCCGACTCTGGTTGTTTTTTAAAGACTCTGCCGATAACCCCAAAAAGGCCATTTGCACCACCTGCCAGGCCAGCATCAGCAGGGGTGGCAAAGCGACCAGCTTGACCACCACCAGCATGATCAGGCACATGCCAGCAAAGCACCCGACTTTGTGGGCCGAACCCCAGGGTCCAGGAACAGTGTCTGCGGGTGGCACCATTGCTTCTTCCGCTGTTGTGCATGCAAGCCAATCCCCTGTCCATGGTGCATGTGAAGATGCCTCCAGCCCTGCTCTTGTCATTGCACACTCTCAAGTAGCAGCATCAGGAAGCACGTCCATGTCCTTGTCCCAGCGCTGCGTTCAGTTGTCCAAACCCCAGTCCTTGGAACGCAAGCGCAAATAAACTAAATTCTCACATTTCACAACTGCTTGCGCTCGAAATGTTGCCTTTTAGGCTGGTGGAGACAGAAGCATTCCACAACCTGATGGCGGCGGCCGTCCCTCGGTACTCGGTCCCCAGCTGCCACTATTTCTCCCGGTGTGCCGTCCCCGCATTACACAAGCACGTGTCGCAAAACATTAGCCGTGCTCTCGATAACGCAGTTACCGGTAAAGTCCACCTAACCATGGACACGTGGACAAGTGCTTGTGGGCAGGGATGGTACATCTCGCTGATGGCACACTGGGTTAGCATAGTGGAAGCCGGGACCCAGTCGGACCTTGGGATGGAACACATCCTCCCGACGCCAAGGATTGCGGGCCCTAGGTCAATCAGGGTTGCCCCCACGGTCTACAGCTCCTGCTCCTCATCCTCCTCAGCCCCCTCCTCCTCCTCTTCAGCCTCCATCTCCGAAATGACCACATCAGTCACAGGCTGGAAGCACTGCAGCACTGCCTCGGCCAAGCGGCAACAGGCTGTGCTGAAGCTAATATGCTTAGGTGAAAAAACGCACAATGCTGAAGAGTTGTGGACAGCTCTGAAACAGCATCCAGATCTGTGGCTCACACCGCTGAACCTACAGCCAGGCATGGTCGTGTGTGACAATGGCCGAAACCTGGTGACGGCTCTGAGGCGAGGCGAGCTCACACACGTACCATGCCTGGCCCATGTTCTTAACCTCGTGGTTCAGCGGTTTCTCAAAGTACGCCGCCTGTGTGCCCATTTTAGAAAGTCAGCTACAGCTTCCGCCGCCCTTGCAGTGTTTCAGCAGCGTTTACATCTTCCAGCTCACAGACTGGTGTGTGATGTCCCCATGCGTTGGAACTCTACACTGCAGATGTTGGGAAGGATTTGTGAGCAGAAGAGGGCAGTTGTTGAATACCAGCATCAACAAGGCCGTCGGTATTCAGTTCAGACTCCACACATAAGACCTCAGGAGTGGACATGGATGTCAGACATATGTACCATCCTCCAAAACTTTGAGGACTCCACCAAGATGGTGAGCGGCGATGACGCCATAATTAGCATCACCATCCCACTTCTCTGTCTTCTGAAACGCTCTCTGCTCACAATCAAAGAAGATGCATTGCAGGCGGAGCACGATGAGATGGAGCAAGGAACCATACAGGGTGATTACACACAGCCAAGCCTCATCTCATCTCAATGTGGATTGGGTGACAATGAGGAAGAGGAGGAGGAGGAGGAGGAAGGACAGGAGCTAGTTTCATGCACTATAGACGGTACTACCTGCACAGCTGTCATACCGTCTGTTCAGCGTGGATGGCCAGAGGACAGAGAGGAGGAGGAGGAGAGCATGGTCAGTCATCCTCTTGGTGAGGACACGGAAGTCTTGCCCGTTACCAGTCTGGCACGCATGGCTGACTTTATGTTACGCTGCTTTTCCCATGACCCTCGCGTTCTCAAAATTTTGCGTGACAGTCATTACTGGTTGGTGACACTTCTAGACCCACGCTACAAGTAGAACTTTATATCTCTTATTCCTGAGGCGGACAGGTCTACAAAAATGGGGCAGTACCAGAAGGCCCTTGTTGTGGAAGTATTAAAAAAATTCCCATCTGAAAACGCTGGCGGCAGAGGGCACACTTCGTTGGACAACCAAGGAGTACAGGCGAGAGAGACACAACTTCAATCCAGCAGAGGCAGGGGAACACTGTCAAAGTTTTCTCAGACCCTCCCATTGCACAGGCCCTGAGGCGCGGGGTACTCTCACAAGGAGTGCAAAGTTTGGGAAGATGCTGAGGGAGTACCTTGCCGACCGTACCAACGTCCTCCGTGATTCCTCCGTGCCTTATAATTATTGGGTATCCAAGCTGGATACGTGGAATGAACTGGCTCTCTATGCCTTGGAGGTCCTGGCCTGCCCTGCCGCCAGCGTTTTATCAGAGCAGGTTTTTAGTGCCGCTGGTGGAATTAAAACTGATAAGAGCATCCGCCTGTCAACTCAAAATGCTGACAGGCTGACTCTTATAAAAATGAACAAGGGCTGGATTGGGCCAGACTTCTCAACACCACCGAATGATACCAGCGTAACATAAACTCAAATCCAGTGTCTTTTCTTGGGAGGTGTATTCCCATGCACCTTTTCACACCCACACATGGGTATACTCTTCCTGATTTTGTCTGTTTGCTCTTGTCCTCCTTCTTCTCCTCATCCTCCACCACCATATCACCAGGGTGACCGTGGTCCGTGATGCAACACCCACATAATTTTTTTAAAGGGTGTTTATGATGCCCGTGAAAAAATGTTTTTTATACAGTATGTTCATGTATACCCCCCAGGGGTAAATGTTTGTCAGCCCATACACTTAGTGCATGGGCATTACAAGTATAGGAGGCCCGCTCCTTTCTAATGGGAACATTTTTTTATGAGGCCCTCCTCCACATCTCTTCCAAGGGGCATTGAAGTGCCTCCAAATTTTTGGCAGCCCATTCACTGCATAGGCCAACACTATGGGAGATTCTTTCCTTTCTAATGGGAATTTGTCATTACTGTGGCCCTGTTCCCTGTGTCTTTAAATTCTTAGTGGGGTTTTTCCTAAAATTGGTCAGCCATTGGACTCACTGCATACCCTATAACTGTATAGCAGACCCTCTCCTTTCTAATGGGAACATGTCGTACTTGTTACTGTGGCCCTGCTCTGTGTGTCTTTAAATTCTTAGTGGGGTTTTTCCTAAAATTGTTCAGCCGTTGGACTCACTGCATACCCTATAACTGAATAGCAGACCCTCTCCTTTCTAATGGTAACATGTCGTACTTGTTACTGTGGCCCTGCTCCGTGTGTCTTTAACCCCTTTACAGCCTGTGCCGTATTAGTACGCACAGGCTGTAATCCCCCGGTTCAGTGAGGGCTCCGGCGCTGAGCCCGCACTGAACCGGGCACATGTCAGCTGATTCTTACAGCTGACATGTGCCCGCAACAGCCGCGGGTGGAATCACGATCCACTCTCGGCTGTGAACATATTAAATGCCGCTGTCAATCTCTGACAGCGGCATTTAGCAGCGCCGCGCCGGAAGCGCGTCACTTACCCCGCCCATCGGTGACCCCGTCACGTGATCACGGGTCACCGATGGGTGGTCATGACAACCCTGGGTCTGCAGCAAACACCAGTGGCTGTCATGAGCAGGTCGCTATGAGCTCCACCTAGTGGTCGGCGCTCATAGCACAGGACCATTTCTGCTACATACTGGTGATCTGCTGATCATCTGTATGTAGCAGAGTCGATCAGACAAATGCTGCTTCTAGTCTCCTATGGAGACTATAGAAGCAAGCAAAAAGTGAAAAAAAATGTTTTTAAAAATATAAAAAAAATAAAACAAATAAAAAAGTTAAAATCGCCCCCCTTTCGCCCCATTCAAAATAAAATAATAAAAAAAAACCCCTACATACACATATTTGGTATCGCCGCGTTCACAATTGTCCGTTCTATCAATATAAAAAATAATTAATCCGATAAACGGCGTAACGAGAAAAAAATTCTAAACGCCAGAATTACGTTTTTTGTTCGCCGCAACATTGCAATAAAATGCAGTAACGGGCGATCAAAACATCGGATCTACCCCAAAATGGTATCAATAAAAAGTTCTGCTCGGAGCGCAAAAAATAAGCCCTCACCCGGCCCCAGATCCCGAAAAATGGAGACGCTACAGTTCTTAGAAAATGGCGCTATTTTTTTTTACCAAATTTTGGAATTTTTTTTCACCACTTAAATAAAAAAGAACCTATACATGTTTGGTGTCTGCGAACTCATAATGACCTGGAGAATAATAATGGCAGGTTATTTTTAGCATTCAGTGAACGTGGTAAAAAAAAAAAAAAAAAAAAACATCTGTGGTATTGCACTTTTTTGCAATTTCACTGCACTTGGAATTTTTTTACCATTTTCCCGTACACAATATGGTAAAACTAGTAATGGCGTTGAAAAGTACAACTCGTCCCGCAAAAAATAAGCCCTCACACGGCCATATTAACCAAAAAATAAAAATGCTATGGCTCTGGGAACAAGGGGAGCAAAAATTAAAAATGCAAAAACGGAAAATCCCAGGATTGCAAAGGGGTTAAATTCTTAGTGGGATTTTTCCTAAAATTGTACAGCCGTTGGACTCACTGCATACCCTATAACTGTATAGCAGACACTCTCCTTTCTAATGGGAACATGTCGTACCTTGTTACTGTGGGCCTGCTCCGTGTGTCTTTAAATTCGTAGTGGGGTTTTTCCTAAAATTGGTCAGCTATTAGACTCACTGCATACCCTATAACTGTATAGCAGACCCTCTCCTTTCTAATTGGGAACATGTCGTACCTTGTTACTGTGGCCCTGCTCTATGAGTCTTTAAATTCTTAGTGGGGTTTTTCCTAAAATTGGTCAGCCGTTGGACTCACCGCATACCCTATAACTGTATAGCAGACCTTCTACTTTCTAATGGGAACATGTTGTACCTTGTTACTGTGGCCCTGCTCTTTGTGTCTTTAAATTCTTAGTGGGGTTTTTCCCAAATTTTGGCAGCCCTTGCAGTCACAGCATGGGCATTACCACTATAGGAGACCCGTTCCTTTATAATGGGAACATTTTTTTTACTGAGACCCTCCTCTATGTCTCTTCAAAGGGCTATTGGGTTGCGTCCAAATTTTTGGCAGCCCTTGCAGTCACTGGATACGCAATAACAGTATAGGAGACCCACTTGCTAATAATGGTAACAACAAAGCATAGCCGGCTGATGGCTCTCTAACAATAGCTAGGGCCGACTGCTGGCATTTTAAGAATAGTAAGGGCCATCTGATGTCCCTGTAAAAATAGGCTTTATGACTTAAAGAGTCTCTCCATCATAAAAAAAAAGGCTGTGTCTGATGATGTGTCACACACCACATTGCCAGATAAGGTTGTAAAATGTTAAAATGACATTTCCCGGTGAATGCATTTGTCTTAAAAAATAATGTAAAAAAACAAAAAAATAGGATCTTTCTTTAGTATAAAAAAACAGCGTCACCAATTTAACCTCAATGTAATCACATTGTTCAGCACATGCACCTCCTCCTCCATCTCCGAAATGATCACATCAGTCACAAGCTGACAGCACTGCAGCACTGCCTTGGCCAAGCGGCAACAGGCTGTGCTGAAGATAACATGCTTAATGCTTAATTGACAAACCGCCCAGCGCTGCAGAGTTGTTGAAAACTGTAACACAGCAGCCTGATCTGTGGCTCTCAACGCTGAACATACAGCCAGGCATGGTCGTGTGTGACAATGGGCGGAACCTGGTGACGGAGAAATGACACGGATACGGTTTCCCTCTATGCCAGTCCTTTCACCAAGCTAAAGAATATGGCTGTGGTGAAATACAACTCCCACTGAGAAGATGTTTCAGATTGAAAAACATTGTGCCCACCAGAGGATTTGATTCTGAGGGCTAACCTTTCTCACCCGCTCAAGAGCCCCATAGCAGCTGCAAAGTTAGTGCTATCATGAACTCTCCTGAGGTAGAAGCCAAGGCACACCAGAGGATTCTCTGGTGGGACCGTCCAACCCTGCCGAGAAGCATTCCTGGCTATGAAAAGTGTGTGGGAAGGTTTCCGGACACTCTATGGCTGCTATTTTACTGAGGAGGAAACAAACGCAAACATGGGGAGAACATACAAAGTCCTTGCAGATGTTGTCCTTGCTGGGATTTGAACCCAGGATCCCAGCGCTGCAAGGCTTCAGTGCTAACCACTGATCCAATGTGCTGCCATTCACCCTTTAATATCTAACAGGCTGGAGAAATTTGCTGTAACATCTCTGGCGCGTGCTTGCATAGTGCACCACCTCCCACTATGCAAGACCACAATCTTACCCATCAGTCCAGCCTGCAAACCTTGCTCCAGTTCATGCTGTGTGCATGTCTCTTGTCTGACTGCTTAGGGCGGCGGCCCGGTTACTTCCTGATTCTTATAGCTGCTGTGGGCGCACTCCTAATGCGTCTCCAGCCTATTGCCGTGAGTCACTGGATATTTAAACCCCCTCCACCCAGAAGGAGGTGCCTGAGCAACACTAACTATCAGTGTGCTCCTTGCCTCTGAGTTGCCAGGTCTTTTCCTGTATCTTGTCTGTTTCAGCCACCCTGGGGGCTGCATACCCAGGCCTGTTATCTCTGACTTCTAGTCTGTTTCTGCCACCCTGGGGGCTGCATAATCAAGCCAGTTATCTGTGACTTCTAGTCCATTTCCGCCACCCTGGGGGCCATATACCCAGGCTCATTCCTGTATCTTGTTGCAGTATCAGTTCCTGTCTGAACTGTCTCCTAGCCTGTTACCTGTCTGTCTCTATGTCCGTACCCTCCCTTTTCCTGCAGTGTCTGAACCTGCACCTAACTCCAACTCGTTGTCTCTGTACTTCTGTTTGTGAGTTTTGTGTCCACTCGCTACTTCATTGTAAGTACCTTGTGTGTATCTGGTTCTGCTTGTCCCCTTTCCCTTCCTCCGTATCTACCTCCTGTGTTCTAACCATCTTCCTGTATTTTCCAGTCTGTTCCATGTGAACAGAGCCCTGTCCTGTCTGCCTTCACTTTCTGCTCCGTTCTGCTTGTTCACTGCTCCGGCGGTTCCGCTCTGCTCCGCTTGGTTACCGCACCAGCGGTTCTATTCTGCTCTGCTTGTTCACCGCTCCGGCGGTTTCGCTCTGCTCCACTTATTTACCGCACCTGCGGTTTTGCTCCGCTCTGCTTGTTCACCGCGCCTGCAGTTTTGCTCTGCTCTGCTTGTTCACCGCGCTTGTGGTTTTGCTCCACTCTGCTTGTTCTCCGCACCTGCAGTTTTGCTCTGCTCTGCTTGTCTACCACATCTGCGGGTTTTGCTCTGCTCAGCTTGTCTACCGCATCTGCGGGTTTTGCTCTGCTCAGCTTGTCTACCGCATCTGCGGGTTTTGCTCTGCTCTGCTCGTCTACCGCACCTGCGGCTCCGTTCCTGTGTCCAAGTCTGTACAGGTCCCTATCCTGCCTGCGTTTCTACCTGCCAGTACCCGCCTCTCTGCATGTCAGTCGTACCTGCCTGTGCCCACCTGTCTGCACGCCAGCCGTGCTTGCCAGTGCCCACCTGTCTGCATACCAGCTGTGCCTGTCAATATCCACCTGTCTGCATACCAGTCGTGTTTGTCAGTACCCACCTGTCTACATGCCAGTCTAACCTTCCTGTTCCTGCATTCCCCGGTGTGGGTCAACAGCTGTGACCGGGGTCTGACCTGGAGTAGCACCTGGTCCCTCTGCTCGGTTCCTCCTTGGTTCACGGAGTCGACTGAGCTGCTGTGCGACCTTGTTCGGATCGGGTTGATACTTAGTTACGCCCCTCCAGGCACTCCTCGGTTCATGGAACAGTGGGATCACTAATCACGCTCACGCCAGTCAGTCCGGGCGCGAGCGTAACACTTGCACCTACTGCCACTCTATCTTCAGCTCCTTTGTGAGAAAATGTATTTGGGCAGCCACTCAGTCTACCAAATAAAATTCCTGAGATGGAAATTGGGGATGGCTTTGCTACTGGTACTGGGGGCAGTGCTAATACCATGGCGTCGTACCATAGTTTGCAGTAAATATTCCAGGCTAGTAGGAGGCAAGCAAATTCCCACAGAAAAGTACCAGCAGTAATGTTCAGGCCACATTTCAAGTGCAAGCAGCTTTAGAGGATTTCCTGGGAGAAATGACACGCAGGGTAGATATGGTTTCCCTCTATGCCAGTCCTTTCACCGAGCTAAATACAACTCTTAGCAAAAAAAGTTGTGGACTGTCCCTGGCCACATTCACCTGTCCACGTGTTTGTGGTTAGGCGGTCCTTCCTAGTAAGTGCACTGGGGGGGGCACGGGTAATGTTGTGGGATCCGTGCTTGTGGAAGGCGGAGGCAATACCGGGAAATATAGTGGTGGCTGGGGACCGAGTATGGACACCCGGCCGCCACCGGCATGAGGTTGTGAAAAGCTTCCGCCTCCACGAGCTTAAAAGGCCATATTTCAAGTGCAAAGAGCTGCCCAGAAATCTGGCAGTTTAGTGTTGCGGCATGTGGGTGGGTGGGAGGCTGGCTGCATACTTGCACTTGCATTCCAAGTAACAGAAAACTAAGCAGATGGTGGCCTCTATCATCATCATGGCCTCACCTCAACACTATGAACTCTCCTGAAGGAGAAGCCAGGGCCCGCCGGAGGCGTCTCCGGTTCTCTGGTGGGCCCGTCCAACCCTGCCGAAAAGCAGCCCTGGCTAAGAAAAGTGTGGGGGAAGGTTCCCAGACACTCTATGGCTGCTTTTTTATGTGGATTGGCCATGCTAATGCATGTTATGTCTCAAAACGCATTACAGATCAGGCCATTGTCCAACTCTGTATTCAAGAAATTAAATGTGCAAAGAAAGATGTGTGTGTGTGTCAAAGCACCACCGACAAGTGCGAGTTGATGTTGGACGGGCTGCCATTGATTCTGCAACAAGCTCAATTACAGAACTTCCTGGGAGAAATGACACGCAGGGTACATACGGTTTCCCTCTATGCCAGTCCTTTCACCGAGCTAAATACAACTCTCAGCAAAAAAAGTTGTGCACTGGCTCCGTATCGTCCCTGGCCACATTCACCTGTCCACGTGTTTGTGGTTAGGCGGTCCTTCCCAGTAAGTGCACTGGGGAGGGCACGGGTAATGTTGTGGGACCCGTGCTTGTGGAAGGCGAAGGAGATACCGGGAAATATAGTGGCGGCTGGGGACCGAGTATGGACTCCCGGCCGCCACCGGCATGAGGTTGTGAAAAGCTTCCGCCTCCACGAGCCTAAAAGGCCACATTTCAAGTGCAAGCAGCTGTCAAAAATTTGGCAGTATAGTATTGCAGCCTGTGGGTGGGTGGCTGCCTGCATACTTGCACTTGCATTCCAAGGAATGGGGTAGGCACAACTGAACGCTGCAGTGGGACAAGGACGTGGACGGTGATTGTTGCAAGTCTGCAACGACAGGTGCATGGCGGGAGGCATCTTCGCATGCGCCAAGGATCACTTATGATGGGCACACTTTTAGGCAGTGACCTGGGAGTCAGAGATGCTTCCAGAGGTCTTCCCCATGCTGTTCCCATGTCTTTTCAGCACTGTATGCATGTGTCTGAAGATGTGTCACACACCACATGGCCAGATAAGGTTGTAAAATGTTAAAATGACATTTCCTGGTGAATGCATTTGTCTTGGTTGAAAGCAATTCAAAAGTGCAAAAATGCATCAAAAACGCTACGTGTGAACATAGCCCAAGTTGTGGAGGAGTATTTTTGTTTTTGGTTATTTATTTTGCCTTATATACAAGTCATTACCCTGGAAAGGATGTTCCTTAACATATTTCCCAGGAAAATCCATTTTGTTTTTGTTTTTGTATGTTTTGTTGTGAGTCCGTAAAAGTGGCGTAATACTCTGACCACGTTGCTGACAGCAGTGATCTGGGAGTCAGAGATGCTTCCAGGGGTCTTCCCCATGTTGTTCCCATGTCATTTGAGCACTGTTACCATCGATTTGGGCAATTTTTAGGCCCTCTGCAGACCGCCGGGGGGAGCCGCCTGAAAAATGCTTGAGTTTCCCATAGACTTACATTGGGCTCGTTGTTCGGGTCGAGCACCCGAGTATTCCAATTTGCTCGACCCGAGCAACGAGTACCCGAGTATTTTAGTGCTCGCTCATCACTAATAGGCACCTATACTGACAACACTTAGGTGTACAGTATACAGTACAGACCAAAAGTTTGGACACACCTTCTCATTTAAAGATTTTTCTGTATTTTCATGACTATGAAAATTGTACATTCACACTGAAGGCATCAAAACTATGAATTAACACACGTGGAATTATATACTTAACAAAAAAAGTGTGAAACAACTGAAAATATGTCTTATATTCTAGGTTCTTCAAAGTAGCCACCTTTTGCTTTGATGACTGCTTTGCACACTCTTGGCATTCTCTTGATGAGCTTCAAGAGGTAGTCATCGGAAATGGTTTTCACTTCACAGGTGTGCCCTGTCAGGTTTAATAAGTGGGATTTCTTGCCTTATAAATGGGGTTGGGACCATCAGTTGTGTTGTGCAGAAGTCTGGTGGATACACAGCTGATAGTCCTACTGAATAGACTGTTATAATTTGTATTATGGCAAGAAAAAAGCAGCTAAGTAAAGAAAAACGAGTGGCCATCATTACTTTAAGAAATGAAGGTCAGTCAGTCCGAAAAATTGGGAAAGCTTTGAAAGTGTCCCCAAGTGCAGTTGCAGAAACCATCAAGCGCTACAAAGAAACTGGCTCACATGAGGACCGCCCCAGGAAAGGAAGACCAAGAGTCACCTCTGCTTCTGAGGATAAGTCACCAGCCTCAGAAATCGCAGGTTAACAGTAGCTCAGATTAGAGACCAGGTCAATGCAACACAGAGTTCTAGCAGCAGACACATCTCTTCAACAACTGTTAAGAGGAGACTTTGTGCAGCAGGCCTTCATGGTAAAATAGCTGCTAGGAAACCACTGCTAAGGACAGGTGACGCGCCCCCTGGGCCATATTCTTTAGGGGGAATATCCGGAGCCGGATCAGATGGGAGTTGTAGTCTTCCGAGTGGCTGTGACCCGGTCCGTGCCCAGGGTGTCAAACTGAGTTGTATGTGGCAGTCCTACAGATGTTACTAAGTTCTTAATGTCGACTACGCCACCCGTTGTGTTGCGGTCACTGTGGCCGCCGCTGCAGCAGGGTCCGCTGAGGCTGGTGGTGTAGGTGCAGCTTTGGTGATATGACCCCCAACGGGTGGGGTATAGCCTCAGGGGGATCAGGTGCAGAGGATGGGAGTTGTGGTGATGCAGTGTAGACGGCAATCAGAGACAGAGTCGGGTTATGCAGTTTAGGATGTTTACTCACTGCTGATGTTCCGGTCACTCCAGCTTCGAGTGACCTCCCGAGCCGTGCTGCGTCCACCAGGTTCTGGATCCAGCCAACTCCCAAATAAGTCCGGAGCGTGACCCTGAGCTCTCCTTCTGTCCTTTCTCTGGCCGTCCCCACTATTGATCCACCCAGGTCCAGCTCCCTCGGGCCTTCTGCTGGGAGACCCTTGGCCTTGGGTTCCCTGACCCTCCACGTGGTATGCCTTCGTGGTGGATGTGGTGGGTGACCGTGGCAAACGCTGCCCACGGTCTCCGGTCTCTGGCTGGGGAGTGTTTTTGCCCCCCACCAGCTTGGGTTCCGGTACCCAGTGCCGACTCTTCACCCGGGGATTTAAGTTGGGTTCTTGGAGTCCTTTTCTTCTGTTTCCCCTCTGGGTCTCTCTCTCTTCTCCTCTCTCACTCTGGGTCTCTCTTCTCCTCTGCTCGCTGACTTTCTCTCTGCAACTGACCCTGCTCTTAGTTGGTGCCCACCTTATATACACCCTCTATGTGTGAGCTCAGGTGACCAGCACCCAATGAGCTCCTATCTTTACCCAGGCTGCTCCCCCTATCTGCCCCTACACTACTTGGGATGTACCACCCCCCTCCCACTCCAGCCAGGAACAGACTCGGTCGTACCTGCACATTTCTAAGTGGGAGTACCGTCGGTCTGCTCCTCGGAAATGGGATGTGTGTAGTGCATGCAGCCTACCGAGCTCAGTTTCACGCTCCTTCCCTACCCGGGAGTGGAATATCACACCTCTGGGTTGAGGTGCAATACCCCTGTAGCAGCCGAATCCTCAGGGTGCTACATTCCCCCCTGGTAAATCACAGCACGTCCTCGGGCTGTAAGACATAAACAACACCACAAACATACATTTTTTTTTTTTTTTTTTTCCATAAACATATAAAACATATAAAACAACATATATTAGCATAAAACTTTTCATATAAAACATTCTCGTCGTCTCTTGTTCCTCCTTCGGTCACTGGGCAACTGTTGACCGGGCAAAGTGCGACAGTTTTTCTAGAAAAATGGTTTTCCTATAAAACCGGTAGGGGGCGCTTTAGGACGCGCAACTATATACAGGGATATGGCCGCTCTCAGTCCTCGGCCAGTTAAGGAGGGAAAGGGAATGGCTGCTCACAGTCCTCAGCCTGTGGAATTAAGGTAAACGGGTAAACAGTTCACTCAGCTGGTCCCAACGGGGACTATATTAGCAATAACAGTTTCTTTATACCCCGATCGGGTAACTATTTACAGCACCTGCTCCGCTGTACTCAACAACGTCTTCCTCCTGCTCCTTCTTTGGGGATCTCAGCTTCAGACCCGTCCGGATCCTCTTGCTCTTCCTCCTCACATCGCAGCTCCTCCTCTGTCAGGCGATGCACATGGAGGGCGTAAGGTCCTTTGGCACACTTGTGCCGGGTAAAGGTGACCTCGTCCCCGATATAAAGGTCACGACCTCTGTGCCCCTCCGGCAGATGGGACTCCACATCTCTGCGCGTGACAAAGACGTCGCCGGGGGTGTTGTGGTCTCTGATGAAGCCCCACCCATGCTGCATATTGAACTTAATTACAGTCCCGGTGGTGCGGGGACTGTGCGCTGCACGGGGGTCCCTCCTGGTTCGGCTCTTCTGCTCGGCGCTCCTTATTTGGGCCTGTTGTTCCCGGACCCGCCTCTCTCTCCGCTCCCTCGCAAACTCCTCGAGCTGCTGTCGGCAGCACTCAGCACGCTCCGCTGCAGCTGCCCTGGTTTCCTGAGTGAACCCCATTAGGTCTTCTCCGGTGGGGTCCCACTCAAATTGGGTCTCTTCAAGCGGGGGCGAGATCCTTATCACGGGCTTCGGAGCCGGAATCAGGGGTGCACACATGGCCCCAACTCTCCTCTGGTGCTCCAGTTCATAATATTTCTGGGGCCAGATGAAAGGCTGCCCGTCCGGCCACGTGTGCTGGGCAAACAAGTCCTCTCCCAGACGCGGCACCCTTGGTTTTACGGGTGCGGGCGCGGTGGTGGTGGCGCCCGGGTTGCCCAGGCCTTGCGGCCAGGCCTGGGGCACCTGGAAGGTGAAGGGCACCGTTAGGACGGCGGCGCCCTGGGCTACCTGGCCTTGCGGCCAGGCCGGAGGCTCCGCGGAGGTAGGGGGCGCTGTTGGTGATGCGACGCCTGGAAATTCTAGGCCCTGCGACCAGGCTGGTGTTACTTCCTGTTTTGCCACGCTCGGGGTCGGTGCGCATGGCGTCACAGGGGTCGCGGCGGCGGCTTCCGGTTGGGGCCTAGTCTGCGTCGGTGACACGGCGTTTTTGGGCACAGCAGGGGGACTTTCGGGCTCTGCGACGGGGAGCTGGGGCAGGTAAGCGGTTTCCCGGTTTGGGGTATAGACGTCCCCTTTACCTGCCTCCATGCGTTCGGCTCCCTTCTCGGCGCCGTCTCCGGCCTTGGGTCCTCCCGTGCCATCCTCAGAGGCGGTCTGTCTCCTCATCTTGGCTGGCGTGCTTCGGGTCTTGGTTTGCTGGGCCATCTCTCGGCTCCACTCCGCCAATGTCTCTCGCTGTACCCGGGCCATCCTCCGTGCGAGGCCCTCCAGGGCAGTCTGTGCACACTCCCGGTCTCGGGGGAGCTGTGCAAGGACCTCCACTAGGCCTAGTGGGGTCGTGGTTTCCAGCAGGCTCCTGACCAACGGGTCGGTGCTGCTCTGCTCTTCTTCCAGCAGGCTCCTGGCCAGCGGGCCGGTGCTGCTCTGCTCTCTCGCCATCTCCGGGTGAGCTTCTCTGCTACTCTTCTCCAGGCTTCCTGCCTCCGGGTGCGCTCGCTCCAGACTGCTCCAGGCGGCACCCATCTTCGTTCTTTTCTTTCGTCTCCTCCCACTTCGAGGGCGGTCCCGGGGCCACTGGGTGACTGTCAGCTCCAGGGGCGGTTCTTTCACGCTGACAGACACCTCTAGCATCACAGTCTCTGTTGGTGGGGGCGGTTTCCACTTTTGGCGCCATTTTCGGTCCTGGCCCACGATGGGAGGTGGCCTCTCGCCACCCTCTGGCACGCCCATAATGGCGTCCGCTCTGGCAAGGCGGGAAATCCTTGGAAATGGCGGGAACCGCTTCCCAGTGGCGGGAAACTCTGCAGATGGCGGGAAAACGCTGTTAATGGCGGACAACCGGCTGGAATCGACTGGTGATGGGGTCCGATGGCGGGGACCCTCCGGAACCGGCAGGAGACTTCTTTTTGAGGTAAACTCATTCTTTTCTTCAGGCACGCAGTACCCGGTTGTTGCGGGCACGTAATCCTGCCGACTACGCCAAAGTTGACGCGCCCCCTGGGCCATATTCTTTAGGGGGAATATCCGGAGCCGGATCAGATGGGAGTTGTAGTCTTCCGAGTGGCTGTGACCCGGTCCGTGCCCAGGGTGTCAAACTGAGTTGTATGTGGCAGTCCTACAGATGTTACTAAGTTCTTAATGTCGACTACGCCACCCGTTGTGTTGCGGTCACTGTGGCCGCCGCTGCAGCAGGGTCCGCTGAGGCTGGTGGTGTAGGTGCAGCTTTGGTGATATGACCCCCAACGGGTGGGGTATAGCCTCAGGGGGATCAGGTGCAGAGGATGGGAGTTGTGGTGATGCAGTGTAGACGGCAATCAGAGACAGAGTCGGGTTATGCAGTTTAGGATGTTTACTCACTGCTGATGTTCCGGTCACTCCAGCTTCGAGTGACCTCCCGAGCCGTGCTGCGTCCACCAGGTTCTGGATCCAGCCAACTCCCAAATAAGTCCGGAGCGTGACCCTGAGCTCTCCTTCTGTCCTTTCTCTGGCCGTCCCCACTATTGATCCACCCAGGTCCAGCTCCCTCGGGCCTTCTGCTGGGAGACCCTTGGCCTTGGGTTCCCTGACCCTCCACGTGGTATGCCTTCGTGGTGGATGTGGTGGGTGACCATGGCAAACGCTGCCCACGGTCTCCGGTCTCTGGCTGGGGAGTGTTTTTGCCCCCCACCAGCTTGGGTTCCGGTACCCAGTGCCGACTCTTCACCCGGGGATTTAAGTTGGGTTCTTGGAGTCCTTTTCTTCTGTTTCCCCTCTGGGTCTCTCTCTCTTCTCCTCTCTCACTCTGGGTCTCTCTTCTCCTCTGCTCGCTGACTTTCTCTCTGCAACTGACCCTGTCGGGGTAAAAGAGAATATATATATTTGTAACTTTTATACTTTTGTAACTTTTATACGCTTTTTTGCTAATGTACTAACCACCATTTTGTGTCATATAACAATAAGCTTTCCTTGCTACGTAATATTCAAATCGAAACTTAAACTAAGACATTTCCAGCGTTGCCAAGACTTATTTCAGAGAAACGAAACAAGATTATAAGCTGACGGCTGCAATATCTGCCCAGAGACTGAGATAAGGAGATGTGGACCAATCAGGAGTGGCCAGACATTGGACTTTCATGGTTTACCCCGCCCCGGACAACCCCTTTCCCCTCCCATTATGTAGTGTATTTAGATTTGTGCATGTAAAAAATAAATTCAGAACAATGCTGAGGACGTTGACTGTAGTAGTCTTCTGAGCATGCTCTGAGCTTGAACCAGCTTGTTGTCTGACTCATTCTTTGAATGGTTGACCCATGCTCATAGTTTGAATTT
Source organism: Phyllobates terribilis (assembly GCF_046119375.1). Classification (NCBI taxonomy): domain Eukaryota; kingdom Metazoa; phylum Chordata; class Amphibia; order Anura; family Dendrobatidae; genus Phyllobates; species Phyllobates terribilis. The sequence goes on from NW_027362771.1 coordinate 109,462,600, forward strand.
GGAGTGACTGGAGGACGAGTGGAATGTCATCACGACCCCCACAAATGGCGCCCAACGTGGGGCGTGGCTAGCGGTACGCCGCCCTCCCGGACCCATATTGCTGATTTCCCTGGTGGTGACCGCGGTGGCTGAATTTGAGGCCTGATCAACCTCCATCGAACACGGTAAGTTGAGATGTATTTTATATGTCTCACTTGCCTGTGTGTCAGCCGCAGCGGTTCCTGTTGGGTTGTCAGGTTGGATCTGGGTGGGTGACCGGTCGAGTGGTGAGACCTTGGGCGTCCCGCACCACGTCCTGAACCAGCAAGTGTTAAAACGAGTGACGTCGCATGCCTGCGCGTGCTCGTGTGCACACCACCTCCTCCTCCCCCGGTCACTGTACTTTTCTTAGATAGCTGCCTCCCGTAACTGATAGTCAAGGTTACAAAGCATTCCTGAATTGTAGTGTAAGGGAGAAAGAATCTGTGACGAATTGAGGTGTGCTCTTCGTCTAACACAGAGACTGCTGTAAAGTCAAGGTTAGGAAACAGTGTATTGAGGTGTCTCTACACTGTCGGGTGGTACCGTGGTAGGAAAGCAGATAGATTGAGGTGTCTCTCTATCTAAACAGTGTATCGAGGTGTCTCTACACTGTCGGGTGGTACCGTGGTAGGAAAGCAGATAGATTGAGGTGTCTCTCTATCTAAACAGTGTATCGAGGTGTCTCTACACTGTCGGGTGGTACCGTGGTAGGAAAGCAGATAGATTGAGGTGTCTCTCTATCTAAACAGTGTATCGAGGTGTCTCTACACTGTCGGGTGGTACCGTGGTAGGAAAGGAGATAGATTGAGGTGTCTCTCTATCTCATCAGTGTATCGAGGTGTCTCTACACTGACGGGTGGTGACCTGTAGTCAGGGTGCCGTGGTGAGTCGCACTGTAAAGTCGCCATTCAAGGCTAGGAAAGGAGTTAGATTGAGGTGTCTCTCTATCTCATCAGTGTATTGAGGTGTCTCTACACTGAGGAATGGCGACCTGTGGACTGCACCAGTGATCTGAGTCGCGACAGATCATTGCATTCTATAAGAAAATGTTGAGTATATTCAAATTTGAAAGATCTCGTAAGTTGTGGAATGCTGCTGTGGGAGTTAAGCCAATTAGTGGAGTTACGGGAAAGCAAGAAGGCAAGAAGAATGTTAGGAATTTGTAGAATATGATAATCTTATCCAGTACAGGCAGGCTTTAGTCTTCAGTTTAGAAAGAATGTGTTACACAGAAGTTGGGAAAGTTGGGTGAGGATTTCTGCAAGCACATCTTAGAGTAGATGGTGCAGGGGGGAACAGAGAATGCCGAGCCTTTGCTCGGATACATGAAAACTGCAGAATGTGATTTGTTATGTGACCCTAAATTGGCCGTAACCCCGTTGATGCCTGTCACTACACCGAGCCCTCAGCCACCACCCTATAATGGCGCCGACGCTAAATCATCGGAAGGATGGATGTGTCGTATGTGCTGACAGCAGAACCCGAAGTTCTGCTGTGTCTGTGGGGGGGGGGCCGCCCATGGCACGATGCCCAGCCTGCCCCCAAGAACAATCCCACCCCCACTCCCCCCTCCTCCCTCCAACGGCCATCTTACTACACCTTTTCCTGCTTCCAAGAACTATCCCATTTCCATTCCAACTCCTCCCTCCCACAGCCATCTTGCTACACCTCTTACTTGTTGTGGGAGGCCCGGAAAGCCCCAATCCGGCCTATATCCACTACTAGATCCGTCCGGTGCATATTACCAGCCACCAGCACAGGTGGAAAAGCCCGCAGTCCCAGAGCACCCATCTGAAACTAATGTGACACCCTCTGCTCCAGTCCACGATGCTGAGACGCTTCCCCTGTTTCCTATGGGAGTCACCCACAACCCTGGGGATATCCTCCTCAACTCCCCAGAATTTCAGGCCAGACTGCTCTCCCTCCGCCAACATACTGTTACTCAAGACGATACGGAGCCAGAGGAGGGATGGGCTCAAGATACTCCAGCCCCCACCCTTTACCCCATACGTCTCCTATGGCATCCTCCACCCCACATCCATTACCCGTACTCCGGACCTTGCTCCAAGCAACTGCTGAAAGAGCACCACCCCCCAGTCTTTCAGAAGTTTAGGACCCCTGCCGCTCCCGTAATCTAGTAGACCCATTAGGACGCCCTGTCACTCTGTCAATAGGCTATGGTGATATCCTTACACATCGGGTGGGGGCCATAGTCAACCCTGCAAACACCTGTATGAGCCATGTTGGAGGATTGGCTCGCAAAATTTCCCTTGCTGCTGGTTCTACTCTGGCTGCAGAATGCCAGGCTCACTTAGCCGAAAACGGAAAGCTTTCAAAAGGCCATGGTTTCCACAAAAGCAGGACCCCTTAGTACGTATGAATCCGGCCTAGAATACATGAAACAGTTAAAAGCCTGGGCTCAGAATCGCTTGTCAGATCAAGCTGGGTCTGTACAAGATGTTCAACAAGACCCTGATAAATCTGTGGAAAGATCTGCTGCAAGACTCAGCATGCATTTTAAGGATCTCGGATACAGTCCTCACGTCAAGATGCAGGCCGCCCTGTTGGTGCAACTGACCCTGCTCTTAGTTGGTGCCCACCTTATATACACCCTCTATGTGTGAGCTCAGGTGACCAGCACCCAATGAGCTCCTATCTTTACCCAGGCTGCTCCCCCTATCTGCCCCTACACTACTTGGGATGTACCACCCCCCTCCCACTCCAGCCAGGAACAGACTCGGTCGTACCTGCACATTTCTAAGTGGGAGTACCGTCGGTCTGCTCCTCGGAAATGGGATGTGTGTAGTGCATGCAACCTACCGAGCTCAGTTTCACGCTCCTTCCCTACCCGGGAGTGGAATATCACACCTCTGGGTTGAGGTGCAATACCCCTGTAGCAGCCGAATCCTCAGGGTGCTACACAGGCAACAAGCAGAAGAGACTTGTTTGGGCTAAAGAACACAAGGAATGGACATTAGACCAGTGGAAATCTGTGCTTTGGTCTGATGAGTCCAAATTTGAGATCTTTGGTTCCAACCACCGTGTCTTTGTGCGACGCAGAAAAGGTGAACGGATGGACTTTACATGCCTGGTTCCCACCGTGAAGCATGGAGGAGGAGGTGTGATGGTGTGGGGGTGCTTTGCTGATGACACTGTTGGGGATTTATTTAAAATTGAAGGCATACTGAAGCAGCATGGCTACCACAGCATCTTGCAGCGGCATGCTATTCCATCCGGTTTGCGTTTAGTTGGACCATCATTTATTTTCAACAGGAAAATGACGCCAAACACACCTCCAGGCTGTGTAAGGGCTATTTGACCAAGATGGGGAGTGATGGGGTGCTACGCCAGATGACCTGGCCTCCACAGTCACCAGACCTGAACCCAATCGAGATGGTTTGGGGTGAGCTGGACCGCAGAGTGAAGGCAAAAGGGCCAACAAGTGCTAAGCATCTCTGGGAACTCCTTCAAGATTGTTGGAAGACCATTTCCAGTGCCTACCTCTTGAAGCTCATCAAGAGAATGCCAAGCGTGTGCAAAGCAGTCATCAAAGCAAAAGGTGGCTACTTTGAAGAACCTAGAATATAAGACATATTTTCAGTTGTTTCACACGTTTTTGTTAAGTATATAATTCCACATGTGTTAATTCATAGTTTTGATGCCTTCAGTGTGAATGTACAATTTTCATAGTCATAAAAATACAGAAAAATCTTTAAATGAGAAGGTGTGTCCAAACTTTTGGTCTGTACTGTACATCATCCATAAAAATTAGGACTGCTCAAAACAATTATAGCCGCAATCAAGTAGTAAAAAGGAGGTAAATCCAGCATCGCAGAAAATGGAAGAAAAAGTGGGAAAACTAAAATATTAGATATAATAGTATAACTGAAAGCAGGGAAGTGCGTTAAAAACACATGAAAATAAGGGAGAAAGACACAGAGTCTACGCGTTTTGAGCTATGTAGATCTTAATCCTGACCAAACTAAGAAGACTGTTTTAGTGATGTGTGAACCAGCCTGCTCATTGCATTACAAAATAATACTGCACTCACCATGCTTAGCACAAACAGCCTGCCAGATTTGTAAGTTCCGGCAATTGTCTAGCAGTGGCTGCCACAAATTTACGAAATGACGTGCCTGTCTGCCTTTGTAGAGCCAACAGCCCCCTTCTTCTTGCTTCAACATCTCTCTTCTATTAAAGGTGCTTTTCAGGAGTTAGATGTTCATGACCAATCCTTAGGCCAGGGTCACACCACGGTATAAATCGGACAAGTGATATCTGATTTTTTATCGGATAGCACTCAGACCAAAGGTATTCAATGGGGCTGTCTTGATGACCGATTTTTTTCACTTACAGAATCTGTCTGTGAAAAAAAATATCAGCATGCGAAGACAACCACCCATTCCAGTCTATGGGTGCGTGGAAAACATTGGAATGTACTCAGATGACATGAGTGCAGTCTGATTTCTGCAGACTCATACAATGGAGAAATTTTGTTCTCCATCTGGTCGTCATAGTGTGCTACGTTTTTTTCATATGAGAGAATTGGATCACACAATGCTGACACTCTGATCAAACTCTGATCAGAGGTTGATTGGCGTATCATTACTATAATCCACCCAATTCTCTTGCCTGAGGGAATCTACGGTTGTGTGACCCTGACCTTAGAATCAGTCAGCAATATTAAATCAGTAAAGGTCCGACACCAGACACCCCCACCTAGCTGTTAGCAGCTCTTGTGGTGGCCAGATGAACACAGTGTATATAGCCAATCAGCCAATCAGCATAGCACTCTATACACTATGTAGTGCCATACGAATGTGCTGCAGCTCAGCTCTCACTGAAGTGAATGGAAGCTGAGCTGCAGTTCATGAGAACAAACACTGAACAATGTACAGAGCTGTAGTGTTCTACTCTGTACACTGTGTACATCCAGCTGCCATCAGTAGGGGTGCCTGCCCAGCGTCAGGCATTCCCCAATCTGATATTGGTGACTTATTCTAAGGATAGGTCATCAATATCTGAGTCTAGCACAACCCCTTTAAGAAATAAGGGAGTTCATCAGGTGTTTGAGTGTATGCTTGTGTGTACAGCTCTTTTGTAGTAAAGGCCCCCATGCACATTCAAATTAAATCAATCAAGCCCACCAGTTTTGGCAGTACGAGACAATCAGCTAATATGTGTAAGCGTGGTGGACTGTACTAACGTGTTCCTTTCCCCTGATGTCACAAATTACATCATGTATATAGTGTAATACTTCTTTTGTATATCTTTTGTAAAGTGTTGTGATGTGATAATGTATAGTGCATGAGTAATGTAGGTGAATTACATAAGTATAACATGTACTAGATGGTGGCCCGATTCTAATGCATCGGGTAATCTAGAATAAACATGCGGCTGACCGGGCGCCACTAAGCAGCGAAGCAGTGTTTAAATGGGTTGTGCACTACTTTTAATTAACTTCACAATGTATCCCCTCGGTGCCCCTAATGAATTTGGTCATTATGTTATGTTGTCAATCTTGCTTGTGACAACATCGCTGACCACGCACAGCCAGCACGTAATTCTCCCGCCTGCAGCCGGCTGTTGCTTCCGCTTACATCACGACTATTTGCGGCTGCAGCCGGGAGTCTGCTGTTCCGCGCACCACAGTGAATGATGGGCTGTGGGCGGGGTTATCCCCCATCGTGTCACACCCAGCATCCACAGCGCGGTCTGTCAATGTGGTTTGTATGGCTGCGTCATTCGTCTAATCCTGGTTTGTATGGCTGACTTATTTTGGATTGTACGCCTTCCTCATCTTAGCTTGTATGGCCTGCTTATCCTGGTTTGGTATGACCTTCTCATTCCCCCATCTCTACAGCACATTTCAAAAACTAAACCCTAATCCTCACCTTGTTTCCTTTTCTCTGCTCCAGCGCTGTCTGTCCTGTTTTCAGAAGCTCCTCGCAGGATCGGAGGCGCAGCACGCGCTCTCAGATACTGCTGTGATTAGCTGCTGTCTGTAGATTCGCTGCTTTCCACGCCGGGACTAAGTGCGTGGAGAGGCACAAATCTGCATTCACTTTAGTAGCACATGCTGCAGATGCGGCTATGAAGATTTAAGAATAATACAATGAATACACAAAATAATACTTTATTAACTATTATTGGTTATAGAACTTAATACAACTGAACAAAATTATTAAACAGATAATCAAAATATATAAACTATTCCATGAATATGTAACAATATTTTACAATAAATCATCGGACAAAAGAAGTACGACTTTAGAATATATTTCTTAACAATATCAACCTAAAATAGTTTTGTACACGACATTTTTGGTGAATACTTTTGGACTATCTGTAAGCAACTTTCCTTGTAAATGGGTATCCAAAACTTGCACCTTGACATTGGATCTCATTTTAACTCTTGAAAATGCAACATACAGTTGTCCATGTCCAAAAACGGGCTCTGGTAAATATATGCCAACACGGTGTAGAGTTTGACCTTGTGACTTGTTTATTGTCATGGCAAATGCTGGTTTTACTGGAAACTGTCGACGTCTAAACCTAAATGGAAGACCGGTGTCTCAAGGACATAAATCAATGCGTGGAATGAACACTTCGTCTCCTTTTGCAGATCCAGTGATCACTGTTGCTTGAATTATGTGGGAATGGAGTCCAGTAACAATAAGGCGAGTTCCATTACATAGACCATTCCTTGTATTTAGATTCCGCAGCAACATGACGATTGCTCCAACTTTAAGTTGTAGTCTGTGGGATGGCATTCCTGATGGCGTAACACTATTTAAAAATTCAACTGGATAATGCTCTCGTTCATCTTCATTGTCGACATCCACCGAATCATCACTTTTGTATAATTTATACTCTCCAGGCATTCTATCCATCACACGGGAATTTAGCAGAGCTACGTCATCGTTCTTGGGACAGAGAATACCATAGGAAGAGGCTCTCTCAACACTGCTTTGGTCATTCACATCTATTTCAACGCGTTGTCCAAAAACATCACTTATGATGCAGTCAGTGCACAACATGTCTTCTGGTATTTCAATAATGTCTTCTCCAAGGTTATATTCATTGCTAAGTTCACCATTCCCAAGTTTAAGAAGCCAGTTGCTGTACTCTGGGTCAGAAGATCGCATGTTGTTAATTAGTTGTAGTTTATTAAACTCTTTCCAAAGGTCTGACATTTTTAGGGTTGACTCGATAATATTTGTTCTTGTTCCATTCGGTACAACTGGAAGGCATTGCCTAAAATCTCCGCCAAGGACAAAAACTTTACCTCCAAAAGGAATTTCATTTTTTTCAGCAATATTTGTAGTCATAACTTCACGCAGAAGTCTGTCAATTAAGCTCAAAGCATATTTGGGTGCCATGGTGCACTCATCAAGTATCAAAAGATTTGCACTGTTCAACTGTTTTCCTGCAAATGTGTCTTGTTTGATTCTGGAAACGGAGATTTAATTGACCGGAACCGGTATCCCAAAGAGTGAATGCATAGTGCGACTTCCTCTTAAAAGGTTTGCTGCAATACCTGTTGTAGCCGATGGCAATACGACTTTTCCTAACCCTCTAACGTGATGCATTAAAACTTCATAGAGGTATGTTTTACCGCTGCCTCCAGGACCGTCAATAAAGAAACATTTTGGCGTTGGATCGGCTTGGTTTTCTACAGCGCTCACAATAGTGTCATATGTAGTGTTGAGCATTCCGATACTGAAATATCGGGTATCGGCCGATATTCGCGGTATCGGAATTCTGATACTTAATTCCGATACTTTTGCAATATCGTATACCGGAATCGGAAGTTCCCATAATGCAATGAGCCATTTTCATTTTATTCAGCCAATGAGGATCCTAAGAAGTGTGGGCACATCCTGTTAGGCATGTAGGCATCTTAACTAATGGCATGGCTGTGATTGGCTGCTGAAATGATGTCATGATGCACTATAAAAGCCGCCGCCGCCATTTTGAGCTCACTCTGCTGTGAATTCAGTTAGGGATAGGATGCTGTTGTTCTGAGGGACAGTTTTAGCTACCTATTTGGTCTATTCTGCTTTACCCAAGCTACTTTATAAATCGCTGTGCCTTGCAGTGCTAGTGCACAGTTCTCTGTGCTGTTCACCGCTTTCTGCAAGGTCTCTGTGTGTGAGTGCAGCTCACCCTGTAGTGTGTGCTTCAGCCACGCCTGGTTATAGTGCACTCAGTGTGTGTCACTGCCTCATACATTGTCCTTTTTTGCCAATTCATAATTTTTCCTGATATCTCCTATTAGTGTGGTGGTTCCATCCGTATTCAGCTAAATTTGTTCCAAACACACTATATAGGAGTAGATAGAGAAATTTTTTTGGTCTTGCAGCGCTAGTGCACAGTGCTCTGCATCTGTACTGTTCACCGCTGTCTGCAAGGTCTGGTGTGTGAGTGCAGCTCACCCTGTAGTGTGTGCTTCAACCACGTCTGGTTGTAGTGCACTCAGTGTGTGTCACTGCCTCATACATTGTCCTTTTTTGCCAATTCATAATTTTTCCTGATATCTCCTATTAGTGTGGTGGTTCCATCCGTATTCAGCTAAATTGGTTCCAAACACACTATATAGGAGTAGATAGAGAAATTTTTTTGGTCTTGCAGCGCTAGTGCACAGTGCTCTGCATCTGTACAGTTCACCGCTGTCTGCAAGGTCTGGTGTGTGAGTGCAGCTCACCCTGTAGTGTGTGCTTCAACCACGTCTGGTTGTAGTGCACTCAGTGTGTGTCACTGCCTCATACATTGTCCTTTTTTGCCAATTCATAATTTTTCCTGATTTCTCCTATTAGTGTGGTGGTTCCATCCGTATTCAGCTAAATTGGTTCCAAACACACTATATAGGAGTAGTTAGAGGAGCCTTTCTGCAGCATTGGGCCCTGCAGCCCCAGCCAGATTAGTATTAGCCTATTTTTTGCAGCCTCATCTATTGCATTGTAGGTTACCTTCCTACATTGTAATAGCTGCAAAAAGTTTGTGATACTATCGTTATTACATCTTTAGGCACATCCAGTGTCTTTTTGTGACAAAAAAAACCTAAATAAAGTTCACCAAACACTCCACTTTACAGTTGTGTAGGCCACATTAGCTCATATTAAAGTCTAGTCCACACTTTATAAAATTAGTGTTTCTTATACCTGTTAGCAGCTGTTCAGGAATAAGCACACTAAGCCCTTAGTACTTTTCTGCCTATCTTTATCAGTCTACCAAGATGAAGAAGGCAGGGAGTAAGGCATGTGGTCGTGGGCGTGGGCGTGGAGTTTCTGCAGGGAGAGGACGTGAGGATTCTGTGCCTGCAGGGAGAGGATGTGGGGATTCTGTGCCTGCTGCGGGCACCAGTGACTCAGCATCCCCCAGTTTTACCAGGGAACAGTCCTTTATGCGCAGCTTTGTAGGAGCTAGCCGTACCTCACTGCTGCGGGAGGACCAAATTGAAGCCGTTGTCGGATGGATGGCAGCTAACGCATCTACTTCAATTAGTTCCAGATCCTCTCAGGTCCTGAGCACTGAAGAGCACCCATCTGTCTCTTCACCACCTGCCAAATTGCCCAGGCAGTCAGAGAGCCCTGGACAGGAGCCATCTCTACTTCTGTTCTCTGAATCTCTTGGCTTGGAAAGAGGTGGCCAGCCAAGCAGAATTCGAGAATTTGAAGAAGAGGTAGTGTGCAGTGATGCGCAACCGTTTTGTCTCTCTGAATCTGAAGAGGCGGGTGGGCCAGTGCCTATGGTCAGCAGCACACCTCAGTACGCATCTGATGATGAGACTCAGGTGCCACTTTCTGGTGCGTACTGTGCTGTCGAGACTACCCAGGAGAAGCAGTTGTTTGAAGAGGGTGGTGTAGATGATGAGGTCCTTGACCCATCATGGCGTGAGGGACAGGAAGGTGGTGGGAGCAGCTCTGAGGAAGAGATTCCCCGAACAGCCCAAAAAGGAGGGAGAGGGAGGGGGCAGACTTGGTTGCCTGTAGCCTCCACTTCGGCACCCATTAGGAGCATGGCTCTTCCAAAATCCAAAGCGGGCGCTCCCAAGACTTGCAGTGCCTGGTCCTTTTTTGACACAGTTGCAGATGTCATTTGCTTTGTCAAATGCAAGCTGTGTAATCAGAAGGTGAAAAGAGGGAAAAGTGTCAGCAACCTCAATACCACAAATATGTGAAAACGTGCGGACCAAGCACGTGGTGGAGTTACAAAAACACACTGAAGACCTAGGCCAACCTACAGCGCCACCTACCACCTCTTCAGCTCGTGTTGCAGCCTCTTCCTCCAGCTCACACACAGCTGGTTCGGCTTCCTCACAGGATCGCCATGGAAGAATCTCTGGCACTGTTGTACAGAGACACAGTGTAATTCCACCCACAGCACCACTTTCCCAGTCATCCTCACACTCCCAGGTCAGTCTACAGCCATCGTTAGCACAGGCATGGGAGAAAAGGCGCCCATACTCGGCAAACCACCCCCGAGCACAGGCTCTGAATGCTGGCATTGCTAAACTACTGGCCCTTGAAATGCTATCATTCAGGCTGGTGGAGACTGACACATTCCGTAACTTTATGGCATTGGCAGTCCCACAATACAACGTGCCCAGCCGATTTTATTTCAGCAGGCAAGCCGTCCCTGCCCTGCAACATCATGTGGAGGGAAAAATTAAACATGCGCTACAAAACGCTGTCAGTAGCAAGGTCCACCTGACCACTGATGCGTGGACCAGTAAGCATGGACAGGGACGATACCTTTCCCTCACTGCCCATTGGGTAAATGTTGTGGAGCCGGGTACAGATCTTGAGAGTGGCGCTGTACGTGTTCTGCCAACTCCAAGGATTGCAGGAATCCAGTCTGTACACATTGACTCCTCCTCATACTCCAGTTCCTCTGAATCATCGCTGCAGGAGCCGTCACGGTCTACCTCCACATCGACCCGTGAACGGGTTACCTGTTATGGTGACCAATATGAGCACAGCCGTGGCCAAACGTCAACAGGCCGTATTAAAATTAATTTCTTTGGGAAATCGAAGCCACACAGCGCAGGAGCTCTGGAATGCCATCAAGCAGCAGAGCGACGTGTGGTTTGTGCCAGCGAATCTCCAGCCAGGCATGGTAGTGTGTGACAATGGCCGAAATCTGGTGGCAGCTCTGGGCCTAGGCAACCTCACTCACATCCCATGTCTGGCACATGTGCTCAACTTGGTCGTGCAGAGTTTTTTGAGGGACTATCCGGATCTTGATGCACTGCTTCACAAGGTCCACATAGAGTGCGCTCACTTGCGGCGTTCCAGCAATGCAAGATCACGCATTGCAGCTCTGCAGCGCCGATTACGTCTTCCGGAACATCGCATCATATGTGACCTACCCACCAGGTGGAATTCAACGTTACATATGTTAGAGAGGTTGTGTGAGCAGCAGGCAGCAGTAATGGAGTACCAGCTGCAGCAGGCGCAAAGAAGTCGATGTGCGCGCCGTTCACACTTCACCACCACTGAGTGGGCCTCTATGAAGGACATTTGCCACGTTTTGCGTGCCTTCAATTATTCCACGTGGATGGCGAGTGCAGATGATGCACTAGTCAGCATGACTATCCCCCTTATCTGCCTGCTTGAAAAAACACTGCAAGCACTAAGGGACGAGGTTTTGGAAGAGGTGGAGGATGAGGAGTCACAAATGCCATCTGCTTCTCTACAGTCTGCGCAACGTGGTTCCTCACAAAGGCCTAGGCAGTGGACACTTTGTGAGGAGGATGAGGAGGAGTCAATGGATGAGGAAGACATCTGTCCAGAGGAGGGAGGTACACAATGCTCTAGTAGTCAGTATCTAGAGCGAGGGTGGGGTGATGCAGAGCAGGCAGAGATCACGCCTCAAGCAGGGGACAGCGTTTCTTGGCCACATGGCAGTCTGCAGCACATGGTTGATTTCATGCTGCAGTGCCTGAGAAACGACCGCCGCATCGCCCACATTTTCAACACAGCTGATTATTGGGTGTCAACCCTCCTAGATCCTCGCTACCGGGACAACTTACAAAGCCTCATAACACCGTTGAACCGGGAGCGTAAAATGCGGGAGTACCAAGACGCACTGGTGCATTCCATCATGTTCTCCATTCCAACCGAGAGCAGTGCTGCTAGTGCTTTACAAAGCAGCTCAGTGCATCGAGGCAGTGGAGGAAGCTCTGCACAAAGAGGGAGCAGAAGCAGCGCCTCAGCACAAGGCAAGACCAGTATGGCCGAAATGTGGCAAAGTTTTGTGTCCCCGCCGCCACAAATGTCTACACCATCACAAACGGCTCCAGTCAGCAGGAGGCAACGTTTCCGTCAGATGGTGACAGACTACATGTCTTGCCCTCTTAGTGTACTCCCAGACGGCTCTTCTCCCTTCAAGTTTTGGGTCTGTAAGCTAGATACATGGCCAGAGCTAAGTCAGTATGCATTGGAGGTGCTAGCTTGCCCTGCTGCTAGTGTATTATCGGAACGCGTCTTTAGTGCCGCAGGTGGTGTACTAACAGACCGTCGCATGCGACTATCCTCCGATAACGTTGACCGGCTTACTTTTCTCAAAATGAACAAGGCCTGGATCTCTCATGAATTTGCCAGTCCTCTTCCAGAATAAATAATTGTTGGCAAAAGTATCCAGGTCTCCTGTTCTGTTCATGTTTCTACCACCTGAACTGTAATCCCTGAGCTCCAACACCGCCAGTTGGCGCTCGGAAGTGCCGTCTGCACAGTCAACACTTGCTGCCGTGTCATTGGGGTTCAGTAACGTCAGCTGTTCCCCGGCTGTGCGGACGGCAATTTCTCCTGCTCTGTCCACATTCTCACTACTACAGATTTTAAAGTTGCTCCAATTACACCTCTGGCTCCTCTGTTTTCAGTATTATCCCTGAGCTCCAACACCGCCAGTTGGTGCTCGGAAGTGCCGTCTGCACAGTCAACACTTGCTGCCTTGTTATTGGGGTTCAGTAACGTCAGCTGTTCCCCTGCTGTGCGGACGGCAATTTCTCCTGCTCTGTCCACATTCTCACTACTACTGATTTTAAAGTTGCTCCAATTACACCTCTGGCTCCTCTGTTTTCAGTATTATCCCTGAGCTCCAACACCGCCAGTTGGCGCTCGGAAGTGCCGTCTGCACAGTCAACACTTGCTGCCATGTTATTGGGGTTCAGTAACGTCAGCTGTTCCCCTGCTGTGCGGACGGCAATTTCTCCTGCTCTGTCCACATCCACTGTACTACTGATTTAAAACCTCCTCCAAATACACCTCTGGCTCCTCTGTTTTCAGTATTATCCCTGAGCTCCAACACCGCCAGTTGGCGCTCGGAAGTGCCGTCTGCACAGTCAACACTTGCTGCCATGTTATTGGGGTTCGGTAACGTCAGCTGTTCCCCTGCTGTGCGGACGGCAATTTCTCCTGCTCTGTCCACATTCTCACTACTACAGATTTTAAAGTTGCTCCAATTACACCTCTGGCTCCTCTGTTTTCAGTATTATCCCTGAGCTCCAACACCGCCAGTTGGTGCTCAGAAGTGCCGTCTGCACAGTCAACACTTGCTGCCGTGTTATTGGGGTTCAGTAACGTCAGCTATTCCCCTGCTGTGCGGACGGCAATTTCTCCTGCTTTGTCCACATCCACTGTACTACTGATTTAAAACCTCCTCCAAATACACCTCTGGCTCCTCTGTTTTTAGTATTTACCCTGGGCTCCAATACCGCTAGTTGCTGCTCAGAAGTGCCGTCTGCACAGTCAACGCTTGCTCCAGTGTTATTGGGGTTCAGTAACGTCAGCTGTTCCCCTGCTGTGTGTCCGGCAAATTCTCCTGCTTTGTCCACATCAACTGTACTACTGATTTAAAACTTGCTCCAATTACACCTCTGGCTCCACTCTGTTTTTAGTATTTACCCTGGGTTCCAGCACCGCCAGCTGGTTCTCGGTAGTTCCATTTGCTCTTGTACCTTCTACTACCCATCCGGGTTCCAGTACCGTCAGCTGGTTCTCGGCAGTGCCTTTGGATTAGATGCCTCCTTCTCGGTATCCAAGTTCCACCAACGTCTGCTGGTTCTTGGTAGTGCTTTCTGGCACAGGTACCTCCTGCTTAGTAACCGAGTTCCAGTACCGTTAGCTGGTCTTCGGCAGTTCCATTGGCTCTTGTACCTTCTGCTACCCATCCGGGTTCCAGTACCGTCAGCTGGTCCTCGGTAGTTCAATTTGCTCTTGTACCTTCAACTACCCATCCGGGTTCCAGTACCGTCAGCTGGTTCTCGGCAGTGTCTTTGGCACGGGTACTCCCTCCTGCCCAGCCTTTTTCCAGCACGCCAGCTGTTTCCGGGTAGTGTCAACGTCACTTTGCCTCCAATGCGTTGTCCTGTCGTGTTGCGGTCGGGTTAGCCGACTCTATGGTGCCTGCAGTTTAGGTGACTCCTATGTGGGCTGCGGGATCAGGCAATGAAGGCTGGTTCCATAGTGCCAATAGGACAAGCATCCCCTGTAGGACTGTGGGTTTTGGTAACTGAGGCCGGCTCGCGGCCTTGAACTTTTTTTTACATGGGTACCTTCTGCTACCCATCCGGGTTCCAGTACCGTCAGCTGGTTCTCGGCAGTGCCTTTGGATTAGGTGCCTCCTTCTCGGTATCCAAGTTCCACCAACGTCTGCTGGTCCTTGGCAGTGCTTTCTGGCACAGGTACCTCCTGCTTAGTAACCGAGTTCCAGTACCGTCAGCTGGTCTTCGGTAGTTCCATTGGCTCTTGTACCTTCTACTACCCATCTGTTAGAACCTTGCTCTTAGGTTTTTTTTCCTTTGCTGGTCACATGACCTTGTTGGCCTATTTAAGCCTGCTCCGCCCTTCTGGCTTTGCTGGACTTCATTGTATATCTACTTTCTAGCTAGCCTGTGCTCTGTGTCTTGCTCTGTTAGTTTGCTTGGTCTACGGACCTCTTTGTTCTATATATTTTGTTTGTTCGTCTGTCTGCTACTATTTCTGTTAGGAGGTGTCCCATATTCCTCCCAGTCCTTAGTACTTGTAGGAATTCCTTCCCCACATCTATAGGTCTCCGTACAGACTAGCTTAGGACTTTAGCAGGTCTGATCGCAGGATCAGGTCCCCTGTTACATCGTAGGGATTCAGCTGAGTTCTATCGTAGGGACAGATCTCCTCTCTTTCCTTAGCTCTGGTAGCAGAACATAACAGTAAGTCCAGCCTGCAAATTCTCTAAGGAAAGATTTTTCTGTTCCATCATGGTGTCGGTTCAGGATTTGGTTCATCGCCTGCAGGGACTCTCTCTGGAGGTGGCCGAGCTCCGTCAGCACGTGAGTAACTGTCCTGGAGCACATTTCTTGGAGCCTAAGGTATGTTTGCCGGATTTATTTTTTGGTGAACACCGAGAATTTTTTTCATTTAAAAATGCTTGCTTATTGTATTTTCGTTTGAGACCTAAGTCCTCTGGGGATGAATCCCAGCGCGTAGGGTTCATAATGTCACTTTTGCGCAAAGAGCCTCAGGAGTGGGCCTTTTCTTTGCAACCTAGTGATACATGCTTCA
This sequence comes from Phyllobates terribilis, assembly GCF_046119375.1. Lineage (NCBI taxonomy): Eukaryota > Metazoa > Chordata > Amphibia > Anura > Dendrobatidae > Phyllobates > Phyllobates terribilis. The sequence goes on from NW_027362771.1 coordinate 109,478,169, forward strand.
GATCAGTGGATAGTTTTTTTTCTGCTTTGGGACTATTATATGATGATCCTGACCGTGTCGCATCAGCTGAGACTGAGTTGAGACGTTTAAAACAAGGATCAGGTAATGTGGAAAAATATTGTACTCATTTCCGTCGTTGGTCTACTCAAACAGGGTGGAACGATTCTGCTCTGAAAAGTCTATTTCTTGCTGGGCTCAGTGAAAGGGTTAAAGACCTGCTAATTGCTTATCCTACACCTGAAGATTTGCAACAGGCTATGCAATTAGCTATACGGGTGGATAGAAGACTGCGTGCAAGGGTTAATGAGAGCAAATCCTCTGCTATGTCAGTTTCTGGTTATGAGAATGTGTGTACTAACAGTGGTGAACCGATGGAGATTGGATCGGTGGCACCTCGCTCTCAAGAAAAAGACCGTCGATTTTCTGAAGGCTTGTGTTTCTATTGCGGAAAATCTGGTCATTTGATTAAAGGTTGTGAGCTTCGTATGAAGAAAGAAAAAAAAATGGTCAGTCACGCCCGTATTGCCTGTTTAAATTCCAAGGGTGTATTTTTAGCTGCTTCCACGATTGCTCAGGAAAAATTAATGGAATTTCGGGTTTTTGTTGATTGCGGGTCTACTCTGAATGTAATTGATTGGGGATTCGTGGAAAGACTCAATTTAAAACCTGAACCTTTATCATCCCCCATTGCTGTGGTTTCTGTGGATGGTTCCCCTTTGAAGAATATTACTCTCAAGGTCTGTGAATTTCCTCTCACTATTAATGGTGTTCACCATGAGAAATTGGATTTGGTAGTGTTGAATAACTTGCCTTCTCCAGTAATATTGGGATTGCCCTGGTTAAAATTTCACAATCCTGTACTGGATTGGTCTACCAGTGAAATTAAATCCTGGAGCCATAAATGTTATGACAAGTGTTGTAACGGGCGTATTGCAGCTTTGGATAGGGGAGAATTGCCTGTTCCTATTCAGGATTTTTGGAGAGTTTTTTCTGAGAAGGAATCGCAGGTTTTGCCTCCCCATAGAGACTATGATTGTTCTATTGAATTTGTCCCTGGAGCGACTCTTCCTAAAAGTCGTTTATTTAACCTTACTATTCCTGAGAGGAAGGCTTTGGAGGAATACATACAGACAAGTTTGGCCGCCGGTCACATTAGGCCCTCTAAGTCTCCTGTGGCGGTTGGATTTTTTTTGTAAAAAAAAAGGACGGCGGTTTACGTCCTTGTCTGGATTTTCGTGAGATTAACAAAATTACTGTACGCAATCCTTACCCACTGCCATTGATTCCTGATCTGTTTAACCAGTTAATGGGGGCCAAGTGGTTCTCTAAAATTGACCTTAAGGGGGCATACAATCTGTTGCGCATGAAGGAGGGTGACGAATGGAAGACTGCTTTTAACACTCCTGTGGGTCATTTTGAGAATCTGGTTATGCCTTTTGGTCTTACTAATGCTCCTGCATTTTTTCAGAATCTGATTAATGACATCCTTAGACCTTTGATCGGCAAAAATGTGGTTGTGTATTTGGATGACATTTTGATTTATTCGCCGGATCTGGAGTCTCATTGGCGGAGCGTGCGTGAGGTATTACAGTTATTAATGGACAATTCGCTTTTTGCTAAGCTGGAGAAATGTGAGTTCGCTGTACAGAGAATTAGTTTTTTGGGCTACATTATCTCCAGCAAAGGTTTTGAGATGGATCCGGTTAAGGTTCAGGCTGTGCAGGAATGGCCTAGGCCTATTGGTTTGAAATCGATACAGAGGTTTTTGGGTTTCGCCAATTACTACAGAAAATTCATAAAAAATTTTTCTAGTATTGTCAAACCTCTGACTGATCTCACCAGGAAAGGTGCTGATGCGGTTCAGTGGTCTTCTGAGGCCATTGAAGCTTTTGTGTATCTCAAGGAGAGGTTCACCTCTGCTCCCATCCTTATGCAGCCTGATGTTACTAGGCCGTTTTTGGTTGAGGTTGATGCTACCTCTGTGTGGGTTGGCGCAGTATTGTCTCAGGATAACGGGGATGGATTACATCCCTGTGCCTTTTTTTCAAAAAAATTTTCGGAGACTGAACTGAATTACGATATTGGTAATCGGGAATTATTGGCTATTAAACTCGCATTTGAACACTGGCGCCACTTCTTGGAAGGTGCGGAATTTCCCGTTCAGGTTCTTACGGATCATAAAAATCTGATATATCTTGATGCTGCCAAGCGCCTGAATGCCCGTCAGGCTAGGTGGGCACTGTTTTTCTCGCGGTTTAATTTCTCCGTTACTTACATCCCTGGTACTAAGAATGTTAAGGCGGATGCCTTGTCTCGCAGTTTTTCTCCCATAGTCGGTGCTGAGAAAGAGGAGAACATTTTACAAGAAGGTGTTGTGATAGCTGCTTTGGACTCCGTTTTGGAAAATGAGATTCTTAAAGCACAGGAGAATGCCCCTTCTAACACTCCTCATGGGAGGTTGTTTGTGCCTGGGACCTTTAGGAGAGATTTGTTTGTTGAGTGTCACGAATCTCGGTTGGCAGGTCATCCCGGAATCTCTGAGACCAAGAGACTGGTGGGTCGCAGTTTTTGGTGGCCTGGATGGCAGAAGGAAGTCATTAAGTGGGTGCGTCAATGTACTATATGTGCTAGATCTAAGTCCTCACATACTCCTGCTGCGGGGTTGCTTTGTCCTTTGGAGGTTCCCAGTGCTCCTTGGACACATTTGGCTATGGACTTTATAACTGACCTTCCCCCCTCTGAGGGTTTTACTGTCATCTGGGTGGTCGTGGACCGTTTTAGCAAGATGTGTCACTTGGTTCCCTTTGTCAAACTGCCCTGCGCTAAAACTCTCGCTAAGGCCTTTGTCAAGGAAATTGTCAGACTTCATGGCGTTCCTACTGACATTGTTTCTGATAGGGGTCCTCAGTTCGTGGCTCGTTTTTGGCGTGCCTTTTGTGACAGGTTGGGAGTTCATTTATCGTTCTCGTCCGGATATCATCCTGAATCTAATGGCCAGACAGAAAGGAAAAACCAGGATGTTGAGCAGTTCTTGCGTTGTTTTGTGGCAGACAATCAAGAGGGGTGGTCTGAGTTTCTGCCACTTGCTGAATTTGCTCTGAACAATCATACATCTTCTTCTGCTGGTTGTTCGCCTTTTTTTTGTTGTTCTGGGAGACATCCGTCGTTTGGGTCGTTCTCCAAGTTAGGATCTGCCGTGCCTGAGGAGGAGAATTTTTCCGGTGATTTGGAGAGAGTTTGGACGGATGTGCGTGGTAATCTTCAGGAGGCCAACAGAAAATCTAAGGACTACTTTGATAGGAAACGACAGGAGGTTTTGTTCGCTGTTGGTGACATGGTTTGGTTGTCCTCTAGGAATCTGCGGTTGAGGATTCCTTCTAAGAAATTGGGTCCCAAGTTTGTAGGGCCCTTTAAGGTGCTTCAGGTTGTCAACCAATCTGCTGTTAGGTTGGAGGTTCATACCTCCTGGAGAATTAATCCGGTATTTCATGTCTCTCTGTTGAAAAAAGCTGTTGTATCGGATTGTGACGCCTCTGCCTCTGTTCCTCCGGTGGTGGAGGACGGGGAATATGAAATTTCTCGCATCCTTAACTCTAGACTGTATAGAGGTAGTTTGCAGTATCTTGTGGCCTGGAAAGGTTTCGGACCCGAGGATAACTCTTGGGTGAGGTCGGATGATGTTTCCGCGTCCAGACTTATCAGAGCGTTTCACAGGAGATTTCCTGATAAGCCTGGTCGTAGGGGATCCGGAGGATCCTCTTAGAAGGGGGGGTACTGTTAGAACCTTGCTCTTAGGTTTTTTTTCCTTTGCTGGTCACATGACCTTGTTGGCCTATTTAAGCCTGTTCCGCCCTTCTGGCTTTGCTGGACTTCATTGTATATCTACTTTCTAGCTAGCCTGTGCTCTGTGTCTTGCTCTGTTAGTTTGCTTGGTCTACGGACCTCTTTGTTCTATATATTTTGTTTGTTCGTCTGTCTGCTACTATTTCTGTTAGGAGGTGTCCCATATTCCTCCCAGTCCTTAGTACTTGTAGGGATTCCTTCCCCACATCTATAGGTCTCCGTACAGACTAGCTTAGGACTTTAGCAGGTCTGATCGCAGGATCAGGTCCCCTGTTACATCGTAGGGATTCAGCTGAGTTCTATCGTAGGGACAGATCTCCTCTCTTTCCTTAGCTCTGGTAGCAGAACATAACACCATCCGGGTTCCAGTACCGTCAGCTGGTTCTCGGCAGTGACTTTGGCACGGGTACTCCCTCCTGCCCAGCCTGGTTCCAGCACGCCAGCTGTTTCCGGGTAGTGTCAACCTCACTTTGCCTCCATGCGTTGTACTGTCGTGTTGCGGTCGGGTTAGCCGACTCTATGGTCCCTGCAGTTTAGGTGACTCCTATGTGGGCTGTGGGATCTGGCAATGAAGGCTGGTTCCATAGTGCCAATAGGACAAGCACCCCCTGTAGGACTGTGGGTTTTGGTAACTGCGGCCGGCTCGCGGCTTTGAACTTTTTTTTACATGGGTACCTTCTGCTACTCATCCGGGTTCCAGTACCGTCAGCTGGTTCTCGGCAGTGCCTTTGGATTAGGTGCCTCCTTCTCGGTATCCAAGTTCCACGAACGTCTGCTGGTCCTTGGTAGTGCTTTCTGGCACAGGTACCTCCTGCTTAGTAACCGAGTTCCAGTACCGTCAGCTGGTCTTCGGCAGTTCCATTGGCTCTTGTACCTTCTGCTACCCATCTGGGTTCCAGTACCGTCAGCTGGTCCTCGGTAGTTCCATTTGCTCTTGTACCTTCTGCTACCCATCCGGGTTCCAGTACCGTCAGCTGGTTCTCGGCAGTGACTTTGGCACGGGAACTCCCTCCTGCCCAGCCTGGTTCCAGCACACCAGCTGTTTCCGGGTAGTGTCAACGTCACTTTGCCTCCAATGCGTTGTCCTGTCGTGTTGCGGTCGGGTTAGCCGACTCTATGGTGCCTGCAGTTTAGGTGACTCCTATGTGGGCTGCGGGATCTGGCAATGAAGGCTGGTTCCATAGTGCCAATAGGACAAGCACCCCCTGTAGGACTGTGGGTTTTGGTAACTGCGGCCGGCTCGCGGACTTGAACTTTTTTTTACATGGGTACCTTCTGCTACCCATCCGGGTTCCAGTACCGTCAGCTGGTTCTCGGCAGTGCCTTTGGATTAGGTGCCTCCTTCTCGGTATCCAAGTTCCACCAACGTCTGCTGGTCCTTGGTAGTGCTTTCTGGCACAGGTACCTCCTGCTTAGTAACCGAGTTCCAGTACCGTCAGCTGGTCTTCGGCAGTTCCATTGGCTCTTGTACCTTCTGCTACCCATCCGGGTTCCAGTACCGTCAGCTGGTCCTTGGTAGTTCCATTTGCTCTTGTACCTTCTACTACCCATCCGGGTTCCAGTACCGTCAGCTGGTTCTCGGCAGTGACTTTGGCACGGGTACTCCCTCCTGCCCAGCCTGGTTCCAGCACGCCAGCTGTTTCCGGGTAGTGTCAACTTCACTTTGCCTCCAATGCGTTGTCCTGTCGTGTTGCGGTCGGGTTAGCCGACTCTATGGTGCCTGCAGTTTAGGTGACTCATATGTGGGTTGCGGGATCAGGCAATGAAGGCTGGTTCCATAGTGCCAATAGGACAAGCACCCCCTGTAGGACTGTGGGTTTTGGTAACTGAGGCCGGCTCGCGGCCTTGAACTTTTTTTTACATGGGTACCTTCTGCTACCCATCCGGGTTCCAGTACCGTCAGCTGGTTCTCAGCAGTGCCTTTGGATTAGGTGCCTCCTTCTCGGTATCCAAGTTCCACCAACGTCTGCTGGTCCTTGGTAGTGCTTTCTGGCACAGGTACCTCCTGCTTAGTAACCGAGTTCCAGTACCGTCAGCTGGTCTTCGGCAGTTCCATTGGCTCTTGTACCTTCTGCTACCCATCCGGGTTCCAGTACCGTCAGCTGGTTCTCGGTAGTTCCTCAGCTTTCTTGTACCTTCTGCTACATTTCCAAGTTCAAGCTTTTTGAAATGGTTCTTGGTAATCACTCTGGATCTCCCTGACGAGGACCCTGAAGACGAGGACCCTGAAGACCAACCCTAAGAAGACGAGGACCCCGAAGACAACGACCCTGAAGACGAGGACCCTGAATACCACCCCGAAGAAGACGAGGACCCTGAAGACCACCCCGAAGAAGACGAGGACCCTGAAGACCACCCCGAAGAAGACGAGGACCCCGAAGACGAGGACCCAGAAGACCAACCCGAAGAAGACGAGGACCCTGAAGACGAGGACCCCCGAAGACGACGACCCTGAAGACCACCCCGAAGAAGACCAAGAAGATGACCCTGAAGAAGTTGACCAAGAGGACAAAGAAGAGAAGACAAGCACCAAGATACAGAAGAACAAGAGACAGAAAACCAAGAAGCAGAAATACAAGAAGCTGCAGAACAAAAAGCGGAAGAGCATTAAGCATAAGACTAAAAATCAGAGCAAAAGATAATATCTAAATTATAAGCAGAAGATGACTAAGCAGTGTATGGGGGTGAGTCCATTCCTCCTCGTGGTGCCCCTGGAAAAGACCTGCTGCTGCAGGCCAAACTGAACGCAGACAAATCCTGTTGTAAATCTTTTGTGACGGGCAGAACGAAAGGTGTAATGTCCAACCTTTTATAGATAACAACTACAGGAATGCCTGTCACAAATAAGAATATGATGAAGAAGAAGAATATGAAGAAGATGAAGAAGTAGAATATGAAGAATGTAAAAAAAAAAGAATAATACGAAGAAGGTGAAGAAGAAGAAGATGAAGAAGGTGAAGAAGAAGAGGATGAAAAAGATGCTGAGGATGATGAAGGAGAAAGTGTGGGAGAAGTAAAAATGAAGGTGAAGAGCATGGAAGTAGTGAAACATAAATATCTGACAAAATATAAAAATACTTAACATAGTCAATATTTCCGTAACTCAGAACGTCTTAAAAAAAATATTAATTCCTGCTATTCCATTTGATTGGGCTAAACCTCTATGCCTTTATTGTCTCCCCCACCTCCCCCAATACATTCTACATTCTTAGTTGTTTTCCTTCATGTAGAATTAACCTACAAGGAAAGAAAGGGTTTATTTTCATTCCGATATTTCTGTCCCATTGACTTGCATTGGTTTCCGGTATCGGAATCGGCGATATCCGATACTTTTTCGGTATCGGTCCGATCCAATCCAATCCGATATTTCCCGATATCGGAAGGTATCGCTCAACACTAGTCATATGCAATTCGTTGTTCTTGATTTAAGGAGTTTTTCTTCTCTGTTGCCAACAATAATTCATAAGCTTCGTCATACTCTTGAATTTGTGCAACTTGACTTGTAGGCTGTGGCAAATTAAAGTCTGAAAATGTTTTTCCATGCAGTAGTAGGATATTTTGGATATCTTGCATGGCATAAGATTCGCAATTATGACAATTTCCACTTTTGTTGTGAAGACGTAAGCAGTAATCTTCAATTATATGTTCTTTGAAATTTGTCCAAAGTTGATCCGGATTTGTAGGCGGTCCAAAGACACAAATGTAGGCAAACAATTCACAAAGTTTCTTAGGCATATGTAGGGTAACTGCGTCTTCTAAAGTAAGTGTCCACATAGTATCATCCAATAGAAGTCCTAAAGTCAAAGTTGCAGCTTTAAATGTATCGTGCAATACTCCATTAACTGTTTTCAAATCTTCGTAACTTCTAGCTCCTTTGACATGCAGTAGTAACAGCCGAAGGCAATATCTTTCTTGATCCTTGACACTAACAGTATACATGTGTCCAATTATTCTGCTAAGTCCTCGCTGTCTTGGCTTCCAAGTTTTATTCCAAACGTAATGCTCTGGAATCTCTCGATACAAATACTGCCTTGCGTTTTCGTCATGTTGGTTCAGCAAAAACCATTCCATTAATGTTGACGTTGTGCTTAAATTTTTGGAGACATCTTCGACTTGAGCATTTTCAAAGAAATAAAGCTGTTGTTGATTTGGTAAATGAATAGCTAAACGTATAATGGCATGGGACTGTGAATGCATTGGAAATGCAAATATTCTCCAAGCAGCTTCTGGAGCACTGACATATCTTGAGTCAACAAACCGTGATGATTCATCGTGATTGACTGTTTTTTGTTGGATTTCGACGTTAGCTTTGTCATGTCCCTTGTAGATGTACTTGAAAAGATATTTAACACTTTTTATTGAAGCGCAGATTTCAACGTTGATGTGACAGTTGTAGCGTTTTAATAAGTACGGGTTGTATGGAACTATCCATGAGTTATTTATAATCTTTTTGCTGTGTACAATGTTATCAATCAGTTGTCTCCGGTAGGATGGGTAGCCGTCCAAATCTTTAACAGTGTGCTGTCTCAACTGCTTTGGAAACCCTTTTGTACACTTTCCGTTTTCCATGCATGGACTTTTTGGATTTGCTACACCGCATGGGCCATGAACCATATCACAGATTACAATATTATACAATTCAGGATACTTTTCTTGGTTAGGAATTTCAGCCCACACTATGTTGTCAATTTCGTCCTCCGTGCGAAACTTGGAATCCGCCTCTAAAATAATTAGTATATTCGCATGAGGGAGACCTCGTTTCTGAAACTCTATGACGTGTACCATTGCTAAGACTGTTCCAAAAAGGCCTTTTTTGATGTCTTCTAAAAGGCTGCTGAGTTTTAGTCGAAATACGCGTGCAACTAAGTCCGGCCTGTGTTCAACTTGCTGCCAGGGTTGTAGATTTTCTGTAATTTCCGGCCATTTAGGATTACAGGTCATTGTTAAAAAAATGTCAGGCGGCAGTGTGTTGTGGTGTCTCTTGTTCCTGACGTTGTCTGTGACATTTGGCATCCTGGGCTTGTCTGGCGACAGTGTGTTGTGGTGTCTCCTGTTCCCGACGTTTTCTGTGAGATTCCGCATCTTGGGCTTGTCTGCCGGCAGTGTGTTGTGGTGTCTCCTGGTCCCGAAGTTTTCTGTGAGCTTCCGCATCCTGGGCTTGTCTGCTGGCAGTGTGTCGTGGTGTCTCCTGTTGGCGAATTTTTCTGTGAGCTTCTGCATCCTGTGCTTGTCTGGTGGAAGTGTGTGGTGTAGTCTCCTGCTTCCGAATTTTTCGGTGAGCTTCTGCATCCTGTGCTTGTCTGGCGGAAGTGTGTGGTGTTGTCTCCTGCTTCCGAATTTTTCGGTGAGCTTCCGCATCCTGGGCTTGTCTGCTGGCAGTGTGTTGTGGTGTCTCCTGTTCCCGGCGTTTTTGGTGAGATTCCGCATCCTGGGCTTGTCTGGCAGCAGTGTGTTGTAGTGTCTCCTGTTCCCGGCGTTTTTGTTGAGCTTCTGCATCCTGGGCTTGTCTTGCGGCAGTTTGTTGCGGTGTCTCCTGCTCCCGTCGTTTCTTGTGATATTCTGCATCCTGGGCTTGTCTGGCGGCAGTGTGTTGCGGTGTCTCCTTTTCGCGGCGTTTTTTTTGAGCTTCTGCATTGTGGGCTTGTCTGGCGGCAGTGTGTTGCGGTGTCTCCTGTTCCCGGCGTTTTTGTTGAGCTTCGGCATCCTGGGCTTGTCTGGCGGCAGTGTGTTGCGGTGTCTCCTGTTCCCGGCGTTTTTTGTGAGCTTCTGTATCCTGGGCTTGTCTGGCGGCAGTGTGTTGTGGTGTCTGTTGCTCTCGACATTGTCGTTTTCTTGCTGCTTCTGCTGCTTTTCTGTCTTCCTCCGTGGCGTATTTTCGCTTACAACCCATTATAAAACAGGAAATGTAAATAAGTATCTGCTCAGCGCGCTGTCACTGGCAGAACGTGTTCAGTAAACCTGACTGAAGTCCCTCGCACAGTGTGACTGAAGTCCCTCGCACAGTGTGACAGAAGTCCCTCGCACAGTGTGACAGAAGTCCCTCGCCCAGTGTGACAGAAGTCCCTCGCACAGTGTGACTGAAGTCCCTCGCACAGTGTGACAGAAGTCCCTTGCACAGTGTGACAGAAGTTCCTCGCACAGTGTGACTGAAGTCCCTCGCACAGTGTGACAGAAGTCCCTCGCACAGTGTGACAGAAGTCCCTCGCACAGTGTGACAGAAGTTCCTCGCACAGTCTGACTGAAATCCCTCGCACAGCGTGACAAAGAAAACCTGCTCAGTACGTTATGAGCATTTTGTGAGTCACATGACAAATGGGCGGAGTTAGCCATGCTATCTCCCGAAGGTGGCGTAGATATTTCAAATGTTGCGGTAACTGGCCGGAGAACGTGTTTAAATTTGGAGCGGAAATCTGTGATTGGTCGCGGGCAGCGTCCGCGACCAATCATAAAAGCAGGTTTTAAATCTCGCACGCCGTGTTACTAAGCAGCGGACAGTATGTTTGAATTCAGCGTTAAAATCTCTGATTGGTCGCGTCAGGAGAGCGCGACCAATCAGCGTATCGTATTGGTGAGGACCGGGGAGCGGCTGCCTGTGCGGCTACTTCCGCTCCGAGAACCCGGGACATGAGCGGGCCCTGGCAGCAGAAGTATCCGGACCCGCAGCGCCGCTCCCCGGTCCTCCCTTCAGCATGGATGTCAGCAGCGCTGCCTGTGCGGGTACTTCCGCTGCGAGAACCCGGGACATGAGTGGGCGCTGGCAGCAGAAGTATCCCGACCCGCAGCGCCGCTCCCCGGTCCTCCCTTCACACCCTAGCCGCTGATCTCCCCACAGCATCCGAATAGTGTTCCAAAGGTCCTGACATTTTTATTCAAAATCGCTGATTGGTCGCTGGCGCTGCCCGCGACCAATCACCGATTTTGGCGCCACATTTAAATAGCATCCGCGACCAATCAGCACAGCGGAGTTTAAATGTGGAGCCAAGATCGGTAATTGGTCGCGGACGATATTTGAATGTGGCGCCCAAATTGGTGATTGGTCGCGGGCAGCGTCCGCGACCAATCAGCACAGTAGTGTTTAACTTTTGCGGCAAGATCACTGATTGGTCGCGGGCAAAGACCGCGACCAATCACCGATTTGTGCGGCACTTTTAAATAGCGGCCGCGGCCAATTGTATGTCAGCGGCGCTCCCCAGTCCTCCCTTCACACCCTAGCCGCATGGATGTCAGCGGCGCTGCCTGTGCGGATACTTCCACTGCGAGAACCCGGGACATGAGCGGGCGCTCGCAGCAGAAGTATCCGGACTCGCAGCGCCGCTTCCCGGTCCTCCCTTCACACCATAGCCGCTGATGTCCCCACAGTACCCGCATGGTGTTGCAAAGGTCCGGACATTTGTGTTAAAAATCGCTGATTGGTCGCTGGCCGCGACCAATCACCGATCTTGGCGGCAAATTCAAACACCGCTGTGCTGATTGGTCGCCGACGCTGTGCGCGACCAATCACCGATTTTGGCGGCACATTTAAATAGCGTCCGCGACCAATCAGTACAGCGGTGTTTAAATGTGGAGCCAAGATCGGTGATTGGTCGCGGCCGATATTTAAATTTGGCGCCCAAATCTCTGATTGGTCGCGGGTAGCGCCAGCGACCAATCAGCGATTTTTAACATAAATGTCCGGACCTTTGTAACACCATGCGGATACTGTGGGGACATCAGCGGCTAGGGTGTGAAGGGAGGACTGGGGAGCGGCGCTGCGGGTCTGGATACTTCTGCTGCGAGCGCCCGCTCATGTCCCGGGTTCTCGCAGCGGAAGTAGCCGCTCAGGCAGCGGCGCTCCCCGGTCCTCCCTTCACACCCTAGCCGCTGATGTCCCCACAGTATCCGCATGGTGTTACAAAGGTCCGGACATTTGTGTTAAAAATCGCTGATTGGTCGCTGGCGCTGCCCGCGACCAATCAGCGATTTGGGCGCCAAATTTAAATATCGGCCGCGACCAATCACCGATCTTGGCTCCACATTTAAACACCGCTGTACTGATTGGTCGCGGACGCTATTTAAATGTGCCGCCAAAATCGGTGATTGGTCGCGCCCAGCATCGGCGACCAATCAGTACAGCGGTGTTTAAATGTGGAGCCAAGATCGGTGATTGGTCGCGGCCGATATTTAAATTTGGCGCCCAAATCGGTGATTGGTCGCGGGCAGCGCCAGCGACCAATCAGCGATTTTTAACACAAATGTCCGGACCTTTGTAACACCATGTGGATACTGTGGGGACGGGGACATCAGCGGCTAGGGTGTGAAGGGAGGACCGGAGAGCGGCGCTGCGGCTCGGGATACTGATGCTCCGAGCGCCCGCTCATGTCCCGGGTTCTCGGAGCGGAAGTATCCGCACAGGCAGCGCCGCTGACATCCATGCGGCTAAGGCGTGAACGGAGGATCGGGGAGCGGCGCTGACATCCAATTGGTCGCGGCCGGTATTTAAATGTGCCGCTCAAATCGTTGATTGGTCGCGGAATTGGCCCGCGACCAATCACTGATCTTGCGGCCAAAGTGAAACACTACTGTGCTGCCCGCGACCAATCACCGATTTGGGCGCCAAATTTAAATATCGGTCGCGACCAATCACCGATCTTGGCTCCACATTTAAACACCGCTGTGCTGATTGGTCGCGGCCGATATTTAAATGTGGCGCCCAAATCGGTGATTGGTCGCAGGCGGCGTCGCCGACCAATCAGCACAGCGGTGTTTAAGTTTTGCGCTAAGATCAGTGATTGGTCGGGTCCGAAGACCGCGACCAATCATCGAATCGTCTTGGTGAGGACCGGGGAGCGGCGCTGCCTGTGCGGCTACTTCCGCTGCGAGAACCCGGGACATAGCGGACGCTCGCAGCAGAAGTATCCCGACCCGCAGCGCCGATCCCCGGTCCTCCCTTCCGCATGGAGGTCAGCGGCGCCGGCGGTCCTTCCCCTGCTACCGGCCGGGAGATGAGCGCCTCGCGCCGCTCATCTCCCGGCTGCATCTCCGTCCCGCAAATGGGTCCGGCGGTCGGGTTCCTTCTGCTGTTGCCGGCCGGGAGATGAGCGTCTCGCGGAACTCATCTCCCGGCTGCATCGCCGCTGAGCTCCGTCCCGCAGTTGAGCCGCTAACGGCCGCCATCTTTTTTCAGAAATCCCGCGGCGCTGATTGGCCGCTGGCGGACCAATGAGCGACGCGGGATTTCCTGGACAGACAGACACACAGACAGACAGACAGACAGACGGGATAAGACGATTATATATATAGATACTGTGAATAGACTGTGATATGGTAGTGTACAGTGATGCGCCCCCTGGGCCGTGGGGTACTCGGTGCGGGGCCGGTCGTCGCTTGGGGAAACGTCACAGTGGCGGTGACCCGGTCTGTGACCCAGGGCAGTCAATCAAAAAGGGGAGATTATTTACAGGGGATTTATGTACAAAGTTCATGACGCCACCTGTTGCATGCGGCCATATGGAGCCTCCGCTGCTGTGCAGGACCTCTGGAGCTGGTGTTAGTGAAGCAAAGCTGGTGTGGCTCTCCACTGGTAGAGCTTAGCTCCAGGGTAATGTAGATGTTGTGGCGCAGCAATAATCACAGAGACAATGAAGTGCAGTCCTCAGGGTCTTTACTCACGGTTATTGCAGTCCAAGTTACAGGTACCAATGTAACTTACCTCGTCGTGCTGCGCTTACTCAGGGTGGGGTTCAGTCCACCCTCAGGTATCTCCGGAGTACTTAACGGGACCCCCTTCTGTGTTCTCTCTCTGGCTGTCTCTCTGCACCTCATACCTAGTGTCCCAATCTGGTACCTGCGGGCCTTGTCGGGCGACGTCTGTTCCGTCCCCTGGGTCCTCTATAGCTATCTTCTTGGTGAGACTGATATGGACTGTTGGCTGCAGGACTTGAAATACTGCAGCCTCCGGTTTCTAGTTGAGTCATAAAGTCCTCTGCTAGTTGAGGGACCGGTCCCCTTTGTGTGGCCTGACCCCTCCACCTCCTGGTAGATTTGGGTGTACGGGTGGCCTCCAGCACTGCCCGTACCCCTGGGGTCCCTTCCTTCGTTCCTGGAGCCCTTCCTGCTCCTCTCTCCTCTCCTTCAGTCCTGAGCCTCTCCTCAGGCCCTCTGCCTGAGCAGAGCTCCTGCAGAGCCCTGCTCCACTCCTCTCACTGTAGACTGTTCTGCTTGTACTGACCTGTCTTTACAAGATGGCTTCTCTATTTATACCTTCTTTCCATGTGCTCCCCTTAGCTACTTCCTCCACCCACACCCACTACATAGCCCCTCCCAACAGCTAGGGACCAGGGACTGTGCTCTCCCTTAGGAGCAATCTCGCTCTACCCCCACTGCGGGTATGTGTTGGATACAGGTGTTAGGGTCCCGAGCTGTACTCCTTCCTTACCTGAGAGTGAGATACCACACCTCTGAGTGAGATGCAGTACCTCTGTGGCGACCGAACCCTCAGGGGCGCCACAACAACATTCGATAAGGTACAGTTAATGTTTGGGTCTAGCCCACACTGGGATGGGGATAATGCTAATATAAAGCAGACTACTTCTTGATAGCTAGTTAACCAAGTTCAAGTGCAGTTGGCTGCCAGGACCAGAAAATATCTATCATTCATGGCAGTGGGAGGCTTTACTAGAATGCCTTGTGGACATTCCTCTAACGTCTTGGGCTTAGGGCTCGGAGAGTGCAATGTCTGGGGCTTAAGTCTATGGAAAGTGCCTTATCCTCTAGAGTACAGGGTATGATGGATGTGGAACCTCGAGAAAGGAAAGTAAAGGATCCAGGGTGGACTGCAGGACTGGATGGGAAATCCCAGGTTCTGAGAGAGCCAGTGAACATGGGAATAGTCCAGGAGGAATGGATAGCGATGCTGAGGGCGTGATATGTTAAGGAAATAAGGAACGGAAAATGTGGTGCCTAATACGTTACAATTTGATGAACTTGAACTGCCCAGTAAACTGTTGGTTGTTGAAACGAACTGCGTGTCCCATGATCTACAGTATGTGCGGCGGCTCATGAAGATGGAGACCTGGAGATGGCAAAGGTTTGCGGCTTACAAGTGAGTGTGATCCACCCCACACATGATCGCACATTGGGACTGGGACACAATTTTCCTGCAAAGTGTCTGGGCGATATGGAGCAGCAGCTCGGCCATGGCTACTGCCTGCAGTCACTTTATATTTGGCGTAGTCGGCAGGATCGAATCATGCATCAAAGAGACGAATGCAGAGAAGATACTTGTAGGAATGAAGATGGTGGCCACAGCCAGACTCAAGATGGCAGCTGGTTGCACATGAGGCTTAAAAAACCCCGTCCATCATGGGCGTTGGCAAGTCAGAAAGGCGTGAAAATCCATCCGGCCCAGAAGGAGGCCTGTCTTGAGAAGTCGGCCCATAGTGAGTGGTGCTCGCACCTGCTGGGCACGTCGAAAGAAAAAGAAAACCACGCCTTTTGCAAAAAGCCAAGGGAGAAAGGGCAGAGACTCCCAAGAAAAGGACAGGTGAGTCAGAAGTAGCCCCACCCCAGAACAGGCGAAGTGAAAGAGTACACCCACGGCAGAGCGGGTCGGCACCATTGTTAGTGAGCAAGGAAAACAGTGAATAGGTTGTGATGGAGCATTATGGGTATCCTGTAGATAGGGACAGTCGCACTCCGTGGATGCTCAGGATGGTTAAAGTGTAAGCGGAGGATGGCCCAGCTGGAAGAAGAGTTGTGGCCGGGAGGATTGCGAGCAACAACGGTCCCTGTGGAGGCCCCAGTGTAGGTCCTAGCCAAGGTCAAGGTAATGCCCAGGATCCGGAGTCCGATCCCAAGATGGAGGCAGTCGTGTCAGGATGGCCAAGGCCCTGCGGCCGGGTGGAATGGCTGAAAGCCATGATGGCAGCATTGGTGGTGAGTACACCTCGGCCCCCTAGAGAGGTACCCACCCGGGGGCAGCCCCAGTTCCCCTGCCACTCATATGTGAGGAAAAGACCCCAGCCCCGGACCCCGCTAAGACCAGATGGGTGGCGAAAGTCATCCAGGGGAAGAAGGAGTGGGAGAAGTGGGTGAGGGCCCAACTAGAATGCCCAGGAGGCGGCGCGGTCGGCGACCGAATAACGAGTGGGTGTGTCAGGTACTTCGAATCTATGAGGTGGTACGGCTTTGTTGAGGAGGATGAAACCAGCAAGTTTATGTGAATGCCGGTTCCCTGGGGTATGGTCCCACTCTACAGCAAGGCTACTGTATTCGCTTTATAAAAGACGGGGATGGTATGCACTGGCAGTGGCAGTCTTCCGGCAGGAAGAAGCGAACTCCCAGGCGGCTGCTCAATCCCAGCAAGACAAGCCCACAGCCAGGACTCCCATCTCTCCGAGCCCTACACTCTCAGGCCCCACAAAACGTACCCGGAAGAGCAGCAGGGAAACAGTTACCAGCTCTGTGTCTTCCACGGGCAGCTCCCAGACTTTGGGCCTAGCTGAAGCGGCCAGTGCTCCGGTCGCAGTGATTGTGCCTCAAGACCCCTACTCGACTGCCTACATGGGGAAATAGGGAGCCAAGAGACCTGGGTGTGAGAGCTACAGTGGAATTTCCAAAATGGCGATCAAGAGTCAAAAGGTCAGCCATGACCCGTTTTTAGTTGTGCTAGCTGCACATAAAAGCAGAAGAGGAACTGTTCCGCATTCCTGGGGCAGAAGGCCCAACAGTAACTCTGGTCCTCGGTGTTGGCCAAAGGCCCAATGTTCCAAACGGGTCAGGACTTTGTGGGCTGTGCCTCTGTTTTTTGTAAAAAAAAATGGGAATGAGAAACTCAGATGGACACAAGTTTTACTGTCCTAACTGAGAGGCCTGATTGCTCTGTGCAGGAGGAGGTAGCAAGACATGCCCATGGACTATTGGGCAAATTGTTGTGTGTTGGCCTATAGGCCCAAGGAACTGGGACTCTGTATTCTGGGATCAGTGCATCTTTGGTAATGGATACTATATGCCCTTGGAGAAAGAGACCTTTGGTTTTATGTGCATTGGTGCCTTCCCAGTTAAAAAGGGGAGGAATGTAATAGTGGTGGACTGTACTAATACATTCCTTTCTCCTGAAGTCACGAATCGCGTCATGTATATAGTGATATGCGTCTTTTGTATACATTGACGAGCAAAAGGGTAACAATGTTTTGAACTTTTGACTTTCAGGCTCCATATCTCACCATCCACTATGTGAGACTACCATCACTTTATAGACAATCATCTTGGCTATCTTATGCATAAATTTGACTTGCGACTATTTAGCATATGATTATTTATACAGATTCTTGTCATGTCACTGCATTGTTACTATTTTGCTCCTGATGGTGGAAAAATCTATTTCTTCCCATAAACTACAAAATACAACCATTCTGACATTCGCTAATAGCCCAGTGTATTATTAAGTAGATTCCCAAGCGAAAGGTCACTGGTTCAAATCGAGGAGCAGCCATGAAGAAGATTTCCCAAGAAAAGAGAAACAGCATCATCCAGATATTCAATAGCAGTGTCTCGGCTAAGAAAATTGCCAAACTGCATCATGTAAGTGACTCGCCCCCTGGGCCGTGGGGCACTCGGATCCGGGCAATAGGGGAACGATGGGGGTAGTAGTGGCGACCCGGTCCGTGGCTCAGGGTGGTCAGACCAGTGGTAGTCTGCTACGTGCTGTTGATAATGTCCGACTACGCCACGAATGGATTGCGGCTATTAGGAACCGCCGCTGCAAGGCAGACCGCTGGGGCTGATGATGCATGCAGCTGGGATGGTGTGACTCCCCACGGGAAGAGTGTGGCCCCAGGGCAGTGTAGTGAATGGTGGGAGTGATGGTGGTGAGAGTCCCAGTACCGATAGTGTTGGAGGCGCGAAGGAGCACGCAGACAACAAGTTACAGTCCAGGGTCTTTACTCACAGTTCATTTGTTCCGGGTCACTTCTGTCAGCAGTGACCGCCCGAGCCGTGCTGCGTCTGACGCGCCCCTGGGCCTGAGTCGCGCAGCGTTGCGCACGCGGGAGCCTACCCGGAGCCGGATCTGATAGGGGTAGTAGTCTCGTGGCGGTGACCCGGTCCGTGCCCAGGGAGTCAAGCTGAGTGGCAGAGTTTAGCAGAAGATGGTACGGTGTTCGACTACGCCACCCGTTGAATGCGGCTATGAGGCCGCCGCTGCAGGGCAGACCGCTGAGGCCGGTGGTACGATTGTGCAGCGTAGATGGTATAACCCCCAACGGGAGGGGTATGGCCTCAGGGCAGCCGACGTGTTTGAAGGGGGTAGCAGAATAGCATGCAGGTAGCAGGAACCACTCAGAGACGGTGCGGTGTAGTTCAGGGTCTTTACTGATGACAAAGGTAGACCCTCCCGGAGTACTGGCTAGCGATCGGGGCCTGGTCAGTCCGTGAGCAGATGGGATCTCCCCTGGCCAGGCGGAGTTGTAGGCCTCCCCAACTAATTGTACTCTTCTGGCTACCTTGCTAGAGGCGGGTAAAAGTAGCCCACGTCCCTGAGTGTACCGTGTGGTGCTCACCCGTATGGCCGGTGACTCGGGGCCTTCTGGTAGCTTCCGCTCCACGACGGCGGTGCTGGTCCCTTGCGTGTGACCGTGCCTTCGGGTTTCTTGGCCAGAGGACCTGAAATCCCCTGCCGGTCGGTTTCTGCTGCTGGGTAAGGATTAGTCCCCACAGCCTCGGACTCCGGGTCCGGTGAGAACTCTTCAATCAGGGCGAGCTCTACAGCTTCCAGCCCCTGACTCCTTTTAGCACTGCTCCCACTGAGCTCCTGATCTTTCTTTCCTATAGCTGCTCCTCTCCAGACCAGACTATGTCTCTGTCTGGGACTCTTCTTCTCCTCTTTCTCTCTAACCCTGCCTCAGCCCCAGTCTTATATAGGGGAAGTTCTTCCCCTCCCAGGACTGGGCAGGAGGTGTGGCATGCATAGGATTCCTGGCCAGGAGACCTCCCACCTGCTCTCAGACGTAATATTGCTATTACTGTGGAAACCAGACCCTTGGGGTGCCACATTCCCCCCTAGTGAAATTTAGTACTCCGGGACTAAACATACTTTTGTAAACATAGCAAGTTATAAACAGAAACAGTACAATAAAGAAAAACACATTAGGATGGTCACGGCGTGTCCGCAACCGGGTGCAGTTTTTGAAGAAAACAAGGGTGTCCATTCCACCAAAGAACAGGGAGCCGTAACCACGTAGGGGTCTGTCCTGCCCCGAGTCTTTAACAGTCTTTAGTCCGTTCCTGGGTTACGCTCCAAACATATGTACAAAGGATTCCGGATAATCCATAAACGACACCTATAAAATAACTAGAAATACACAATTATTCACAAGCAACAATAAACAAGTAAATACAAATAAAACAGTTTGAGCACTTTAAATCCTCCAACGTACGGGCAACTGGCCTCTAGTGACCCTAGTAGACCTACGGAGCTGACTGACTGGTCCTGAGTTACAGGGTGTAGGGGCTGTCAAAGGTAAACTGGGCAGCTGTCTACGAGCTCTTTGGCTCACTAGGGGCACGGCAGGCTCACTATAAGCAGAGGGTTGATCCTCCTGGTCTGCTTGTGTGGGGTCTTCTGCCTCCTGGACCGGCTGCTCTTCCAGCTCTACCTGTTTCTCCGTAGGTACTTGAGATGCTGGTTGGAGGAAGGTGAGGACGGGTACCACAACAGCGCCATTGACTTGAGTCCAAGACCGAGGGAAGTCTCCGAGCACAGTACTGACCATGTCTTCCCTTTCCTCTGCGGGTCGAGGGTCTTCCTGTTCTTCTTCAGGGTTCCGTAGCTGTTCGGGACACTTCTTCAGGTGATCTCGGGATACAATGGCTGTGGTTTCTCCTCCATCCTTACTAATTGTGCAGACTTTCGGGTTCTCATGGCTTGAGGGCAGTACGGTGTACGGGTCCTTCTCCCACTGGTCGTCCAACTTGTGGAGCCGTCTCTTCCTCTTCAAGACCTGCTCTCCAGGTACCAGGGGAACAGCGGGAGCATACTGGTTGTAAGTCTTCTCCTGTCTTTCTCTAGCTTGACAGAGACTTCGCTCCACGCTCTCCTGTACTTTCCGGTACTGCTGCTGCCTCTCTGTGTCCCAGTCTGCTTCTGGTGAAGTGTCCTCGGGTGTCAGGACTCCCATATCCAGGTCAACAGGCAGCTTACCAGGTCTTGCTCTCATTAGGTAAGCCGGGGTACAGTTGGTAGAACCTACAGGGATGTGGTTGTATAGGTCCACCAGATCAGGCAGTTTCTCGGGCCACAGACTGCGTTCTTCCAGGGGCAATGTTTTCAAAAGGTCTATCACCACCTGGTTCATTTTCTCACAGAGTCCATTGGTTTGCGGATGATAGGGTGTTGTTCTTATCTTCCGGCAGCCATACAGAGTGCAGAACTCCTGGAAGACCTCCGCTTCAAAGGCAGGTCCCTGGTCCGTCAGCACCTGCTCTGGGTATCCGTGTGGACGGCAGAAGTGCTGCTGGAAGGCTCTAGCTGCTGTTTGAGCCGTTAAGTCCTTGACGGGGACGACAACCAAGAACCGGGAGTAGTGATCCACGATGGTTAACGCATAGACGTAGCCACTTCTGCTGGGGGTCAGTTTTACATGATCCAAGGCTACCAGTTCCAACGGTTGCTTGGTGACGATGGACTGCAGGGGAGTCTTCTGGCTAGCACGGTCCTTCCTTCTTAGGTTGCATGGGCCACAGTCTCTGCACCACCTCTCGATGGTTCCTCTCATGCCTACCCAATGGAACCGCCCGCGCAGCAGGAACTCCAGCTTCTTCCATCCGAAGTGCCCAGCTCCGTTGTGGTATGCCTCCAGTACCATAGCCGCGTCTCTTCTTGGCACCACTACTTGCCAGATCAGTTCATGCGTCCGGGAGTTAACCATTCTGCGGCACAACTTCCCCTTGTAAAGGAACAGTCGACTCTTCTCAACCCACAGTTGCTTGGCCTCCTCCGGAGCGTCTGGGTCAAGGCGGGCATCTGGCTGAGTCAGCATCTCCTTCACCAGTCGGACGGCGGGGTCACTGTCTTGCGTTTCCGCCCAGTTGTAATGAGGTAAGGGGTTGAACGTAGCAGATTGCTTACCCCTTACACAGTGGGAATACTGGATAGTCCCATGACGGTGGAACGCGGGGAGTTCAACTTCTTCCAGTTCCTCTGGATCTTCCCCTACGTCCGGTAGGTTTGGCATTCTGGACAAGGCATCCGCGTTGGTATTGGAGCGTCCTGCCCGGTATTTGATCGTGAACTCATAGTTGGACAGGCGGGCCATCCATCTCTGCTCCAGGGCACCGAGTCTTGCAGTGTCCAGATGTGTCAACGGGTTGTTATCCGTGTACACGGTGAACCGGGAAGAGGCGAGGTAGTGCCTAAAGCGTTCGGTGACTGCCCACACCACTGCCAGGAACTCTAGCTTGAATGAGCTGTAATTCTCAGGGTTTCTTTCGGTGGGTCGTAGTTTTCGGGTGGCGTAAGCAATTACCCGTTCTTTTCCCTGCTGGATCTGGGACAGTACGGCTCCTAGCCCGACGTTACTTGCGTCGGTGTAGAGGATAAAGGGCTGGCTGTAATCAGGGTATGCCAGGATTTCATTCCCCGTGAGGGCCATCTTCAGCTGGCGGAAGGACTCTTCTTCCAGCTTCTCCCATCTGAAGGGTGGCTTCTGGTTCTTGGCCTTCCTGGACTGGCCTATCAGGAGGTCCTGCATAGGAGCTGCCTTTTTGGTGAAACCGGGAATGAATCTTCGGTAGTAGCCTACCAACCCGAGGAACTGCCGCACTTCCTTTACGCTGGAGGGGCTTGGCCATTCCTTAATTGCGGTGATCTTATCAGGGTCGGGAGCCACTCCGTCAGCACTCACCACGTGTCCCAGGTACTGCACCTTTGGTTTTAGGAGGTGACACTTGGAGGGTTTCACCTTTAGGCCGTAGTTTGCCAGGGCTTCGAACACTTCTGCCAGGTGTTTCAGGTGGTCCTCGTAGGTCTTGGAGTAGACGATGACATCGTCCAGGTATAACAGGACCGTCTCGAAGTTTCGGTGTCCCAGACAGCATTCCATCAATCGTTGGAAGGTTCCTGGTGCGTTGCAGAGTCCGAACGGCATGCAGGTAAACTCGCTAAGTCCCATCGGGGTGGTGAATGCGGTCTTCTCCCGGTCCGCCTCTGCTACAGGAACCTGCCAGTACTCGCTAGTGAGATCCAAAGTGGAGAAGAAGTTAGCAGATTTTAAAGCAGCCAAAGACTCCTCTATCCTTGGTAAGGGGTACGCATCTTTGTGTGTGATACGGTTGATTTTCCGGTAATCTACACACATTCTCATGGTGTTGTCCTTCTTTTTAACCAAGACTAGTGGAGCTGCCCAGGGGCTACAGCTATCCCTGATTACTCCAGCCTCCTTCATGTCTCTAAGCATCCCCTTGGCGTGTTGGTAGTGTGCAGGGGGTACGGGTCGGTATCTCTCCTTTATGGGAGGATGGTCTCCCGTGGGGATGTGGTGTTCTACCCCCTTTACTCGCCCGAAGTCTAACGGGTGTTTACTAAACACTCTCTCGTACTCTTGAACCACCCGATAGACTCCTTGTTTCTGGTGTGAGGGAGTGGAGTCAGTACCCAGATGTAGTTGCTGACACCAGTCCTCCACTGGTTTCTTAGAGCCGTTACCTTCCTCTGGTTGAGATGGAGGCAAGGGTTCCACGGCCTGTACAGAATTCTGGTTTATGGTGATCAATTTAGCTAGCGTGGCATACCGGGGCAGGTGTACTTCTCTCTCACCGATATTTATGATGCGAACGGGCACCCTCCCATGGCGTACATCGACCACCCCCCTTGCTGTCAAAATGGTGGGCCTACTGTCTGAGTAGACGGGTTCTACCATTGCTTGGTAGTCTCTACCTCTTAGACCAATAGCTGCCCGGCACCAAATCATCATTTCACTTTTCGGGGGCATGGCAATAGGGAAAGGGTCACACATTCTCACGCTTCCTATCTCACCACCGGAGAGTTCCACCTGTTGCCGCCGCATCAGTGCCCGGATCTCTTTTTGGAGCACTCGCTGCTGGCCGGAGCTGGCGTTCTTGGCAACCTGCTGTAAAATGAAAATCACCTCTGCAAGACAATTTTCAATCACATTAGTTCCTAGAGTTATCTTTGGGTGACTCTCGCGCTTGTCAATGTCTACAATGATCAGTCCCTGTGCTGCCAGTTCGACCCTACCGATTTTAATGGTCATCTCTTTAAATCCGATCTGTGGCACGGGCTGACCATTGCTGGCAATGATACTCAAGTCGTCGTCAGGGTAGCGGGTTATATCCGAGTCATTCCAGTACTGCTTGAAGAGCACGTACGGGATGGTGGTGACCTGTGACCCGGTGTCAAGTAGGGCACTCATAGGAATGCCATCCAGTACCACAGGCAAGACTGGACGTCCTCCCACGTATTTGTCACGCCAGTTCGATGGGCCTGGTGATCTTATTCCTAGGGGTTGGCCCTCTACCCCAGGTTGTGTCAGTTTAAAGGACAGTACCTTGCCATATGTCCGGGTTGATTGCAGCGGCGGCAGATGGGTTGTCCGTCCTCGTTGTATCGGTCGCTGGGTCTTCCTCTGGCCGGTGGGGTCCTCCTTGGTCGACGCCACGGGATGTCCTCCGGTCCGGATGCCAGCTGGATCTTCCCTGGAGCAGAAACCTGTAAAGACTGCACAGTTCGGGTTAGCGCAGCAACGCTTTTAGCTAGCTCTTGGACCTGATGGTGCAGGTCTGGAGCCGGGTCATTGTTCAAAGCCTGCGCGTCAGCTCCCACAGGCCCTGCCGACAAGGGCGCCGCCTCCTGGTGGTAAGCGGTAGTAGGGCGCCTGTGGGTCACCACGCCACCCGGTGCCGGTTCTCGGAGCACCCGGATGGCTCTGTCCTTGAACTGTGCAAAGTCCAGATGAGGATCCTGTAAGGCCATTGCCCGCAACTGGGTTCGGTGGGCATTGCAATATAGTCCCTCTATAAATTGTTCGGTCAACAGCCTGTCCTCGTTTCCCACGCCGTCAGGGTCGGTCTGCTTAATGGCTCTCAGGGCCTCTTGTAGGTTTAGTGCATAGTCCCTTATATTCTCATGTGCTCGCTGTTTGCACCCGTAGAATCTAAGCTTAATCTCGGCTGAGGTGCGGGTATCAAAGGTGTCCTTCAGCCGGGTTAATATCCCTGCGACAGTCCTCCTCCCAGGTGGCCAGGACTTTACCTCCCTTTGGGCTGCCCCGGTTAGTTGGGCCACCAGGATGCTCACTTTTTGCTCTTCTGTGAGGGGGTACACCTGGAAGAGGCTATCCAGCTTTTCTCTAAAGTCATTCAGGGTATGTGACTCCCCTGAGTACTGGGGTAGCCAGGCTGCCCCCGGGATATAGGGCATGGTGAAAGGCATGACCGCAGCAGCGGCGGCGCTGGCGGTGGCTGTGGCAGTGAAGCTCTCCTCCGTATCCGACATCCTCCTCCCCCCTAGTGGACCGTGGCCTACCTTGCGATGATCCTCTTCCGTAGGCCGCGGTTCCGCAGTGGATCGTCAGGGTTGAGGACCTTCCGTCGCGCTCCTGTGACGTCGGCGTCTGCTGGGCTCCTTCCAGGACCTTACGCAACGTCCTGACGTGAGGCGGGGCTTCAGTTCTCGCGCGCTTTCAGAGTCCACGCCCCTCTTCTTCCCGCGCGGCGTCTTCAAGATGGCGTCCAACGGCGGGAAAACTCCACGGATGGCGGGAAGAAGGCAGAAGAGGGCGCCGGATGGCGGGAAAACTTCACGGATGGCGGGAAGAAGGCAGAAGATGGCGCCGGATGGCGGGAATCTTCACCACAGGTAAGTTTAACAGTCTTCTTTCAGGCACGCAGTACCCGGTGGTTGCGGGCACGGAATCCTGCCGACTACGCCAAAGTTGACGCGCCCCTGGGCCTGAGTCGCGCAGCGTTGCGCACGCGGGAGCCTACCCGGAGCCGGATCTGATAGGGGTAGTAGTCTCGTGGCGGTGACCCGGTCCGTGCCCAGGGATTCAAGCTGAGTGGCAGAGTTTAGCAGAAGATGGTACGGTGTTCGACTACGCCACCCGTTGAATGCGGCTATGAGGCCGCCGCTGCACGGCAGACCGCTGAGGCCGGTGGTACGATTATGCAGCGTAGATGGTATAACCCCCAACGGGAGGGGTATGGCCTCAGGGCAGCCGACGTGTTTGAAGGGGGTAGCAGAATAGCATGCAGGTAGCAGGAACCACTCAGAGACGGTGCGGTGTAGTTCAGGGTCTTTACTGATGACAAAGGTAGACCCTCCCGGAGTACTGGCTAGCGATCGGGGCCTGGTCAGTCCGTGAGCAGATGGGATCTCCCCTGGCCAGGCGGAGTTGTAGGCCTCCCCAACTAATTGTACTCTTCTGGCTACCTTGCTAGAGGCGGGTAAAAGTAGCCCACGTCCCTGAGTGTACCGTGTGGTGCTCACCCGTATGGCCGGTGACTCGGGGCCTTCTGGTAGCTTCCGCTCCACAACGGCGGTGCTGGTCCCTTGTGTGTGACCGTGCCTTCGGGTTTCTTGGCCAGAGGACCTGAAATCCCCTGCCGGTCGGTTTCTGCTGCTGGGTAAGGATTAGTCCCCACAGCCTCGGACTCCGGGTCCGGTGAGAACTCTTCAATCAGGGCGAGCTCTACAGCTTCCAGCCCCTGACTCCTTTTAGCACTGCTCCCACTGAGCTCCTGATCTTTCTTTCCTATAGCTGCTCCTCTCCAGACCAGACTATGTCTCTGTCTGGGACTCTTCTTCTCCTCTTTCTCTCTAACCCTGCCTCAGCCCCAGTCTTATATAGGGGAAGTTCTTCCCCTCCCAGGACTGGGCAGGAGGTGTGGCATGCATAGGATTCCTGGCCAGGAGACCTCCCACCTGCTCTCAGATGTAATATTGCTATTACTGTGGAAACCAGACCCCTGGGGTGCCACACGTCCACCAGGTGAGGGGCTCGGTCAACTCCCAGACAGTTCAAGAGCATGGCTCAGGACCCCCTTTTGTCCTCTCTCTGGCATGCCTCACCAGTGACCCACTTTTGTCCAGCTGCCGCGGATCTGCGCGGGTAAACGTGGGCCCCGTCTCCCGCTGTCCTATATGGTGCCTTCCTAGCAGGTTTGATGAGGTGTCGCACCAATAAATGATCGCGACGTCCGGTCTTTGTCTGAGGGTAGTTTCTCCTCCACCAACTTGGGATCCGGTACCCTTAATCTGCCTGACCCTTCACCCGGTATTCTCGTGGGTTCTTAGGGTCCCTTCCACCTTCTTGTTCCTGAGCCCCTCCGTTCCTCTGTCTCTTCCTCCTCTTTTCTGTTTCTCCTTCTTCTCCTTCCTCGTGGAGCTGGGCTGAGAAGTAACCCCAGCTCCCCTTCACCTCCTCTCTCTCTCTCCACTCCACTCTCCTTCCTCGGCCTCTCACTAGGCCCACTCCTGAGTAGAGCTCCTACAGAGCCTCTACTCCCTGTCTTCTCCTCTCTCTGCACAGACTCTGCTCCCTATCTAAGATGGTGCCCACCTTTTATACCTCCCTCTAGCCATGAGCCCAGGTGACCAGCAACCAATGGGCTCCTACCTACGCTCAGGAACCATCCCCTATCTGCTCCTACATCACCGGTTATTCCTCCCCCCTCCCCACTCCAGCCAGGGACATGGTCTGTCGTACCTGCATTTCTGTCTAATGGGAGTACCGTTGAACTGTCCCTCGGAAATGGGGTGAGTTTGCTGTATGCAGCTAACTGAGCCCTGGTCCATACTCCATCCTTACCTGGGAGTGGAATACCACACCTCTGGCAGAGGTGCAATACCCCTGTAGCGGCTGAACCCTCGGGGCGCTACATAAGTGCCATGACAGTTGGAAGAATATGAAATGAAGTCGGTCCATCCATTCAAAAGCTAAGAGGTGGCCGTCCAGGCAAAATAGGAAATGTAGTTTTAACAATGTAAAAATTGAAAGATGCAGATGGAGACGAGAAAAGACACAGAGGTACAAGAAACAATCTTTATTTTGGGCTTGGTTTGCATATTAAAGGGGTTATTCAGGACTATTTAATTTATTACTACAGGCCTAAGAACTAAGAGGCAGGTAGTTTCTAAATACCCGCCTGTTGTGCACGGCGCCGATATCTGCCAACACAGAGCGGTCACAGACAGTTCAGCCGCTTACGTTGTCATGTAGACAGAGCAGCGGCTTCTCTTCCATTCTGCTCTGATGACAGGGTGTGACTGCCGACATCATGCTGATTGACAGCCAGCTCCCCACTGCCTAACTGCGGGGAGTCGGCTGTCTATTAGCATGACGTCAGTAGTCATGCTGTATCGACAGAGGAGCCCAGAAGAGAAAGAGCTGCTCCGTTCATGTGGCGAGCTGAATCACCAGTAGGAGCAGTCAGAGACCTCTCTAAGCCAGGTCAGGTAGAACAGGTACAGGCAGGTATTTGCATCTGTTAGCAACTACCTGACTGTTAGTTTTTAAGCCCATAGTAAAAAAAATAGGGAAAGAATGTGTGGAGGGTGCAATAGATGCCGTCTAAGTTATATAGCTGTATCTGTGTCTAGCTGCAGAGGCCAGAGCTAAGCTATGGCCCCTGATGCTTACAATTTAAATGCCACTGACAGCTGTGTTTAAATGGAGTGGACAGACATCAGTTCTCATTGGCCCCCTGTAATTCGACTGCAGGGCACCAAATCGTTACCATGGCAGCAGGGGGCCTGTTGAAGACCCTCATCACTGCCATCTTGATACTTCTGTGAAGATCAGCCACAGGCTGAGGTTCATAGGTGACTGAGATTTTAACTGTTTATACTGTAAATAGGGGTTCAAGTCCCCTAATGGGACTAAAAATATAACTTCAAAATTAAAAATAAATTTAAATTGCCCTCACCTCTGGTGCTTACTAGACCCCAAATAAATAAATAATTTAAAAAAACATATTTGGCATTGCCACGTCCATAAAAATCCAGTCTATCAAAATCTAAAATTACTTTATTTTTCAGACTTTAACCCCTTTACCCCTAGGCCATTTTCCATTTTTGTTTTTTTCTCCCCTTCCTCCAAGAGCTATAACTTTTTTATTTTTCCGTCAATATATCCATGTGAGGGCTTGCTTTTTGTGGGACGAGTTGTACTTATGAATGACACCATTCATTTTACCAAATAGTGTACTGGAGAACAGGAAAAAATTCCAAGTGAGGTGAAATTTCAAAAAAAGTGCAATTTCACAATTGTTTTTTTTTATTTTTTACTTACTATGTTTGTGGTAAAAGATGATTTTCTAGATCAGTACGAGTACGCAGATCACAAACATGTATAGGTTTTTTTATTTAAGTGGTGAAAAAAATTAGGAAATTTGCATGAAATTTTTTTTTTTGCTTTTGTCGTCATTTTCAAAGACCTGTAGCGTTTTCATTTTTCAGGACCTGGGGCTGTGTGAAGGCTTATTTTTTGCGCCTCTTCCGGTCTGCTCTGTCGATGGGGATTCACTACCAGCGTCATGTTGATTGACAGCTCCCTGCAACTAGGCAGCAGGAGGGCCAGCTGTCAATCAGCATGACATCAGCAGTGATGCTACATCGAAAGACCAGAGAGAAAGAGAAGAAGCTGTTTTGTCAACGTGACATTACCGAAAGCCACAGAATTTCAAGCAGGATCGGTCCGTGACCGCCCTGAGCTAGGAGAGATCAGCGCCAGGCAGAACAGGCAGGTAGTTAGCAACTATTTGCCTGTAAGTTTTTGGCCCCACAGGGAAAAATAAGCAACATCTCAGATAACCTCTTTAATTATTGTGTTTGATGTTTAGAACATGTCTATTTCCCTATTTCGGATCAATGTGTAAAATGATATATTGCTGTATTGGTATTTCACTAATAAACAGCACTTTTAATTCACCTTTTGCTTAGTGGGATATAATATAATGAGGTGCAAAGTGCTATTTTACCTGCCATTACTTGATATGTCAAGAGCCCCACATGCTGCCCTGCAGTTTAGCAACCTCCGGTGCACATAATTGATAATTTATCAAATGTTTTGATCAAATTAATACAACACAGTCACAGTGAAATAGCATAGAAGGATGCAGAGTGGGACGAGTTATATAAAAATAGGCACAATTGGCTGTCTTGGCAGTCAAATTAGGGGACAACAGAGCAAACTAGGACATCCGAAAAAAAGCCTGCAAGAACTGATTTATGTACAAGCTGCAGATTCAGTACATCCTGTTTCTAAATTGCTGTATTAAAAAACATCCAGTCATCACAAATGAAAAACAATGCAGCGGATTCAGCAAGGATAAATACTATGCATGAATCAATAGGCTGTAGGCATTAAGGGGGCAATGGATTCATTCCAGATATAATTGCAGTGTGAACAAAGGCTGAGATATACTTTACCAAGGCTGAATCAAACAGGCACGTAGCACATCTATATATAAACATGTAATCAGATCTAGAACTCATAAAGCCCCATAAACTTTGAGTTAGACAATTATTGGGCATAACGGAATGTGCTATATGTCTGTATTATTCTACTTCATTTCAATACTTACTCCAAGCAATGGAATGCTTTATTTCTATTTGCTCATGATGAAAACAATTGGTAGTACTTAACACAAAAATGACCATTTATCTATGTCATTCGATTCAAGATGCCCTGGTCCGGCGTCCAGTCTGATTCTCTATGGCAATCATTATTAATTTCTGTATCATCATCCTTGGTCTGGCATCTTGGGCACCTCTGGTGCTTACTAGACCCCAAAATGTCATGAGATTGCAGGAGGCCTCATGCAATATCATGAAGTTAAATGGCCATGAAAGTGCAATAGGTGCCAAGGATGCAAGGCCTAGGATGCAGGGCGAAGAAGTGAAGACTGGCTGCCATGGATGACTGAACTGAATGTCAGATATCAGTACATCGACCGTACTCATCTATAGTAGAGTGGCATGGAAAAATGGCCATCATTTTTCATTATGGAAAGCACATGGAAGTATAGCAAATCACTTCCCTGAGTAAGTAGAAGAATGAGGTAGCATAATACAGATGTATAACAGACTCCATTAGATATATTTAATATGACAAAATAAAATAAATAAATAAAAGTTCTAGATCTCTTCACAAGATTTGATATAGATGTGGTGCGTGCCTATCACACATCGAGTCACAAAGATGTATACATTCTACCAGTTCTCTGATGTAACTGTGAAATAGGTCACAGTTGGATCTGTAGACAAAAAACGAGAGATTTGCGAACAGCTTCATTTTTAAAACATTGGTACAATAAAATAAAATTGGTTGAAATGATGTACATAGTCTTTGTCTCCTGAAGACAACAGCTGTCCATATAACCTATCAAGGCATATTTATTTATTTTACTCATTTAGAGTTAGGTCTAGAAATATTTGGACAGTGACCAAACGCTGGGTTTCCTCCTTTGATATGCTTTGCCAGGCCTTTACTGCAGCTGACTTCAGTTGTTGCTTGTTTGTGGATCTTTCTGCCTTAAGTTTTGTCTTAAGCTTGTGAAATGCATGCTCAGTGGGGTTGAGATCTGGTGATTGAAAAGGCCATTTCAGAATATTTCACTTTTTTCCCTTAAAAAACTCCTGGGTTGCATTCACAGTATGTTTTAGGTCATTGTCTATCTGTATGTGAGGCGCCATCCAATCAATCTTGCTGCATTTGGTTAAATCTGAGCAGAAAGTATAGCCCTATACACTTCAGAATTCATCCGGCTACTTTGTCTTCAGTCACATCATCAGTAAACACTAGTGACCCAGTGACATTGGAAGTCATGTATGTCCATGCCATCACACTGCCTCCACCATGTTTTACAGAGGATCTGGTGTGCTTTGGATCATAAGACGTTGCAAGGCTTCTCCATACTTTCTTCTTCACATCATTCTGGTACAGGTGGATATTAGTTTCACCTGTCTAAAGAATGCTTTTCCAGAACTGGGCTCCCTCCTGTAATTGTTTTTTTAGCAAAGTCTAACCTGGCCTTTCTATTTTTAAGGCTGATTAATGGTTCGCACCTTATGGTGAATGCCCCTTATTTGCTCTCATGAAGTCTTTTCTTTATGGCAGACTTAGAATCTGAGATACCTACTTCCTGGAGAGTGTTCTTCACATGGGTGGATGTTGTGAAGAGGTTTTTCTTCAACATGGAAAGGATTCTGCGATCATCCACCTCTGTTGTCTTCCGTAGACATCAAGGTCTTTTTGAGTTCACAAGCTCACCTGTGTGATCCTTTTTTTGCAGTATGTACCAAACTGTTGATTTTGACACTCCTAATATTTCTGCTACCTCTGTGATGGATTTCTTCTTTTTTTCAGCCTAATGATGGTCTGTGTCTCTTCCAATGAGAGGTTCTTTAAACATATGTTGTGGGTTCACAGCAACAGATTCAAATGCAAATGGCACACCTAGAATCAGCTCCAGACCTTTTACCTGCTTAATTGATGATGGATTAAGGAGGGAATAGCCTGTTAAAAAGCTTTAGAGATAATTGTCCAATTACATTTGGTCACTTTAACCCCTTTTTCCCCAAAGGCTGTTTGCACTTTAATGACCAGGCCAATTTTTACAATTCTGGCCAGTGTCACTTTATGAGGTAATAAGTCTGGAACGCTTCAACGGATCCCACTGATTCTGAGATTTTTTTTTTCGTAACATACTGTACTACATGATAGTGATAACATTTCTTCAATATGACTTGCGTTTATTTGTGAAAAAAAATGTAAATTTGGTGAAAAGTTTGCAATTTTCAACCTTTCAATTCTTATGCCTTTAAATCACAGTTGTGTCACACCAAACTGTTGATAAATAACATTTCCAAGATGTCTACTTTACATCAGCACAATTTTTTAAACAATTTTTTTTGTTAGGAAGTTATAAGGGATAAAAGTTGAACAGTGATTTCTCATTTTTCCAACAAAATTTACAAAAACATTTTTTTTAGGGACCACATCATATTTGAAGTCACTTTGAAGGATCTATATGACAGAAAGTACCCAAACGTGACACCATTCTGAAAACTGCATCCTTCAAGGTGCTCAAAACCACATTGAAGAAGTTCATTAACTATTCAGGTGCTTCACAGCAATTAATGGAACGTGAAAGGAAAAAATGAACATTTAACTTTTTTTCACAAAAATTTTACTTTAGACCCAAATTTTTTTATTTTTGCAACGGTAACAGGAGGAATTGGAACCCAAAAGTTGTTGTGCAATTTCTCCTGAGTATGCTGATATCCCATAAGTGGGGGGAAACCATTGTTTGGGCACACAGCAGGGCTCAGAAGGGAAGGAGCACCGTTTGAGTTTTCAATGCAAAACTTGCTGGAATTGAGAGCGGACGCCATGTTGCGAGTGGAGAGCCCCTGATGTGCCTAAACAGTGGAAACCCCCACAAGTGACCCCATTTTGGAAACTAGACCCCTTAAGGAACTTATCTAGATGTGTGGTGAGCACTTTGAACCCCCAGGTGTTTCACAAAAGTTTATGACGTAGAGCTGTGAAAAAAAAACACTTTTTCCACAAAAATGATCTTTTAGCCCCAATTTTTTTATTTCACAAGAGTAACAGGAGAAATTGGACCCCAAAAGTTGTTGTGAAATTTCTCCTGAGTATGCTGATACCCCATATGTGATGGAAAACCATTGTTCGGGCGCAGGGTAGGGCTCGGAACTGAAGGTGTAACGTTATGGAATGCAGACTTTGATGAAATGGTCTGCGGGCATGTTGCATTTGCAGAGCCCCTGATGTGCCTGAACAGTGGAAATGCCCTACAAGTGACCCCACTTTGGAAAATACACCCTCAATTAATTTATCTAGATGTGTGGTGAGCACCTTGAACCCTCAGGTGCTTCACAGAAAATGATAATGTTGACTTGTGAAAATAAAAAAAAAATTTTTTTTCCACAAAAATGTTATTTTAGCCCCAAAAAATATTTTCACAAGGGTAACAGAGAAAGTGGACCTCAAAATCTGTTGCGCAAATTCTCCTGAGTACACTGATACCCCATATATGGGACAAAGCTACTGTTGGGGCGCACGTCATCACTCGGAAGGGAAGGAGTAATGTTTTGAAATGCAGACTTTGATGGAATGGTCTGTGGGCATCATGTTGCGTTTCAAGAGCCCCTGATGTGGGGCATTTCCACTGTTTAGGCACAAGAAACCCCATTTTGGAACTGATCTACTGTTTCTTGGTATGCAAATTTTATAATGTAGTGGCATATGTGAGTTTTGTAGAATGCATCATTTTAGTATACGTCAGTTGTATAGTGTTCATCAGGTTGTCATACAGTACAGACCAAAAGTTTTGACACACCTTCTCATTTAAAGATTTTTTTGTATTTTCTTGACTATGGAAATTGTACATTCACACTGAAGGCATCAAAACTATGAATTAACACATGTGGAATTATATACTTAACAAAAAAGTGTGAAACAACTGAAAATATGTCTTATATTCTAGGTTCTTCAAAGTAGCCACCTTTTGCTTTGATGACTGCTTTGCACACTCTTGGCATTCTCTTGATGAGCTTCAAGAGGTAATCACCAGAAATGGTCTTCCAACAATCTTCAAGGAGTTCCCAGAGATGCTTAGCACTTGTTGGCCCTTTTGCCTTCACTCTGCGGTCCAGCTCACCCCAAACCATCTCGATTGGGTTCAGGTCTGGTGACTGTGGAGGCCAGGTCATTTGGCGTAGCACCCCATCACTCTCCCTCTTGGTCAAATAGCCCTTACACAGCCTGGAGGTGTGTTTGGGGTCATTGTCCTGTTGAAAAATAAATGATGGACCAACTAAACGCAAACCGGATGGAATAGCATACCGCTGCAAGATGCTGTGGTAGCCATGCTGGTTCAGTATGCCTTCAATTTTGAATAAATCCCCAACAGTGTCACCAGCAAAGCACCCCCACACGATCACACCTCCTCCTCCATGCTTCACTGTGGGAACAAGGCATGTAGAGTCCATCCGTTCACCTTTTCTGCGTCGCACAAAGACACGGTGGTTGGAACCAAAGATCTCAAATTTGGACTCATCTGACCAAAGCACAGATTTCCACTGGTCTAATGTCCATTTCTTGTGTTCTTTAGCCCAAACAAGTCTCTTCTGCTTGTTGAATGTCCTTAGCAGTGTTTTCCAAGCAGCTATTTTACCATGAAGGCCTGCTGCACAAAGTCTCCTTTTAATAGTTTTTGAAGAGATGTGTCTGCTGTTAGAACTCTGTGTGGCATTGACCTGGTCTCTAATCTGAGCTGCTGTTAACCTGCGATTTCTGAGGCTGGTGACTCTGATAAACTTATCCTCAGAAGCAGAGGTGACTCTTGCTCTTGCTTTCCTGGGGCGATCCTCATGTGAGCCAGTTTCTTTGTAGCGATTGATGGTTTTTCCAACTGCACTTTCAAAGTTTTACCAATTTTTTGGACTGACTGACCTTCATTTCTTAAAGTAATGATGGCCACTCGTTTTTCTTTACTTAGCTGCTTTTTTCTTGACTTAATACAAATTCTAACAGTGTATTCAGTAGGACTATCAGCTGTGTATCCACCAGAGTTCTGCACAACACAACTGTTGATCCCAACCCCATTTATAAGGCAAGAAATCTCACTTATTAAACCTGACAGGGCACACCTGTGAATTGAAAACCATTTCCGGTGACTACCTCTTGAAGCTCATCAAGAGAATGCCAAGAGTGTGCAAAGCAGTCATCAAAGCAAAGAAGAACCTAGAATATAAGACATATTTTCAGTCATTTCACACTTTTTTTGTTAAGTATATAATTCCACATGTGTTAATTCATAGTTTTGATGCCTTCAGTGTGAATGTACAATTTTCATAGTCATGAAAATACAGAAAAATCTTTAAATGAGAAGGTGTGTCCAAACTTTTGGTCTGTACTGTACATCAGTTGGATAGTGTTTGTCAGGTTGTCATACGTCAGTTATGTAGTGTTCATCAGGTTGGCATACGTCAGTTGTGTAGTGTTCGTCAGGTTGGCATACGTCAGTTGTGTAAGTCAGAAATGAATTTAGTAGTCCATGGATGTGTGGTACAGTCTGAAGCATTCTTTCATACACAGGCCAGGTTTGTCGGGGCAGGTGTCGCATTGATAAGTGGTGTCCTTGCGTATCCCCCTTCTGTAACACACTCGGCAATTGTTTAGGCTCAAGAGACAACATTTTGGAACTGATCTACTGTTTCCTGGTAGGTGAACTTTATAATGTAGTGGCATATGTGAGTTGTGTAGAGTGCATCAGGTTAGTATACGTGAGTTGTGTAGTGTACATCAAGTTGTCATATGTGAGTTTTGTAGAGTGCATCATTTTAGTATACGTCAGTTGTGTAGTGTTCGTCAGGTTGGCATACGTCAGTTGTGTAGTGTTCGTCAGGTTGGCATATGTGAGTTGTGTAAGTCAGAAATGAATTTAGTAGTCCATGGATGTGTGGTACAGTCTGAAGCATTCTTTCATACAAAGGCCAGTTTTGCCGGGGCAGGTGTCGTATTGAAAAGTAGTGTCCTTGCTTATCCCCCTTCTTTAACACACTCGGCACCTCTTTTGTGACCTTCCTTTTTTTGCGCTTTGAGGGACCTCCCCAGGGAAATGTTGGCCTGATATGATATGAGCACCTTCAGTTCCAGAAGTACTGGGGCCCGCTCCTTCATGACTGCCAAATATCAGGGCCTTGATCACTACCTCCTGGAACTGAAGGTACGACGTAGCAGTCTGGCCTGCACATCGTGATAGCAGGAAAGTGTTGTGCATTGCCATCTGTACGATGTGCACGGCCAGCTTCATGTACCACATCTTGGTACTGTTTGGCTGGAGGACTTGATCAGAGAGATCAACTCCCCCCATGTTTTTGTTGCACTTCAGTACACAGTCTGGTTTGGTGACCTGTGCAGAGGTACCTCGCACAGTGCTGGGGGTGCTGCCATCGCCATAATGGACGTAAATAAATTCATAAGAAGACCAACAATTCAAAAACATTTTATTAATGACATAAAGGAAAATGAGGCTAATAATAGAAATATTCAAAAAGAACTTTGTAGTGAATATACTGATCTATCTTTTACGGAGCAACTTTCTGTCATTAATTTACAATCATTATCTGAAACCGGTTTCAAACAGTCTACTATTCATGATGATAATTTTGACAACAGAATACCTAATCCGGGTTTTTACCCCATACAAACCCGCAGTACTGCCATTTCTGATTTCCAAAGTATGGTGGAAAAGGAATTAAAACTTTTACATAATTCATTGCGGAAACAATGATTTAATCTCAGCTTGAATGAGAAACACGCTATGGAATCTCTTAAAAAAAATACTAACATTATTATTAAGGATTCGGATAAAGATGGATCAATTGTCATTTTAGACAGAGGACTATATGAGAGAGAAATTTTGTTAATCTTGAAGGCTACTGAAACATATCGCAAAATCAACAATGATCCCACTACAATAATTAAAGAAAAATTAAAACAACTGTTCAATGATGGGATAGAAAGGGGATTGATTAATCAGAAACAGGCTGATTATTTCAACCCAGAATATCCACAGATCCCTCTAATCCATGCACTTCTAAAGACACACAAACAGGTTTTTCCACCTCCACTCAGACCGATTGTGTCTGGAATAAATTCCTTTTTAGAAAACTTGGGTAAATGGTTGAATGAGAGGTTGCAACCCCTTGTTGCAATCTCACCGAGTTATGTAAAGGACAGTGAACACATTTTGAATGTCACGGAAAAAATTAAGTGGTGTGAAAATTATATATGGATACCATGCGATGTAATATCCTTATATATCGCAATTCCTCATGATTTAGCTCTCTTGGCAGTATCCAATCAACTTGTGAAATATTCTAATTATTCTATGGATCTTATTGATTATGTATTACAAATTTTTATGTTTCTTTTGACACACAATTATTTTGACTTTTTGGGTGACTTCTACTTACAATGTCGAGGTTGCGCCATGGGAGCTAAGTTCTCCCCGGCCTTAGCTAATATTTTTATGAATTGGTGGGAAACCAAATATATTTACAATGTGACTAATCCTTTTCTTCTGTCTATGTTTAGGTATGGGCGCTTCATAGACGATACACTTATCATCTGGAATGGTAGTGAAGCGTCCATACCGAAATTTATTGATTACATTAATGACAATGACTGTAATGTTATATTCACCTACCATGCAGATCACACTGAAATTTATTTTTTGGATATACGTATGGAAGGCAATATTTCTAATAAAACGGTGACATGTAGCCTGTATAGAAAAATAACATCAGGAAACGCTTTATTATATGCAACAAGTTGCCACCTTAATCATATAATTCGTAATCTGCCGGTGGGGGAATACATTAGTGCAAGACGCAGTTGCGCTATGGAAAACCAGTACAGTAAAGAATGTGCTAATATAGATTCCTGTTTTATTAAAAGGGGATATTCCAAATCTATTTTATATGATGCCAAAAATAAAGCCAATTCTATAATCAGATGTGAATATCTGACTTAAAAAAAAAAAAAAAAAAAAAAAAAAAAAAGAGATGATTAGAAAAAAATCTCTGAATCTATAATTTTTTCCACCAATTATAGTACAGATTACTATCAAGTCATCAATATTATAAAAAGAAATTTGCCTATATTACATACAGATGATTGTTTAAAAACTATACTACATAATGGATGTCTCAAAAAGAGGATTGACAATTGGTAACAGAGTGGCTCCCAATGATCACACTGGTGCAGATGATTATAATAAGACAAGAAATTGGCTGTCTATCAAAGGCTCATATAGATGTTGTAAAAAAACATGCGGTCTTTGCATGTATATGCACAATGCTACAAAATGAATTTCAGCAACAGATGAAAGAGAATACATGATTGATAGCTTTATAAACTGCAGTAGCACTTATGTTGTGTATGTAATCATATGTGAGCAGTGTCATCAGCAGTATGTGAAAAGTACCACACGTACTCTCAGAAAACGCATCTCAGAGCACATTTATGATGCACAAAACATTACAACTCGAAATCCATCAGGTGCTTCTCAACACTTTCGCAACCATCACGGAGGCGATGTTAGCACTCTGAAAATCATAGCAGCTGAAAAAGTAACCCCACCTAAAAGGGGAGGGGATAATATCAAAAACTTGCGGTATAAAGAAGCCTCATGGTTTTTGAAATTGAACAGTTGCATACCAAATGGTACGAATATAAGGACAGATTTGATGTATGGTATATATATTAATTTCTGCATAGATTAAGTTTATTTGATGATACTGATTTGAACACTGTCATACTATGTCATTTCCCCTTCCTAAAGGTATTTAGTAGTGTTGATCGAGCACTAAAATGCTCGGGTGCTCGAAGCTCGGGCCGAGCTCACCGTGATACTCGGGTGCTCGACCCGAGCAACAAGCCCAATGTTAGTCTATGGGAGACCCGAGCATTTTTGCGGCGGCACTCCCGGCAGTCTGTAGAAAGCCTAAAAAGTGCCCAAAACGATAGTGACAGTGCTGAAATGACATGGGGACAGCATGGGGATTACCCCAGGAAGGATTTCTGACCCCCAGGTCACTGCTGTCAACAACGTGGTCAGAGGTATTAAGCCACTTTTACG
This sequence comes from Phyllobates terribilis, assembly GCF_046119375.1. NCBI lineage: Eukaryota > Metazoa > Chordata > Amphibia > Anura > Dendrobatidae > Phyllobates > Phyllobates terribilis. The sequence goes on from NW_027362771.1 coordinate 109,516,683, forward strand.
GGCTCACAATAAAACGTTCAAAAACAAAACTGAAACTGTTTTCCTGTGAAATATGTTAAGGAACATCCTTTCCAGGGTAAAGACTTGTGTATAAGGTAAAATAAATAACCAAAAACAAAAATACTCCTCCACACCTATGTTCGCAAGTAGCATTTTTTATGTGTTTTTGCACTTTTGTATTGCTTTCAACTGTGACAAATGCATTCACCGGGAAATGTAATTTTAACATTTTACAACCTTATCTGGCCATGTGCTGTGTGACACATGCAAACAGTGCTGAAAAGACATGGGAACAGCATGGGGAAGACCCCTGGAAGCATCTCTGACACCCAGGTCACTGCCTAAAAGTGTGCCCATCAGAAGTGATCCTTGCCGCATCAGAAGATGTCCCAGGTCTTTGTCCCAGGGCAGTGTTCAATTGTACCTTACCCATTCCTTGCAACCCACCCCCAGGCTGCAATACCATACTGCTTGCTTGCTTGAACTTGAAATTGGACCTTTTAGGCATGTGGAGGCGGAATCTGGCCACCACGTCATGGCTGCGTCGGCGGCCTGGTATCCATACTCAGTCCCCAGCCGCCCGGGTGTCCACGCTTGGTCCCCAGCCGCCAGGGGGCGTCCGGGTGTCCATACTCGGTCCCCAGCCGCCCCGCGGCCGGGTGCCCACACACGGTCCCCAGCCGCCTGGGGGCGGCCAGGTGTCCATAAACAGTCCCCAGCCGCCCCTATTTGTCCCGGTGCACCTTATACACAAGAGCGCATGCCAAAACATTACCTGTGCCCTCCCCAGAACATTTATTGGGAAGGACAGCCTAACCACAAACACGTGGACAAGTGAATGTGGCCAAGGATGGTCCATCTCACTGACGCCTTCACACTGGGTTAATATTGTGGAAGCTGGGACACAGTTGGACACTGGGATGCAACACGTCCTCCAGACATAGAGAATTGCAGGTCCTGGGTCAGGCTTCAACAAAAAGTTCAGAAGGTAGACAGCAGCAGTGTTCGGCCTCATACACAATGAGTAAATTATTCATGATCATGAGGCCATCCATCTCCTTAGCTTTCTGTTCCTTGGAATGCAAGCACATGTATGTAGTAGCGGCTAGGCCTGAGGTGGTCAGCGTTTTGGCGCATATCCTACCTCCTCCGAGGATTGCTGGATGTTTTCCTGCTACTATCCCAGTTCTATGACTCCCATTAAAACAAAGCTTCAGGTGATGAATGATGGATGAGGTGGTGGCAAAGGAGAAAGAGCAGGAGGAACAGGGACCATTCACATCAATAGCAGGCCAGTCAACCACACATGTCTTGTAGGATATGTTTCTGTACCAAAAGGAGCGGTTCGGCTACACAGTTATAGGGCATACTGTGAGTGCAATGCCTACGAAAAATTTCAAGGCACTCCAATGCCCCTTGGAAGTGACATGGAGGTCAGAGGGCCTTAACTAAACCGTTTTTTCCATTTATAGCAACTGGGTCTCCTGTACACTGTTGGCCTAAGCAGGGAATGGAAGGCTTTCCAAAAATTATGAGGAACTGCAATGCCCCTTGAAACAGACGTGGATTACAGCGTACTAAAAACCTTCTACCCATTATTGGGGAGTGGGTCTCCCTTAGTGTTCGCCTATGCATTGTAAAGCAAAGCTGACTAAAATTAGGAGGAAATGCAATGCCCGTTGGAAGAGTCGTGGAGGTTAGAGGTAATTAAAAACAACATTTCAATGCCCTTTGGAAGAGCTGTGAAGTTCAGAGTGGTTTAACAAGATGGTTTTAATGCCCCTTGGAAGAGACGTGGAGGTCACAGTAGCTTAACAAGACGGTTTTAATGCCCCTTTGAAGAGACGTGGAGTTCAGAGTGGTTTAACATGACGGTTTTAATGCCCCTTGGAAGAGACGTGGAGGTCCCAGTGGAATAAAAAGACTGTCAATGCCCCTTGGAAGAGTGATGGAGGTCCCAGTGGAATAAAAAGACAATATCAATGACCCTTGGAAGAGACGTGGAGGTCACAGTAGCTTAACAAGACGATTTTAATGCCTCTTGGAAGAGACGTGGAGTTCAGAGTGGTTTAACAAGATGGTTTTAATGCCCCTTTGAAGAGACGTGGAGGTCACAGTAGCTTAACAAGATGGTTTTAATGCCCCTTGAAAGAGACGTGGAGGTCACAATGGAATAAAAAGACAATATCAATGCCCCTTGGAAGAGACGTGGAGGTCCCAGTGGAATAAAAAGACAATATCAATGACCCTTGGAAGAGACGTGGAGGTCACAGTAGCTTAACCCCTTTAAAGCCCATGACATATGAATACACGTCTGTGCCCTGGGCTTTAAGAGCCTGACCCATATTAGTATGTCATGGCGATCGCGCGCGCACCCAGGCTGTGCGGGCGCGATCGCCGCCGGGTGTAGGCTGATTGTCACAGCTGACACCCGGTACTATGTGCAGGGAGTGGTTCCGCACCGCTCCCGGCACATTAACCCCAGCAATGCTGCGATCGAAGTCGATCACAGCATTGTGGGGGCTAAGGGGAGGTGATCGGTATACTCACCTCCTCTTCCGGCCTCCAGCGCTGTCTGCCGCGGCTTCCCGGCTGTTGCCATGACGACCCGATGTCGTCATGACAACATCCGGGTCACCAGACAGCAGGAAGATTTTTTGGTCATGCGCAGTACATGACCAAACTATCTTCTCACTGTGCAGCGCTTACAGCCTGCATGGCACAGGGATGGTGCACCATCCCTATGCTATGCAGGCGATCAGAATAAAAAAATTGAAAGTCCCATAGTGGGACAAAGTAAACAAATAAAAAACTGTCAGAAAGTGGAAATTTTTTTTTTTAAAAATTGTAAAAATATAAAAAAAAAAATAGAAAAAAAGAATCCACTAAAAATAAAAATATAATGTACCCATCAATAAATATTATTATGAAAAAAAACAAACAAACAATAAAAGTACACATATTTGTTATCGCCGCGTCCGGAACAACCTGACCTATAAAATTGTCCCCCTAGTTAACCCCTTCAGTGAACACGGTAAAAACAAAAAAACAAAACCCGAAGCAAAAACAATGCTTTATCATCATACCGCCACACAAAAAATGGAATAACACGCGATCAAAAAGACGAATATAAATAAAAATGGTACCACTGAAAATGTCATCTTGTCTCGCAAAAAACAAGCCGCCATACAGCTCCATCAGCCGAAAAATAAAAAGTTATAGCTCTCAGAATAAAGTGATGCAAAAAAATATTTTTTTCTATAGAATAGCTTTTATTGTGTAAAAGCGCCAAAACATAGAAAAACGATATAAATGTGGTACCACTGTAAACCTACTGACCCGAAGAATAAAGCTACCTTATCAATTTTACCACAGGCGGAGTAGAATAAAAAAATAAAAAAAAAAACAATTCCTGAATTGTTGGTTTTTGTTTATTCTGCCTCCCAAAAGCCGGAATAGAAAGCGATCAAAAAATGTCACATGCCTGAAAATGGCACCATTAAAAATGTCAACTCATCCCGCAAAAAACAAGCTATCACATGACTCTGTTGGCCAAAATATGGAAAAATTATAGCTCTCAAAATATGGCGATGCAAAAACTAGATTTTACAAAATATGTCTTTTAGTGTGTGACAGCTGTCAATCATAAAAGCCCGATATGATTCTGGTATCTCTGTAGTCGCACCGACCCGAAGAATAAAGTCATCTAATCACTTATACCGCACTTGGAACGGCGTAAAAAATAAACGCTAGGGCTGGGGTTGGGGTTAAAGTAAAAAAAAAAGATGACGATTTGGCAACTAGTGTTGAGCGCAAGTGCTCGCTACTTGAGTTTGCATCGGGTGCTCGGGTATGCATTGAGTATCGCGGGTGCTCGAGTCAACGCCCCATATGCTTCGCGGCCAAAAAGCCTCGCGGGGATTGCCTGACATGCACGAGCGTTCCCCGCATGTTTTTTTTGGGTGTCTAATAACCGTGAAACATGCGGGCGGGGACTCGAGCATGTCACTCGAGCACCCTTGATACATGGTGCATACCTGAGTACCCGATGCAAACTCAAGTAGCGAGCACTTGCGCTCAAGACTAATGACAACTTATTCAATATGATGACCTAATGTTATCAAATTCTGTGTCGTACCTCTGGGTTCAAAATGTTAACTATACCCCTTGATAAAATCCTTGAGGGGTGTAGTTTCCAAAATGGGGTCACTTGTGGGGGGTTTCCACCATTTAGGCACATCAGGGGCTCTCCAAACGCGACATGGCGTCCGTTCTCGATTCCAGCCGATTTTGCGTTCAAAAAGTCACACAGCTCTCCTTCCCTTCTGAACTCTGCCGTGCGCCCAAACACTGTATTTTCCCCACATATGGGATATTGGCGTACTCAAGAGAAATTGCACAAAAGTTTTTGGGGTCCATTTTCTCCTCTTACCCTTGTGAAAATAAAAAAATTGGGGCTAAAACATTTTTGTGGAAAAAGTTTGATTTTTTTATTTTCACGGCTCTATGTTATAAACTTCTGTAAAGGACTTGGGGGTTCAAGGCGCTCACCACACATCTAGATAAGTTCCCTGAGGGGTCTAGTATCCAAAATGGTGTCACTTGTGGGGGGTTCCACTGTTTAGGCACATCAGGGGCACATCCGCTAATTATTCAAGCAAATTTTTCTTCCACATTCCAAAAATTCCTGTGAAGCACCTAAAGGGTTAATAAAGTTCTTGAATGTGTTTTTGAGCACCTTGAGGGGTGCAGTTTTTAGAATGGTGTCACTTTTGCGTATTTTCTGTCATAAAGACCCCTCAAAGTAACTGGAAATATGATGTGGTCACTAAAAAAATGTTTTTGTAAATTTTGTTAGAAAAATGAGAAATCGCTGGTCAACTTTTAACCCTTATAGCTCCCTAATAAAAAAAAATTTTGGTTCCAAAATTGTGCTGATGTAAAGTAGACATGTGGGAAATGTTATTTATTAACTATTTTGTGTGACATATCTCTCTGAATTAAGGGGATAAAAATTCAAAATTTGAAAATTGCTAAATTTTTGCCAAATTTCAGTTTTTTTTCACAAATAAACGCAAGTTATATCGAAGAAATTTTACCACAATCATGATGTACAATATGTCCCGAAAAGACAATCTCAGAATCAGGGGTGTCCGTTGAAGCATTCCAGAGTAATTCCAGAGTAATTACCTCATAAAGTGACAGTGGTCAGAATTGTAAAAATTGGCCTGGTCATTAACGTGCAAACCACCTTGGGTTGTAAAGGGGTTAACAAGACGATTTTAATGCCCCTTACAAGAGCCATGCAGTACAGCATATTAAAAACATTATTGCCATTATTGAGGAGTGGGTCTCCCATAGTCTTTGCCTATGCCTTCCAAGCAAAAGCTGCCAAAAGTTAGGACGGAGGAACTTGCAATGCCCCTTACAAGAGCCATGCAGTACAGCATATTAAAAACATTATTCCCATTATTGGGGAGTGGGTCTCCCATAGTCTTTGCCTATGTCTTCCAAGCAAAAGTTGACAAAAATTAGGATGGAGGAACTTGCAATGCTGGCAACACGGACCACGGTCACCCTGGTGGTATAGTGGTGGTGGAGGATGCAGATAAGGAGAAGAGCAAAAAACAGCCGAAATAAGGAAGCGCATACCCATGTGTGGGTGTGAAGCGGTGCATGGGAAAACACCTACTCTGCTGTCATTTGGTGGTGATGAGAAGTCTGGCCCAATCCAGCCCTTGTTCATTTTGATAACGGTCAGCTTGTCAGCATTGTCAGTTGACAGGCGAGTGCGCTTATCAGTTATAATTCCCCCAGCGGCACTAAAAACACACTCCGATAACACGCTAGCGGCAGGGCAGGCCCGGACCTCCAAGGCGTACAGAGCGAGTTCATTCCAAGTGTCCAGCTTGGATACCCAATAATTAAAAGGCACAGAGGAATCACAGAGGACGCTGGTACGGTCGGCAAGGTACTCCCTCACCATCTTTTGAAACTTTCCACTCCTTGTGAGAGTACCCCGCGCCTCAGGGCCTGTAAGCTGGGCGGGTCTCAGAAAACTGTCCCAGAAAGTTGACAGTGTTCACCTGCCTCTGCTGGATTGGAGTTGCGTCTCTCTCACCTGTACGGCTTGGTTGGGCAACGAACTGTGACCTCTGCCGCTAGCGTGTTCAGATGGGAATTTTTTTAACAGTTCTGCAGCAAGGGCCTTCTGGTACTGCCCCATTTTTGTAGACCATTCCACCTCAGGAATAAGAGAGTGAAAGTTCTCCTTGTAGCGGGGGTCTAAAAGTGTCACCAACCAGTAATGACTGTCACCCAACATTTTGACAACGCGAGGGTCACGGTTAAGGCAGCGTAACATAAAGTCAGCCATGTGACTAGCCCAGGGGATAGGGGATGACTTAGTTACCCGGGCCTTTAGCCTTAAAGGTCTCTCTTTAAAAAGGCGTTGATAGATATCAAGTTTATAAAAGTTCTTGACGCCACCTATGGTTTCTGATGATATTCACCAGCGCTGCGCAGTCCACTGAGGCCGGTGATAAGGCAGCTAGATGGTATGGCTCCCCACAGGTGGCGCTAGGCCTCAGGGCAGGGTACGGACGGGGTATGCAGGACGGAGAGACTCAGCCGGGTCAGAGCAAGAACAGGGATGGACACAATAGTCACTTCAGTACCTTTTACTGATGGAAATTCAGGCACTCCCCGGAGCACTGTAGGGTGAAGGGTGTATGTCCGGATCCTCCCCAATGAGCGGGTTTTGGGCCTCCTGTTTCTTGCCTCTGCGTAGTAAGTTTCTGACCTGCCTGGAGCTAGGCCTAACTTTGTCTCTGTCCTGCGCTGGCTGACCTTGTGGTAGGGCCTTCTCTTGGAGTGCACACTCCCGACCTACGGGGCCTATGTGTCTCCTGGCTCTGGTACGTATCAGCACTTTAGCGATCCTGGGACTTGTAGTTCTCCAGGGATTCTGATTTATCTTACTGGGTCATGGAGATCCCGGTAAGCTTCGGACCTGGTGTCCGGTAACTGCTTCTTCGGGGTGAGCTAGTTAAGCTCCTCTGCCCCCTATGAACTAACTCTCTCTACTCGCCTTCGGCCTACTCGGGCCCACAATAGGCTACTCACACTAACGGCAGCTTGCCGCGCTTCACCGATCTTATGGCGCCGGCACACCTAAAGCTCACCTCTCTGAGCTACAACTGAGTCTTGATCTGGAAGCTCCACTGCAGGATAACAATTGCAGGAGCTGGAACAGGCTTTTGTCCTCTGAGGTAACTCTTCTCAGACTGCACTGGACTCACTGCTAAACCAGAATAGACTGACTGCTGCCTAGCTCCACCTTCCCTTTTATATCCCTAATGGGCTCCCTCTGGTGGTCTGAGGTGGAAGGTGGAGATGTGTGAATGGTTATGGGGGCCTCTTGTGGAGGAATCCATCAATACACCCTTCTAGGATCTGTGATACCAAGCACAGCTGGGCGTCACATTCCCCCCTAGTTAAGCGCAGCACTCCCGGGCTGAAGTACATTTTATAAAACAATAACATTAGGAAACATAAGCAATACCAGAACAATAAGGACAATCTTCCCTTTATGGGAGGCACGAATCTTAAACGTTGCATAACTATAACAAAGCAGAGTGTCCTCAGAATTCGAGTCTCCTATGGTGAGGTTCCCAAAAAGGATGTCCATCTCACAAAGTAGAGTACTTGGTGTTTTTGAGGAACCTGTCCTAAACCCTCTACGTAGGCCCTGGGGTGGCTGCAGGGCATGAAGATCCCGAGTTGGACCTCCAAGAGAGTCACTCCATACAGGTTTTTCTTCTGAGGTCACCTATAAAGGGCACTCCAGGGAGCGCAATTATATACAATAAAGAGTTTTTGGGCTGCACACAGTCCTCAGCCACGCAGTTCTTTGGTAAATAAAGAAGTAAATAGGCAAAGTGTCCATATCACTTAAACTGTTCAAAAATAAGCAAAATACAAAATAATGTACATAAGCATGGAAAATACACAATTATGCAGTACATTACAATTTAACATGCAATACCCCAGGGGTAACTATCTACACTCTCTGAAATTTTGCTACTTTACTCAGTGTACCTAGCAGAGGGTTTACCTCTCGTGCTGCGTACTGATCTGCGTAGTGCTGTGGTTGGTGGAGTGTCAGTGTCTGTATCCTCAGTTACTCTATCAGTTCTACGTGTAAGCATGTTGTAAAACTGCCTTAGCCTCTCTCTTGGACTGGCAAGTCTACCATTGGCTGGGCCCTCTTGCTCTGCCCCTACCAGGGATCCTTCATCCGGGGATTCTCCTTGAGCTGGCTCTTCTACAGCACCTACAGGTACAACTTGCTGTGGAGGGTTTTCTGGCTGTTCATAGAATTGGAGTACTGGAATGAGTACTGCACATCCTATCTGAGGCCAATCATCTTGGAAGTCTCCAAGATCAGTGTGTATCACCGCTTCTTTAGGTTCTTCCTGGATTGTGAGAGGCACTTTTTCTTGGGGTTTCAGTAAATCTGGACACAACTTTAAGTGGTCCCTGGACACTGTAGCAGACGTTTTTCCTCCATCACGACTGATTATGCATGTCTTTTTGTTATCAAATCTTGACGGTAACACAGTGTAGGGTTCTTTTTCCCACTGGTCATCAAGTTTGTGGCTACGTCTTTTCCTTTTTAGTACTGTTTCACCAGGTGTGAAAGGTTCTGCTGGTGCGTTTTTGTTGTAGTGCATTTCCTGCTTTTCTCTCACCCGAGTAAGACTGTCCTTGACACAAGCTTGTACCCTTCTGTACTGCTCTTGTTGGGTGGTGTCCCAGTCCTCAGTGGTCATATCAGCTTCAGGTTCAACAACACCAAGCTCCAAATCCATGGGCAGCTTTCCTGGCCTTGCCCGCATGAGATATGCCGGAGTGCAATTGGTGGAACTGACTGGTATATGATTGTTCAGATCCACTAGGTCTGGTAGTAGGTCTGGCCACTGGTTTCTATCCTCAAGTGGTATGGTCTTTAGCAGGTCGATGATGATGTTGTTCATCTTTTCGCAGAGACCGTTGGTTTGTGGGTGGTAAGGTGTAGTCCTGATCTTTTTACACCCTTAGAGATGGCAGAACTCCTTGAACAACTCAGCCTCAAAGGCTGGGCCTTGGTCCATCAGCACCTGCTCAGGGTAGCCATGGGGTCTGCAGAAATATGCTTGGAACATTTTTGCTGCTGTCTCTGCCGTCAGGTCTTTGATGGGGGCGACCACCAGGAAACGTGAGTAGTGATCTACCATGGTCAGAGCATAGGAGTACCCTGACCTGCTGGGGGAGAGCTTGACATGGTCCAGGGCCACGATCTCCAGGGGCCGAGTCGTCTTGATGGGTTGTAGGGGTGCCTTCTGGCTGCTGAAGTCCTTCCTTCTTAGGCCGCAGGGTCCACAGTCCCGGCACCACCTTTCAATGGAGCTGCGCATTCCTACCCAGTAGAATCGACACTTCAGCAGGGTCTCTAGCTTTTTCCAGCCAAAGTGCACCGCCTGATCGTGGTAAGCTTCTAATACCATCTGGATGTCTGTCTTAGGGACTACTATCTGCCATACCACCTCATGGGTTCTTGGATTAACGTACCTCCGGCACAGCCGACATCTCTCATTCCACAGCTGCTTTGCTTGCAGAGACGCATCTTTATCCAGGGAGGCACCTTCTTGGGTTATCAGCTGTTTGATGCGGCTGACAACCGGGTCGCTGTCCTGGGTCTCTTTCCAGCTGTGGTGAGGCAGGGGGTTTAACGTCTTTCCACGCTGCTTCCAGGAGGCTCGTTGCTCATGGATCATCCCACTCCGGTGAAAGGCAGGTAGCTCTATCTCTTCCAGGTCATCCACTTCTTCTTCTGTGTCTGACTGGTGAGGCATCCTAGACAGGGCATCGGCGTTGGCGTTCTTGCGGCCCGCCCAGACTAAGGCCAGGAACTCCAACTTGACTATAAATATGTTGGGAGACCATAATACTGTATTGGGGCTGTGGGGATCATCATAATATATTTGGGACTCCATAAAACTGTATTGGGGCTATGGGGGGACCATCATATTGTGTTTAGGGCTGTGCGATAACCATTATACTGTGGGGGGGACTGTGTGAGAACCATCATACTGTGTGGGAGGCTGTGGATACCATCAAGCTGTGGAGGGACCATCATATTGTGTGGGGAGCTATGGTGAACATTATTTTGTAATTGGTGGTCAGTAGTTATAATGTGTGGGTGGCTGTGGTGACTATCATAATGTGGGGGGGGGGTGGGCTGGAGTCATCATCTTATTTTGTGAGGTTTGTGGGGCCATCATGCTGTGTAGGTGGAAGAATGTGGGAGCATCATTCTGTATGGGGGAATTTTCTGGGGCATCATACTCTATAGGGGCCATGGAGGGGGTATCATAGTGAGCTAGAACATTAAGGGGCTTCTGTAGGTATGAAATAACTGTGTAAATCCGGCAACACATATCCCTCTCCATGTCTTAAACGTTTGGAGGTATGATCTGGGCCTGCACCTATGTGCTGTAATAGGACATTTTCAAAGAGGTCCTGTATATAAACCCCTGCTCAGGGCATTATCATAAGAAGGCACAGTTGGGGGGGATTTTTATAAGAAGGCACAATAGGGAATCATTATTGGGAGAGCACAGGAGGCATTATTATTATAATAATGCACCAAGGAGTTTTTATTATTATAAGGAGGTTCGTGGGCATTATTATAAGAGGACAGGGGGGGATTATTATGATTATAGAGAAGCACAGGGCATATTATAAGGAGGCACAAGGGAGCATTATTACCATGTGGAAGTGTGGCGCCCCTGAAGGTTCAGTCACCACAGAGGTACGGCACCTCACCCAGAGGTGTGGCTTCTCTACACTACACTACTCCAGGCCGGCTGGAAGGGCAATATGCACTGCTTTCTGCTGGCCCTGTCCCTGGCTGGAGTGGGGGGAACCAAAAGTGAGGGGGAACCAAGTAGTGGGTGTGGGTGGAGGACGTAGACCAGGGGAGCACTTAGAGAAGATATATAAAGGGGAGCCATCTTAGAGCAGCAGGAGAGTCAGAGGAGGAGAAGTGAGAGGAGCAGGGGCTCTGCAGGAGCTCTGTTCGGGAGGCTGGCTCGGCCTGTCATGCCCAAGGCTGAGAGAGGAGTGGGAGCAAGGGAGGAAGGCTCCAGTAACAGAAGAGATCCCAGGGGGTACGGTGAGCGCAGGACGGCACCTGTATGCCCGAATCTGCCAGGCGTCAGAGGGATCAGGCTGCAAGAAGGGAACCGGTCCCTGGACTAGCTGAGTTACTTCAAGTCTCGGCTGGAAAACCGGAGGCTTCTGCACTTTCAAGGTGCAGTTGCCACGTCCGCACCTAAGCAGCTGAGAAAGGCACCAAGCAAGGTCCGGGAACTTCAAGTTGCCCAGAGGGATCTCAAGGTACCGGATCGGGACTTTGTGTGGCGGGGCGCAGGGCAGGAGGGAGAAGACCCAGCGCGGGAAGTCGGCTAAGAAAGGAACATACAGAAAGGGGTCCCGTTAAGTGCTCTTGAGATACTTGAGGAAGTGCTGAACCCCTGCCTGGTAAACGCAACGTGACATGGGAGACTGTCAGCTGAATAGTGCCACCTGAGGAACCCAAATAACTGTGAGTAAACTAGAATGACTGGACCCCACTATTTCTGTCAGTTATTTCTGCCACGTTATCGCTCCTGCACTACAACACCCAGCATCACCATCTGCACCTACACTGCCCTGGAGCTGTGCTCTGCCTGTGGAGAGCCGCACCAACCCAGCTGCCTTAACATCTGCTCCAGAGGTCTGCAGCAGCGCCGGTACCCATTACCGGGAACCACAGGTGGCGTCACGAGTAGTGTTGAGCATTCCGATACTGAAATATCGGGTATCGGCCGATATTCGCGGTATCGGAATTCCGATACTTAATTCCGATACTTTTACAATATCGAATACCGGAATCGGAAGTTCCCATAATGCCTGCGCTCTGCAGTGTCTCTGAAGTATGACAAGCTGGATGGCAGCGCTCAGCTGAGATCCAGCCTGTCATCAGAATGCCATCCCAGCGTGGGAGAATTCTCCTGATTGTTTAAAAGCCCGCGGGCGGTAAAAAGCCGCCGGCTTTTAAACAATCACACAGCCCCATACTGCTTCCCCGCAGCCTCCCACCCCGATCCTCCGCTCCCCTCGCCACCTCCCATCCCGATCGTAAGTTAGGACCGGGCGAGGAGCGCAGCACCAAGGAGCGGGGAGCGAAGGACCCGGGCGGGGAAGCCGGCAGTGAAAAGACTTCACCGCCGGCTTTCCCGTTCTGTGCTGCGCTTTCCCGCCGGTTATTTCAAATGAACAGCTGAGGTATCAGGTGATGCTGATCAGCTGTACATTTGAAGGAGCCGTGGTGCCCTCAGAGGGTTCATGTGAGTTCATGCTTGACTGCATTGCATGAACTCACATGAACTTTCCCACGGCCGCACAGGTCAGCCTCACCTCCCAGACGATCAGCCCGTCATGATTGGTGTGTGTGGGTGTCTGTGCGAGTGTGTGCGGGGTGTCTGTGCGATGTCTGCGGGTGTGTGCGGTGTCTGTGCGATGTCTGCGGGTGTGTGCGGTGTGTGCGCGGTGTCTGCGGTGTCTGTGCGATGTCTGCGAGTGTGTGCGGTGTCTGTGCGATGTCTGCGAGTGTGTGCGGTGTCTGTGCGATGTCTGCGAGTGTGTGCGGTGTCTGTGTGATGTCTGCGGGTGTGTGCGTGCAGGCAGACATAGGCCGATGTGACACTACTACTCCCATCGGCCTATGTCTGTCCCCCGTCCACTCGTGCCAGCAGGATCAGCTCGATGGGAGCAGTAGTTCCCATCAGCCTGATCCTGCTATTTAAATTGCCCTACTGTGTCCCCAATAAATGTTAAATACATGTCATTGGTGGCCAGTGGTTGCCTACAATAAATTAGTTCATACATTACCTGTCCCCGCCGATCGCCACCTAAAATAATGTAAAAAATAAAAAACTACACCTATACTCACCTAGGCACCTAATTCCCCGAAGCCATCGATCTCCTGTAATAAAATATAAAATAATAAACCACAACCTTATCCTTACCCCTCCGTAGTAGTCCACGAGTGTCCCACGATGATCTCCAGTTTAGAGCAGCCACATAGAATGTGACCGCTCTGAACCGCTGCCGCCGCTAGAATGATGGGGCCGTAAAGCAGCCCCGTCATTGCATAAGCGGGTTCGCCGGAGTTCAGGCAGCGCTGCTCCGGTTAGCTCCTTTACGGCCCCGCTGTATCGTGAGAAATTCCCACGGTACAGCAGTGCTGTAAAGGAGGTCTCCGGAGCTGCGCTGCCTGAATGCACTCGGTGACCTCAGTCAGTGGCTCCCGCTGCCGGGAGCGGACGTGTTCCCGGCAGTGTGAGCTTACAGCAGCCATGACAGCTGTCACATCTCCAGATGTGACAGCTGTGCATGGGATGGGAGATCAGCGCAGGAACATGGACAGGTAACTATTTTTTTTTAGTAAACTAAGAATTAAATAAAATTGTGTGTTTTATTTCAAATAAATTATTTTTTTCTGGGTGTAGTGTGTTTTTTCTTTTTAACACTTTGTAGGTTAGTAATGGGGGTGTCTTATAGACGCCCATCATTACTAACCTGGGCTTCATGGCAGCTTGCGCTGACATGAACCCCAACCCTATTACCCCCTGCCACCGCACCAGGGCAGTGGGAAGAGCGAGGCTAAGTGCCAGAGTTGGCGCATCCTATGGATGCGCCATTTCTGGGGCGGCTGACGGCTGGTGTTTCTAGCCTGGGAGGGGGCCAATATTCATGGCACCCATCCTGGGCTATTAATATCAGCCCCCAGCTGTCTGCCTAGCCTTTGCTAGCTATTAAGTTAGGGGGTACCCCACGTCATTTTTTTTAGGGGGGTCCCCCATTTTAATAGCTAGTAAAGGCTAGGTATTCAGCTGGGAGCTGATATTAGTAGTCTGGGAAGCTCCGTGGGTATTACCCACTTCCCAGGCTTCAAACATCTGCCCCAGCCGTCTGCTTAACCTCCGCTAGAGACTAAAATTATGGGGGATCCCACGCCAATTTTTTTTTAAATAAATCATTTATTTTAACACTAAATGACATTTGAGGAGTTAATAAAGATGCAGTCCCTAAATTATTATTTATTTTTTAATTCATTTTTCCCAAAAATTTTGACGTGGGCTTTGCCATATTTTTGTATGCCAGCCAGGTACAGCATCCAGCTTCTATGAACGCGCCATTTTCCGGGGTGGCTGCGGACTGCAATTTGCACCACGGGGGGCAGAAAGCTTGGGCCTCCCTGTGCTGCAGATTCCATCCCCCAGCTGCCTAGTTGTACCTGGCTGGACACACAAATAGGGAGAAGCCCCACGTATTTTTTTTTTTAATTATTTCATGAAATTCATGAAATAATAAAGAAAAAAAGGGCTTCCCTATATTGTTGTGTCCGGCCAGGTACAAATAGGCAGCTGGTGGTTGGGCGCAGCCCGTTCCTGCCTGCTGTACCTGGCTGGACACAAATATAGTGCGAAGCCCCACGCCATTTTTTTTTAATTATTTCAGGAAATTCATGAAATAATTAAAAAAAAATTGATGTGGGGCTTTCCCCTTTATTTGTATCCAGCCAGGTACAGCAGGCAGGAACGGGCTGCGCCCAACCAACAGCCTATTTGTACCTGGCCGGACACAACAATATAGGGAAGCCCTTTTTTTAAAAAAATATTTCATGAAATAATTAAAAAAAAATTGACATGGGGCTTCGCACTATATTTGTGTCCAGCCAGGTACAGCAGGCAGGAACGGGCTGCCCCCAACCACCAGCTGCCTATTTGTACCTGGTTGGACACAACAATATAGGGAAGCCCTTTTTTCTTAATTATTTCATGAATTTCATGAAATAATTAAAAAAAAAAATACGTGGGGCTTCGCCCTATTTTTGTGTCCAGCCAGGTACAACTAGGCAGCTGGGGGCTGGAATCCGCAGCGCAGGGAGGCCCAAGCTTTCTGGGCCCCACCCGCTGCAAATTGCAGTCCGCAGCCACCCCGGAAAATGGCGCGTTCATAGAAGCGCCATCTTCTGGCGCTGTACCCAACTCATCCAGGGCCCTGGTGCGGTGGCTCACTGGGTAATAAAGGGGTTAAGGCCAGCTTGGCATTATCAGCTGGCCCTAAGCCCGAAATTCATGGGGTCACGCCAATATTAGACATGACCACCATGAATTTCTAGTAAAGTATTTTAAAAAAACACAACACCCAGAATAAAGTCCTTTAATTGAAATAAACACACAATTCTTTATTGTTCTAAATTAAACTCTACTTACCATCACGCCCATTCCAGCTGAAGCCAACGATCTCCTGCAATAAAAGAAAAATAATAAAGCAACCCCATCCTTACCTTTCCATGGTTCCCACGACAGCTTCAGCTCTGCTACATCGAGATGACAGGCTGGACCGCAGCAGAACGCTGCCATCCAGCCTGTCATCCCGCAGACACTGAGAAGCTCAGGCTTGCTTGCGCTCCTCAGTGTCTCTCTGTGACGCCATCCAGATGAGCCGAGGTCATGTCCAATGAACTCGGCTCACCTCATGCACGTCACTGACAGCGTGGGAAAATTCTCCTGCACTCAGCGCTTCAGCGTGAGAATTTTCCCACGCTGTCAGTGACGGAATGAGGTGAGGTCATGTCCAATGAACTCAGCTCACCTCATGCACGTCACGCTGAAGTGCTGAGTGCAGGAGAATTCTCCCACGCTGTCAGTGACGTGCATGAGGGTAGCCGAGTTCATTGGACATGAACTCGGCTCATCTGGATGCCGTCACAGAGAGACACTGAGGAGCGCAAGCATGCCTGCGCTTCTCAGTGTCTGCGGGATGACAGGCTGGATGGCAAAGTTCTGCTGCAGTCCAGCCTGTCATCTCGATGTAGCAGAGCTGAAGCTGTCGTGGGAACCATGGAAAGGTAAGGATGAGGTTGCTTTATTATTTTTCTTTTATTGCAGGAGATCGTTGGCTTCAGCTGGAATGGGCGTGATAGTAAGTAGAGTTTAATTTAGAACAATAAAGAATTGTGTGTTTATTTCAATTAAAGGACTTTATTCTGGGTGTTTGTGTTTTTTTTTTAACTTTGACTATGGGGTTAGTAATGGGGGTGTCTTATAGACGCCTCTCCATTACTAACCTGGGCTTGATGTCAGCTGGCATTATAAGCTGACATCAACCCCAACCCTATTACCCCACTGCCACCGCTACAGGGCAGTGGGAAGAGCGAGGCTAAGTGCCAGAATTGGCACATCCTATGGATGCGCCATTTCTGGGGCGGCTGACGGCTGGTGTTTCTAGCCTGGGAGGGGGCCAATATTCATGGCACCCTTCCTGGGCTATTAATATCAGCCCCCAGCTGTCTGCCTAGCCTTTGCTAGCTATTAAATTAGGGGGGACCCCACGTTATTTTTTTTGGGGGGTTCCCCCATTTTAATAGCTAGTAAAGGCTAGGTATTCAGCTGGGGGCTGATATTAGTAGCCTGGGAAGCTCCGTGGGTATTACCCCCTTCCCAGGCTTCAAACATCTGCCCCAGCCGTCTGCTTAACCTCCGCTAGAGACTAAAATTAAGGGGAACCCCACGCCAATTTTTTTTTTAAATAAATCCTTTACACTAAATGACAAGTACAGTAAGCAACACTGTCACTGTACTTCATATATATGTGACTGACATGTTTCTATCTATCTAATCTATGTGTGAAGCTCTATTCTGTCTGTTATAAATTGTCGGGTACAGATGCTGAATTGCCGGCCGGCTTTTTTAAAGAGACGGTGCATGAAAACACTAATATTTTTTTAAATAAATCCTTTACACTAAATGACAAGTACAGTAAGCAACACTGTCACTGTACTTCATATATATGTGACTGACATGTTTCTATCTATCTAATCTATGTGTGAAGCTCTATTCTTTCTGTTGTAAATTGTCGGGTACCGGTGTATGCCGCTGATGAATTGCCGGCTTTTCGCGTAATACATTCTACATTATTCTTAGTTGTTTTACTTCATGTAGAATTAACCTACAAGGAAAGAAAGGGTTTATTTTCATTCCGATATTTGTGCCCCATTGACTTGCTTTGGTTTCCGGTATCGGAATCGGCGATATCCGATACTTTTTGGGTATCGGTCCGATCCAATCCGATACGATATTTCCTGATATCGGAAGGTATCGCTCAACACTAGTCACGAGACAAAAACTGTTATTCTTCCTTTCAAGTAACAAACCCCTTTTAAAGAGTGACCCCAGGGTACGGGCCCGGGAGCCGACTGCCGTGGCATCCCAAGAAGGTAAAGGCCCAGGTACCGAGTTTCCCCCCATATCCCCCCCTGGGCGAGTCATCTCTTCCTGGCGTCACAAACAGGATTTCGTGCCCGTTGCCACCGGGTACTGTGTGCCGTATTTGAACTGTGGTGAACAACGCCGCCATTACCGGGCCGCCACGCGGGAAGAAGAGGGGCGTAACCGTGGGAACCAGAGAGGCGTGACCGTTGGTAGCGCGTGACGCCCAAGCCCCGCCTCGCGCTCTGACGCCGCACTAGGAAGCGTCAGGTCCAGGAAAGGAGACCTCGATCTGCGGAGCTGCGGCCTACCGAACAAAAGCAAAGAAGGTAGGCTACGGTTTACTGGGGGGGCGCAACCATGGCCGATGACCAGCAAAATGCCGGAGCACCGGTTAACGCTCCCGATGCTCAACTTGCGCCCCGCGCTGCTCAGGCCGGAGCGGCCGCCCCACCAGCAGGGGTCGTGACTCCAGTGATACCCATGGCTATCCCAACAGGAACCTTTACCCCGGTGACCGTGTCACTTACACCAGACACCACGGGGAACGCGGGTGGTATGCCCTCCAGGTGTACCGCATGGTTGAGGAGAAAGAGGACATGCCCCCACAGTCAGAAGCGGCTGACCCGACTGGGTCAGCCTGCAAAAACCAAGCATACCCCCGGCGGGGACACCACTACTGAGCAAAAGTAAGTGGAACTGAACAGTGTAAATAGTTACCCGTAAGGGTACAGAAGAAAATTTGTGTGTGTGTTGTCCAGTTACCCGTGAGGGTATAAAGACTTGCAGGCTGAGGACTGTGAGCAGCCGAAAACTGTCCATTGTAAATAGTTGCACTTATTAAAGTGCCCCCTATTGGTTTTATATTAAAAGACCACTGAACAAAAACCCGTTTGGCGTGGCCGAAGACGTGGTCCAACACCTGGATCACTTATGCCCTGTAGCCACGTCCAGGGCCTACGTTGAGGGTTTTGAGACAGGTCCCTTATGCTACTCATGTTGCATCTTTACCAGTGAGATGGACACCTGGTTATGGGGCTCACTGTAACTTTAAGAAGAATGTCTTATATGAAAAATGTTTTATATGCTTGAAGAAAGTTTTATAATGTTTTGATAAAAGTAACCAGTAACGTTTAAGAAAAAGTGCCTCCCATAAAGGGAAGAAAGCGTTTGTTTATAATCTTATATGTGATGCATCTAAAAATTGCATGTCCGTAATATACCATGTTTTACTCTGTTCCAGCCCGAGGACGTGCTGTGTTTTACCTGGGGGGAATGTGGCGCCCCTGAGGGTTCAGTCGCCACAGAGGTACTGCACCTCACCCAGAGGTGTGGCATCTCCTTCTCTCAGTTAAGGATGGAGTACTGCCCGGGACCCCAACACCTGCACTCAACACTACACTACTCCAGGCCGGCTGGAAGGGCAATATGCACTGCTTTCTGCTGGCCCTGTCTCTGGCTGGACTGGGGGGAACCAAAAGTGAGGGGGATCCAAGTAGTGGGTGTGGGTGGAGGACGCAGACCAGGGGAGCACTTAGAGAAGATATATAAAGGGGAGCTATCTTAGAGTAGCAGGGGAGTCAGAGGAGGAGAAGTGAGAGGAGCAGGGGCTCTGCAGGAGCTCTGCTCGGGAGGCAGGCTCAGCCTGTCATGCTCAAGGCTGAGAGAGGAGTGGGAGCAAGGGAGGAAGGCTCCAGTAACAGAAGGGATCCCAGGGGGTACGGTGAGTGCAGGACGGCACCCGTACGCCCGAATCTGCCAGGTGTCAGAGGGATCAGGCTGCAAGAAGGGAACCGGTCCCTGGACTAGCCGAGTTACTTCAAGTCTCGGCTGGAAAACCGGAGGCTTCTGCACTTTCAAGGTGTAGTTACCACGTCCGCACCTAAGCCACCGAGAAGAGCACCAAGCTAGGTCCGGGAACTTCAAGTTGCCCAGAGGGATCTCAAGGTACCCGATCGGGAATCTGTGTGGCGGGGCGCAGGGCAGGAGGGAGAAGACCTAGCGCGGGAAGTCGGCTAAGAAAGGAACATACAGAAAGGGGTCCCGTTAAGTGCTCTTGAGATACTTGAGGGAGTGCTGAACCCCTGCCTGGTAAACGCAACGCGACGTGGGAGACTGTCAGCTGAATAGTGCCACCTGAGGAACCTAAATAACTGTGAGTAAACTCGGATGACTGCACCCCACTGTTTCTGTCAGTTATTTCTACCACATTATCGCTCCTGCACTACAACGCCCAGCATCACCTTCTGCACCTACACTGCCCTGGAGCTGTGCTCTGCCTATGGAGAGCCGCACCAACCCAGCTGCCTTAACATCTGCTCCAGCTGGGTTGGTGTGCCAGCAGGTGGCGTCACAAGACAAAAACTGTTATTCATCCTTTCAAGTAACAAATCCCTTTTAAAGAGTGACCCCAGGGTACGGGCCCTGGAGTCGACCGCCGTGGCATCCCAAGAAGGTAAAGGCCCAGGTACCGAGTTTCCCCCATATCCCCCCTGGGCGAGTCAGAAGTACAGAGGGAACATTATTACTGTGTAAGGGCAGAGAGGAGTCACTGTTATTGTGTGGGGCACAGAAGGAGGTTACTATTACAGAGGGGGCAGTATTAGGCTGGGTGCCCACGTAGCGTTTTTCAAGCGTTTATGCTGCGGAATTTCCGCAGCGTAAACGCTTGTTAAACGCTAGGTAATCCGCACCCCATGGTCCCCAATGGGATTCCGCATGTTCTATGCACATGCTGCGGATTTTTCCGCAGCGTTTATGCTGAGTACAAAAATCCGCAGCATATCATTTAATTTTGCGGAAGCGCAGCGGAACTCCCGCCATTGACTTGCATTGAGACGCATAGAAACCGCGACTGTACATTTGTACAAGCGGCTTCTATGCGTCTCTATGTGCGGATGGTACCCAGTTCTGGAGGAGAGGAGACTCTCATCCAGACCTGGGTACCATTGTACCTGTAAAAAAAGAATAAAATAACAAATAAAGTTATATTCACCAGTCCGGCGGCTTTTCTCGGAATGCCGGCATCGCTTAAGGACCTGCGGTGACGTCACAGTCATGTGACCGCAGGCCCTTCACCGCTCTGTCTCGCGATATGCCGGCAGCCGGGAACCAGACAGGAACGAGCGCTGCAGCACATACCGGGGCCTCGGGGGTGAATATAGCTTTATTTGTTTTAATTTTTACGGTCACACTGTATAAATCCATGCCGTTTGCATGGATTTATACAGTGTGACCTAGTTGTCAAGCACTTTCCAAGTGATGCTATCGCCTGGAAAGCGCTTGTCAATCTGCATGCGGAAACGCATGTGAATCCGCATGTGGATCCGCATGTATTCTGCAGGAAAAACGCATGCACAATCTGCATGCGTTTTTTCTGCCAGGGAGATGCAGAAATGCTGCAGAAATTTTCTGCTTCATTTCTGCATCGTGGGCACATAGCCTTAGGCTATGTGCCCATGACGCGCCCCTGGGCCTGTGTCGCGCTGCGTTGCGCACGCGGGAGCTTACCCGGAGCCGGATCTCTTGAGGGTTGTAGTCTCGTGGCGGTGACCCGGTCCGTGCCCAGGGAGTCAAACTGAGCGGCGATGTAACAGCGGTAGATGCAGGACGACTACGCCACCCGTTGAATGCAGCTATGGAGCTGCCGCTGCAGGACAGTCCGCTGAGGCCGGTGGATGGATGGTGCAGCGTAGATGGTATAACCCCCAACGGGAGGGGTATGGCCTCAGGGCAGCAGATGTGGATGATGGGGGTAGCAGGAACCACTCAGAGACGGTGCGGTGTAATTCAGGGTCTTTACTGGTAACAACGATAGACCCTCCCGGAGTACTTGCTAGTGAACGGGGCCTGGTCAGTCCTTGAGCAGATGGGATCTCCCCTGGCCAGGCGGAGTTGTAGGCCTCCCAAACTGACTGTACTCTTCTGGCTACCTTGCTAGAAGCGGATATAAGTAGCCCACGTCCCTGAGTGTACCGTGTGGTGCTCACCCGTATGGCCGGTGACTCGGGGCCTTCTAATGGCTTCCGCTCCACGATGGCGGTGCTGGTCCCACGCGTGTGACCGTGCCTTCGGGTTTCTGGGCCTGAGGAACTGAAATCCCCTGCCGGTCGGCTTCTGCTGCTGGGTAAGAGTTAGTCCCCACAGCCTCGGACGCCGGGTCCGGTAAGAAAGCTTCTCAGTCAGGGCGAGCTCTGCAGCTGCCAGCCCCTGACTCGTAGTAGTATTGCTTCTGCTGTTTCTTGTCTCTACTCTCCTTGACTGCTAACCCTGCTTCAGCCCCGGGTTTATATAGGGGAAGTTCTTCCCCTCCCAAGACTGGGCAGGAGGTGTGGCATGCACAGGATCCCTGACCAAAGGACCTCCCACCTGCTCTCAGACATAACATTACATTACTGTGGAAACCAGACCCCTGGGGTGCCACACCCACATAGCAGATTTGATGTAGAGCGTTTTTGCCTCTCTCTGGCAGAAAAAAACGCATGCAGATTTACATGCGTTTTTTCTGCTAGAGAGAAGTGTTTTTTCAACGTTTTTAAATGCGTTTTCGCATGCGTTTTTTCAAGCACTTTTCCAAGTGATTTTGAGCATCACTTGGAAAAGTACTTGACAAGTTGCTCACACAATATAAATCCATGCAAGCAGCATGGGAGAAGACCGGAGAGGTGAGTATACAGGTTTTATATATTTTTAACTTTTTTATTTCTTTTTTTCACCGCGTGGTAGCCCGGATGAAGAGGAGTTGTAGTCTCCTCTTCATCCTGGGTACCACACGCACCGCGATTACGCTGCAAATTCGTGGCCATTGAATTTAATTGAAACGCAGCAAATCCACATATGCGGGTTTGCTGCGTTTCAATGTTCCTCAATGGCCGCGAATTTGCAGCGTAATCGCGGTAGAAATGGTCATGCTGCGTTTTGCAACACAATGCAAATTCGGCGCGCTAATTAGCGCATCATGTTAACAGCACATCCGAATTCACATTGCTTTGCATGGCAAACGGTTTTACACGTGTTTCGCTGCGTTTTCGCGGCCGTAAAAACACTGCAAAAACGCTACAAAAACCCTACTTGAGCACATGGCCTTACTGTCTAAGGCACTGGTTATAGTGATATATGGTTTGTGTAGAGGTGATGGGAGGTGATGGAATATGAGGAGGATCCTGGAAAAGCAGTAAGCCACAGATTTCTCTGTGTTACTTTTTGCAGGGACACATTATGGATGGAAGAAGAGGTCACGGCAGTCTGGGCCAAATGAAAAGGAAAAGGGAAAATGAATGACAACAATCAGCAAGAACTTCACTGGTGAGAACGTGCACAGTACACATATATGGTCTGCAGGGCACTGGTTTAGGAATGATATTACCATTATATAGTAACCGTATGGTGGTAATACCAGTCCTAGTACAGCGGTTTTAGTTCAAGAAGCACTCTCATCTATATATTTTTTTATTAAATATGTGTATGGTGTGTAATGGGAGTGTATTAATATACTCAGCTACCGCCACTTTCTCTAGGATCCAGCGCCGTTCTGCTCCGCTTTTACAATGTAAGCTAATGGAGCCTCGTTCTGACGCTTCTTAGACTTACATTGTAAAGGCCAATTCCAGGTCACACATAGAGTTAGCCGGTTAGTTGGAATTGCGGTAACGTCACGGAGAAGTGGAACAGAACGGTGCTGGAGAAAGCAGTGGTAGGTGAGTATATTAATACACTCACACTACACGACATGCACATATACACATATTTAAAAAAGTATATACTGTATGTGAGTGCTTATTTAATAACCAGCATGGCAGTATTATCTCTTGAACATTATACTGACTCATTTGCATCGACCATTTAGGAAAATCAGAGAAAAATAGCATTTGCATATCATTTGGAATGCGGTTGTCATGGATTGGTTTCATCATTCCATCCGCTGATTTGTTGCTGCGTGGTTGGTTCCCCTGTCTGCTGAGCTATTGCCTTTTCTTCTCTGTCCAAATGCTGATGGTTCCAATTGTCTTTATTCCCACTTCTTGGTTTGCTCCTCTCCAGGAGTTTTCCATTTTTATTCTGCCCTATCACATTCTAGATAGGGTTTTATATGCTCACCCTTCATTGCACTTCCTTGCTGGCTATACCTCTAGGTGGACTTGGGTTTAAGAGTTCCAGCCCTTCAGCTAAGGGGCTTACCTTGCATGGTAAACACCAGCTGATTTCCTTCAGTTAGTCTTTTTGTTTTTCTTCACAGTTTCTCTTCCTTTCACCTCTTTAGGTTTCTGGAGGTTATACTTGTTCTATTTGTTATGCACACGCCCGGACTGACTGGCGTGTGCGTGATTAGTGATCCCACTGTGCCGTGAACCGGAGAATGCCTGGAGGGGTGTAACTAAGTATCAACCCGATCCGACCCAGGTCGCACGCCGGCTACGACGCCGTGCACCAGGGAGGAACCGAGCAGAGGGACCAGGTGCCACTCCAGGTCAGACCCCGGACACGGCTGTTGACCCACACCGGGGAATACAGGAACAGGCAGGTTAGAGCACACGCTGGGTAGGGTCCAGTACAGACTGGGAGACGGGTTCAGAACTGCAGATGCGGTAATCAAGCAGAGTAAAACGAAACCGCAGGTGCAGTGGACAAGGCTGAGCAGAGCGAAACCGCAGGTGCGGAGGACAAGGCTGAGCAGAGCGAAACCGCAGGTGCGGTAGACAAGGCAGAGCAGAGCGAACCCGCAGGTGTGGTAGACAAGGCTGAGCAGAGCGAAACCGCAGGTGCGGTGGACAGGGCTGAGCAGAGCGAAACCGCAGGTGCGGTAGACAAGGCAGAGCAGAGCGAACCCGCAGGTGCGGTAGACAAGGCTGAGCAGAGCGAAACCGCAGGTGCGGTGGACAGGGCTGAGCAGAGCTCAACCGCAGATGCGGTGGACAGGGCTGAGCAGAGCGAAACCGCAGATGCGGTGGACAAGGCTGAGCAGAGCGAAACCGCAGATGCGGTGGACAAGGCTGAGCAGAGCGAAACCGCAGATGCGGTGGACAAGGCTGAACAGAGCGAAACCGCAGATGCGGTGGACAAGGCAGAGCGGGCAGGAACCGCTGGCGCGGTAGGCAAGGCAGAGCAGAGGTAAACCGCAAAAGCGGTGAACAAAGACAGAGCAGAGGGGACAGGGCTCTGTTCACATGGAACAGACTGTAAGGGAAAGGCAGAACCAGATACACACAAGGTACTTGCAAAGAAGTAGCGAGTGGACTCCAAACTCACAAACGGAAGTACAGCGACAACGAGTAGGAGTTAGGTGCAGGTTCAGACTCTGCAGAAAAAGAGAGGAAACGAACATAGAGACAAAACAGGTAACAGGTTAGGAGACAGTTCAGACAGGAACTGTTACTGCAACGAAATACAGCAACGAGCCTGGGTATACGGCCCCCAGAGGCAGAAACGAACAGGCTAGGAGCATGTTCAGACAGGCCTGGAAATACAGCCTCCAGGATGGCGTACAGGCAAGAAAGAACAGAACAGGACCTGGCACCTCAGAGGCAAAAAGCTCTCTGAGGATAAACGTTGCTCAGGCACCAGCTTCCAGGTGAAGCTGGTTTAAATATACAGTGACAGTGTTAGAACCCTCCTGTTAGTTTTTTCTATTTTGCTGGTCACATGACTTTTTGCCTATTTAATCCAGCTCTGCCCTCCTGGCCTTGTTGGACTTCAGTGTTACTTTTACTCTTAAGCTAGCCAGGTGCCTTGTACCTTACTCTGTAGTTTGCTTGGTCTTTAAACCACTAGTACTTCTGTTTGTTTGTTTGTCTTTGCTCTGCTACAATTTCTGCTAGGAGGTGTCCAACTATATCCCAGTCCTTAGTTCTTGTAGGGACCCCTCCCTTATAACTATAGGTCTGCGTTCAGACTAGCCGAGGACTTAGGCGGGTCTGTTCACAAGGAACAGGTCCCCCGCTGCATCGTAGGGAATCAGCTTAGTCCTATTGTAGGGACAGTTTTCCTATCTTTCCTTAGTGTTTGTAGCTGTTCATAACAGTAAGTCCAGCCCAAAAATAAAACACTCTAAGAAAAAAAAAAAAAATCCTGATTTCAGCATGGTGTCGGTTCAGGAGTTGGCTCAACGCCTGCAGGGACTTTCTTTGGAGATGGCCGAGCTCCAGCAACACGTGAGTAGCTGTCCTGGAGCGCATTTTGTCGAACCGAAGGTAGGACTTCCAGATTTTTTTTATGGTAAACGGCAAGATTTTTTTTCCTTTAAAAACGCTTGTTTATTATATTTTCATTTAAGACCCAGATCCTCGGGGAATGAATCACAGCGCATTGGGTTTATAATGTCACTTTTGCGCAAAGAACCACAGGGATGGGCCTTTTCTCTACAACCTAATGATCCGTGTTTTAGATCTGTGGAGGATTTTTTTTCTGCTATGGGGTTGTTGTATGATGATCCTGATCGAGTCTCATCTGCTGAAACTGAATTAAGACGTTTGAAGCAGGGATCAGGTGATGTGGAAAATTATTGTACATACTTCAGAAGATGGTCGGCTGAAGTGGAATGGAATGACTCAGCATTAAAATGTTTGTTTCTTGATGGTCTAGGTGAAAGGGTTAAGGATCTGCTGATTGCCTTCCCAAAACCTGGAACCTTGCAGGAGGCAATGCAATTAGCCATACGTGTGGACAGGAGACTGCGTGCTAGGAGTAATGAAGAGAAATTTACTGCTATGGCAGCTCCTAGTTTTCAGAGGGTCTGTTCGGAGGGTGGAGAACCGATGGAGATTGGGGCGATGTCACCCCACTCTCAGGAAAAAGACCGCAGGTTTGCTAAAGGATTGTGTTTTTATTGCGGTAAATCTGACCACTTTATTAAGAACTGTGTGCTTCGTTTGAACAAAGAAAAAAAAAAAGAGGTCAGTTACGTCCGCATAGCTTGCTTAAACTCAAAAGGAGTATTTCTTTCTGGAAGCACTTCATTCCAGGAGGAGTTGATTGAATTTCGGGTATTTGTGGATTGTGGTTCTACACTCAATGTGATTGATGAGGGTTTTTTGGAAAAATTTAAATTAGAATCCAAACTTTTGTCATCTCCTATTTCTGTGGTTGTTGTTGATGGCTCTCCCTTGAAAGGTATTACTTACAAGGTTTTTGAATTTCCCCTCACCATTAATGGTATCCACCAAGAGAATTTGGATTTGGCGGTATTAAATAATTTGCCTGCTCCAGTGGTTTTGGGGTTACCTTGGTTAAAATTGCACAATCCTGTACTGGACTGGTCTACCAATGAAATTAAGTCTTGGAGTCCTAAGTGTTATGATAAATGTTGTAATGGTCGCATTGCTGCTGTGGAAAGAGGGGAATTACCTGTACCTATTCAGGACTTTTGGAAGGTTTTTTCTGAGGAGGAGTCGCAAGTTTTGCCTCCTCATAGGGACTATGATTGTACTATTGAGTTTGTCCCTGGAGCAACTCTTCCCAAGAGTCGCTTATTTAATCTGACTATCCCTGAGAGAAAGGCCTTGGAGGAATACATACAGACAAGCTTGGCCGCCGGTCACATTAGACCTTCTAAGTCACCTGTGGCTGTTGGATTCTTTTTTGTAAAAAAAAAGGACGGCGGTTTACGTCCATGTCTGGACTTTCGCGAAATTAATAAAATTACAGTACGCAATTCCTACCCACTGCCATTAATTCCTGACTTGTTCAATCAGTTAGTGGGGGCCAAGTGGTTCTCTAAGATTGATCTCCGGGGGGCATACAATTTGTTACGTATGAAGGAAGGTGATGAGTGGAAAATTGCTTTTAACACTCCAGTGGGTCATTTTGAGAATCTGGTTATGCCCTTTGGTCTTACCAACGCACCAGCGTTTTTTCAGAACCTTATTAATGACATCCTAAGACCGTTGATCGGTAAGAATGTGGTGGTGTATTTGGATGACATTTTGATTTATTCGCCGGATCTGGAGTCGCATTGGCAGAGCGTACGTGAGGTATTGCAGTTGTTAAGCGACAATTCACTTTTTGCTAAGCTGGAGAAATGTGAGTTCGCTGTGCAGAGAATTAGTTTTTTGGGCTACATTATCTCCAGCGAGGGCTTTGAGATGGACCCGGTGAAGGTTCAGGCGGTTCAGGAATGGCCTAGGCCTATTGGTTTGAAACCAATACAGAGATTTTTGGGTTTCGCCAATTATTACAGAAAATTCATTAAGAATTTTTCTATAATTGTTAAGCCGCTGACCGATCTCATCAGGAAAGGTGCGAATACGGTCCAGTGGACTACTGAGGCCATTGAAGCTTTTGTGTATCTCAAGGAGAGGTTCAGTTCTGCCCCCATCCTTATGCAGCCTGATGAGACCAAGCCTTTTTTGGTCGAGGTTGATGCTTCTTCGGTGGGGGTCGGTGCTGTTTTGTCTCAGAAAAACAAGGATGGAGTACATCCCTGTGCATTTTTTTCAAAAAATTTTTCTGAGACCGAACTTAATTACGATGTTGGTAATCGGGAATTGCTGGCGATTAAACTCGCATTTGAACATAGGCGTCATCTCTTGGAAGGTGCTAAATTTCCCATACAGGTTTTTACTGATCATAAGAATCTGATCTATCTTGATGCTGCCAAGCGCTTGAATGCCCGTCAAGCTAGGTGGGCACTTTTTTTTTCGCGGTTTAATTTTTCTGTTACTTACATTCCGGGTACCAAGAATGTAAAAGCTGATGCTTTATCTCGCAGTTTTTCTCCCATGGTTGGTACCGAGGAGGAGGAGAGCATTTTACATGAAGGTGTTGTGATAGCAGCATTGGACTCCTTTTTGGAAGATGGGATTCTGAAAGCCCACGAGGATGCCCCATCTAACACTCCCCATGGGAGGCTGTTTGTGCCTAGGAACTTTAGGAGAGATTTGTTTGTGGAGTGTCATGAGTCTCGGTTGGCAGGTCATCCAGGAATTTCGGAGACTAAGAGACTTGTAGGTCGCAGTTTTTGGTGGCCTGGGTGGCAGAAGGAAGTCATTAAGTGGGTGCGTCAATGTACTGTGTGTGCTAGATCTAAGTCTTCACATGCTCCTGCTGCGGGGTTGCTTTGCCCTCTGGAGGTTCCTAGTGCTCCTTGGACGCATCTTGCTATGGATTTTATTACTGACCTTCGTGCCTCTGAGGGTTTCACTGTTATCTGGGTGTTCGTGGACCGTTTTAGCAAGATGTGTCACTTGATTCCCTTCATCAAACTGCCCTGCGCCAAGACACTCGCTAAGGCTTTTGTGAAAGAAATTGTCAGGCTCCATGGCGTTTCTACCGACATTGTTTCCGATAGGGGACCTCAGTTCGTGGCTCGTTTTTGGCGTGCCTTTTGTGACAGGTTGGGATTCCATTTGTCATTTTCATCTGGTTATCATCCTGAGTCTAATGGCCAGACAAAAAGAAAGAACCAGGATGTTGAACAGTTTTTGCATTGTTTTGTGGCTGACAATCAAGAGGGGTGGTCTGACTTTCTGCCACTGGCTGAATTTGCTCTTAACAACCATACATCCTCCTCTGCTGGGTGTTCTCCTTTTTTTTGTTGTACTGGGAGACATCCGTCGTTTGGGTCATTCTCCAAATTGGTATCAGCTGTGCCGGAGGAGGAGAATTTTTCCGGTGATTTAGAGAGAGTTTGGACTGATGTACGTCGTAACCTTCAAGAGGCTAACAAAAAATCCAAGAGGTACTTTGACAGGAAACGTCAAGAGGTTTTGTTTACTGTTGGTGACATGGTTTGGTTGTCCTCTAGGAATCTGCGGTTGAGGATTCCTTCTAAGAAATTGGGCCTGAAGTTTGTGGGTCCGTTTAAGGTGCTTCAGGTAGTTAACCGATCTGCTGTTAGGTTGGAGGTTCCTACCTCCTGGAAGATTAATCCAGTGTTTCATGTTTCCTTATTGAAAAAAGCTGATGTTTCTGATAGGGACGCCACTGTCTCTGTTCCTCCGGTGGAGGAAGACAGTGAATATGAAATTTCTCGCATTCTTAATTCTAGATGGCATAGAGGGAGATTGCAGTATCTCGTCGCTTGGAAAGGTTTCGGTCCCGAGGATAACTCCTGGGTAAGGGCGGATGATGTCTCTGCTCCTAGACTTGTCGGAGCGTTTCACAGGAGGTTTCCTGATAAACCTGGGCCTGGAGGATCCGGAGAAACCTCATAGAAGAGGGGGTACTGTTAGAACCCTCCTGTTAGTTTTTTCTATTTTGCTGGACATATGACTTTTTGCCTATTTAATCCAGCTCCGCCCTCCTGGCCTTGCTGGACTTCAGTGTTACTTTTACTCTTAAGCTAGCCAGGTGCCTTGTACCTTACTCTGTAGTTTGCTTGGTCTTTTGACCACTAGTACTTCTGTTTGTTTGTTTGTCTTTGCTCTGCTACAATTTCTGCTAGGAGGTGTCCAACTATATCCCAGTCCTTAGTTCTTGTAGGGACCCCTCCCTTATAACTATAGGTCTGCATTCAGACTAGCCGAGGACTTAGGCGGGTCTGTTCACAAGGAACAGGTCCCCCGCTGCATCGTAGGGAATCAGCTTAGTCCTATTGTAGGGACAGTTATCCTATCTTTCCTCAGTGTTTGTAGCTGTTCATAACAGACAGACAGCAATAGGCTGAGGACGCATTAGGGGTGTGCCCACAGCAGCTGCAAGAAATAGGAAGTAACCGGGCCGCCGCACTAAGCAGTCAGAACAGAGACAAACAGACAGCATGAATAGAAGCCAGGCTA
This sequence comes from Phyllobates terribilis, assembly GCF_046119375.1. Lineage (NCBI taxonomy): Eukaryota > Metazoa > Chordata > Amphibia > Anura > Dendrobatidae > Phyllobates > Phyllobates terribilis. The sequence continues at coordinate 109,546,759 of NW_027362771.1, forward strand.
GCAGACTGGACTGAAGATCAAGTTTGCGATCTTGCATGGTGAGAGATGGTGCACCATGCAAGCCCGCCACCAGGTATGTTACAGCGTTTACTTTTGGCTCTCCTTAGCTTTCCCTCTATACCCTTTATGAACGTGTTTTAATTTTCTCACCCTGGGTTTTGGTATCTTCCTCCACACTTTCATCTCCTCTTATTGGCAGTGTGTTGTGGCCTTTTTAGGGAGCCAGGTCGAGGTGGTGTTTTTGAGTTATGCAGCTGGGGTCTTTCTAGTCTGTACAGGGACCAGATGAGTATGGGTGCAGCGTCTCTTTATAGTAGGTCTTCCTTTTTTCTGTTACCAGTGAGTGAGTGTGTGTTACGTTCATAACAGCGATGTAGTGGGTACTTGCTTTATCTGTGAAAAAAATGGATACAACACGTATATGTAGCGCCCCGAGGGTTCGGTTGCTACAGGGGTATTGCACCTCAACCAGAGGTGTGATATTCCACTCCCAGGTAAGGATGGAGTGTGGACGAGGGCTCAGTTAGCTGCATACACACACTCACCCCATTTCCGGGGGACAGCTCGACGGTGCTCCCATTTATGCAGGCACAACTGACCATGTCCCTGGCTGGAGTGGGGAGGGGGGAAAGAACCCAGTGATGTAGGAGCAGAAGGGGACGGTTTCTGGAGCATAGTAAGGAGCTCATTGGGTGCAGGTCACCTGAGCTCAGAGACAGAGAAGCAGATAAAAGGTGGGAGCCATCTTAGTCAAGAGAGAAGTCCAGTCAGGGGTTCAGAAGGGAGAGAGAGCTGACAGGAAGCCAAGGCTCAGCCTGAGCTCAGCTCCACGAGGCAGGCCTAGAGAGAAGGCCGGGGCCAGAGAGGAGAAGAGAAGAAGAAGAAGGAAGGAAGGAGAGACAGAGGAGTAGAAAGGCTCCAGAAACAAGGAGGCAGAAGGGACCCTAAGAGAGCAGAACGGACAGCAACCGTTGCAAACCCGCGTTATATCGGGTGAAGGGTCAGGCTGTGGAAGGGTACCGGATTCCCAAGTTGGTGGAGGTAAATCATCCCTCAGCCAAGAACCGGAGGTCGTGTTCTTTTATTGGTGCGACCCCCCGCCAAACCTGCTAGGAAGGCACCATATAGGATAGCGGGAAGCGGAGGCCAACGCTTACCCGACACGGTCCGCGGTAGCTGGACAGAAGTTTGGTCACTGGTGGGGCACGAGAGGCCAGAGAAAGGACAGAAGGGGGTCCTGTGGGTCCTATGCCATACTCCTGAATTGCCTGGGGGTTGACCGAGCTCCTCACCTGGTGGACGCAGCACGGCTTGGGCAGTCATTGCTGACAGAAGTGACATGGATAACAACTGTGAGTAAAAAACCCTGGACTGCACCATTGGACTCAGTGTGATTTTTGCTGCGCCTGCACCATCACCCCCAGCATCCACCTACACTGCCCTGAGGCTACACTCTTCCCGAGGGGAGTTATCCTATCCCTGTGCTGCACACCAACACCAGCCTCAGTGGTCTGCCTCGCAGCGGCGGTTATCCCTGACCGCAATCCACGGGTGGAGTAGTCAGACATTCAAAACACTGATAAATAGACTGCCACAATTTGGTCTGACCACCCTGAGCCACGGGATCGGGTTGCCACTACTACCCCCATCAGCACCGTACTCCAGAAGGCCCGGTTCCGGGTACCCCCGGCAATGCAGACATGTGAATGAGGCCTCACTTGTAGTAGTGCTGAACCACCACATTCATTTGGCTAACATGCAATTATAATAAAGAGGTAAAGAGAGCTTGCAGTTTCATGCAAAATCTACAGAAATATCTGTAATTTACTACATACAGTAAGAGTATTTACCTTTGTGTGATAGAAACAATACATAACTGTTTGGCAGATGTGTAAATCTAGAATGTACAGTATTTCACGCACTTAATTAGTCTTTTAGCCATAGTCATCCTTTGCAATCATATTCAAAGGTATAACAATATCCCATAGAAATTCTAGTGATCTATTATAGACCATGTGTCACCTAACCAACATTTATTTTTGGAGCAATTGCTTTGAAATTAAACTTTACCTGGTCCACATAATCAGAAGCTCTTCGTCATTGAACATTACATCCATACACTTCAAAGCTACAGTAAATTGCTCTAATGTGATCAATCCTGATGCACAAAGACAACATGGAGGGAGGAACTGTTCAAGTGATCCACTTGTAGAATATGACATAAGACAAAAGATACAAGCTAATTAGATAAGATGAAAACCGCACACAGTACAGAAAGGGTCAACAGTCCTAAAATAAGTTTTATTATTTTACTGATGACATTACTAAAATTCATGGGTCTTCCTAGTAATTCAAGAGCACAGATAAAGGATTATGAAGTACCTCTTTTTTATTTTCTCTCCCAGTATTTTCCATGCTCTGTCATTGTCACTATTTTGGGTGTCCTCACTTGCCGTAGTGCACTTTTGTTTTCCTGAATTTTTCTGCAGATGTTTTGCTGTGCTGGGCTTTAGCCATTCTGTATTATGGGCCTAGATAAAATAAGCACAAGTGAAAGTTTTCTGCACCGTTCGAAGGAGAGTGACTGTGATAACCCAGCCACTCCTCCATAAAACATGAAAATATAGATGTGAGAGAATTTAATCCTAATGCTCTTCTTTCTCTCTATCCCACAATTCAGGAATCTGGAGTATGAAATAAAATGAATCTTAAACTTATTGCCTATAATGCTATATTGCTTTCTTTGTGCTTAGACCATAATCACTCATTACTAGTGTTGAGCGATACCTTCCGATATTGGGAAATATCGGATCGGATTGGATCGGACCGATACCGAAAAAGTATCGGATATCGCCGATTCCGATACCGGAAACCAATGCAAGTCAATGGGACAGAAATATCGGAATGAAAATAAACCCTTTCTTTCCTTGTAGGTTAATTCTACATGAAGGAAAACAACTAAGAATAATGTAGAATGTATTGGGGGAGGTGGGGGAGACAATAAAGGCATAGAGGTTTAGCCCAATCAAATGGAATAGCAGGAATTAATATTTTTTTTAAGACGTTCTGAGTTACGGAAATATTGACTATGTTAAGTATTTTTAGATTTTGTCAGATATTTATGTTTCACTACTTCCATGCTCTTCACCTTCTTTTTTACTTCTCCCACACTTTCTCCTTCATCATCCTCAGCATCTTTTTCATCCTCTTCTTCTTCACCTTCTTCATCTTCTTCTTCTTCACCTTCTTCGTATTATTCTTTTTTTTTACATTCTTCATATTCTACTTCTTCATCTTCTTCATATTCTTCTTCTTCATCATATTCTTATTTGTGGCAGGCATTCCTGTAGTTGTTATCTATAAAAGGTTGGACATTACACCTTTCGTTCTGCCCGTCACAAAAGATTTACAACAGGATTTGTCCGCGTTCAGTTTGGCCTGCAGCAGCAGGTCTTTTCCAGGGGCACCACGAGGAGGAACGGACTCACCCCCATACACTGCTTAGTCATCTTCTGCTTATAATTTAGATATTATCTTTTGCTCTGATTTTTAGTCTTATGCTTAATGTTTTTCCGCTTTTTGTTCTGCAGCTTCTTGTATTTCTGCTTCTTGGTTTTCTGTCTCTTGTTCTTCTGCATCTTGGTGCTTGTCTTCTCTTCTTTGTCCTCTTGGTCAACTTCTTCAGGGTCATCTTCTTGGTTTTCTTTGAGGTGGTCTTCAGGGTCGTCGTCTTCGGGGGTCCTTGTCTTCGGGGTCCTCGTCTTCTTCGGGTTGGTCTTCTGAATCCTCGTCTTCGGGGTCCTCGTCTTCTTCGGGGTGGTCTTCAGGGTCCTCGTCTTCTTCAGGGTGGTCTTCAGGGTCCTCGTCTTCAGGGTCGTCGTCTTCTTAGGGTTGGTCTTCAGGGTCCTCGTCTTCAGGGTCCTCGTCAGGGAGATCTAGAGTGATTACCAAGAACCATTTCAAAAAGCTTGAACTTGGAAATGTAGCAGAAGGTACAAGAAAGCTGAGGAACTACCGAGGACCAGCTGACGGTACTGGAACCCGGATGGGTAGCAGAAGGTACAAGAGCCAATGGAACTGCCGAAGACCAGCTGACGGTACTGGAACTCGGTTACTAAGCAGGAGGTACCTGTGCCAGAAAGCACTACCAAGGACCAGCAGACATTGGTGGAACTTGGATACCGAGAAGGAGGCACCTAATCCAAAGGCACTGCCGAGAACCAGCTGACGGTACTGGAACCCGGATGGGTAGCAGAAGGTACCCATGTAAAAAAAAGTCCAAGGCCGCGAGCCGGCCGCAGTTACCAAAACCCACAGTCCTACAGGGGGTGCTTGTCCTATTGGCACTATGGAACCAGCCTTCATTACCAGATCCCGCAGCCCACATAGGAGTCACCTAAACTGCAGGCACCATAGAGTCGGCTAACCCGACCGCAACACGACAGGACAACGCATTGGAGGCAAAGTGACGTTGACACTACCCGGAAACAGCTGGCGTGCTGGAACCAGGCTGGGCAGGAGGGAGTACCCGTGCCAAAGTCACTGCCGAGAACCAGCTGACGGTACTGGAACCCGGATGGGTAGCAGAAGGTACAAGAGCCAATGGAACTGCCGAAGACCAGCTGACGGTACTGGAACTCGGTTACTAAGCAGGAGGTACCTGTGCCAGAAAGCACTACCAAGGACCAGCAGACGTTGGTGGAACTTGGATACCGAGAAGGAGGCACCTAATCCAAAGGCACTGCCGAGAACCAGCTGACGGTACTGGAACCCGGATGGGTAGCAGAAGGTACCCATGTAAAAAAAAGTTCAAGGCCGCGAGCCGGCCGCAGTTACCAAAACCCACAGTCCCACAGGGGGTGCTTGTCCTATTGGCACTATGGAACCAGCCTTCATTGCCAGATCCCGCAGCCCACATAGGAGTCACCTAAACTGCAGGCACCATAGAGTCGGCTAACCCGACCGCAACACGACCGAACAACGCATTGGAGGCAAAGTGACGTTGACACTACCCGGAAACAGCTGGCGTGCTGGAACCAGGCTGGGCAGGAGGGAGTACCCGTGCCAAAGTCACTGCCGAGAACCAGCTCATGGTACTGGAACCCGGATGGGTAGCAGAAGGTACAAGAGCCAATGGAACTGCCGAAGACCAGCTGACGGTACTGGAACTCGGTTACTAAGCAGGAGGTACCTGTGCCAGAAAGCACTACCAAGGACCAGCAGACATTGGTGGAACTTGGATACCGAGAAGGAGGCACCTAATCCAAAGGCACTGCCGAGAACCAGCTGACGGTACTGGAACCCGGATGGGTAGCAGAAGGTACCCATGTAAAAAAAAGTTCAAGGCCGCGAGCCGGCCGCAGTTACCAAAACCCACAGTCCTACAGGGGGTGCTTGTCCTATTGGCACTATGGAACCAGCCTTCATTGCCAGATCCCGCAGCCCACATAGGAGTCACCTAAACTGCAGGCACCATAGAGTCGGCTAACCCGACCGCAACACGACAGGACAACGCATTGGAGGCAAAGTGACGTTGACACTACCCGGAAACAGCTGGCGTGCTGGAACCAGGCTGGGCAGGAGGGAGTACCCGTGCCAAAGTCACTGCCGAGAACCAGCTGACGGTACTGGAACCCGGATGGGTAGCAGAAGGTACAAGAGCCAATGGAACTGCCGAAGACCAGCTGACGGTACTGGAACTCGGTTACTAAGCAGGAGGTACCTGTGCCAGAAAGCACTACCAAGGACCAGCAGACGTTGGTGGAACTTGGATACCGAGAAGGAGGCACCTAATCCAAAGGCACTGCCGAGAACCAGCTGACGGTACTGGAACCCGGATGGGTAGCAGAAGGTACCCATGTAAAAAAAAGTTCAAGGCCGCGAGCCGGCCACAGTTACCAAAACCCACAGTCCTACAGGGGGTGCTTGTCCTATTGGCACTATGGAACCAGCCTTCATTGCCAGATCCCGCAGCCCACATAGGAGTCACCTAAACTGCAGGCACCATAGAGTCGGCTAACCCGACCGCAACACGACAGGACAACGCATTGGAGGCAAAGTGACGTTGACACTACCCGGAAACAGCTGGCGTGCTGGAACCAGGCTGGGCAGGAGGGAGTACCCGTGCCAAAGTCACTGCCGAGAACCAGCTGACGGTACTGGAACCCGGATGGGTAGCAGAAGGTACAAGAGCCGATGGAACTGCCGAGAACCAGCTGGCGGTGCTGGAACCCAGGGTAAATACTAAAAACAGAGTGGAGCCAGAGGTGTAATTGGAGCAAGTTTTAAATCCGTAGTACAGTGGATGTGGACAAAGCAGGAGAATTTGCCGGGCACACAGCTGGGGATCAGCTGACGTTACTGAACCCCAATAACACTGGAGCAAGCATTGACTGTGCAGACGGCACTTCTGAGCAGCAACTAGCGGTATTGGAGCCCTGGGTAAATACTAAAAACAAAGGAGTCAGAGGTGTATTTGGAGGAGGTTTTAAATCCGTAGTACAGTGGATGTGGACAGAGCAGGAGAAATTGCCGTCCGCACAGCAGGGGAACGGCTGACGTTACTGAACCCCAATAACACGGCAGCAAGTGTTGACTGTGCAGACGGCACTTCCGAGCGCCAACTGGCGGTGTTGTAGCTCAGGGATAATACTGAAAACAGAGGAGCCAGAGGTGTAATTGGAGAAACTTTCAAATCTGTAGTAGTGAGAATGTGGACAGAGCAGGAGAAATTGCCGTCCGCACAGCAGGGGAACAGCTAACGTTACTGAACCCCAATAACACGGCAGCAAGTGTTGACTGTGCAGACGGCACTTCCAAGCGCCAACTGTCGGTGTTGGAGCTCAGGGATAATACTGAAAACAGAGGAGCCAGAGGTGTATTTGGAGGAGGTTTTAAATCCGTAGTACAGTGGATGTGGACAAAGCAGGAGAATTTGCCGGACACACAGCTGGGGATCAGCTGACGTTACTGAACCCCAATAACACTGGAGCAAGCGTTGACTGTGCAGACGGCACTTCTGAGCAGCAACTAGCGGTATTGGAGCCCAGGGTAAATACTAAAAACGGAGGAGCCAGAGGTGTATTTGGAGGAGGTTTTAAATCCGCAGTACAGTGGATGTGGACAAAGCAGGAGAATTTGCCGGACACACAGCTGGGGATCAGCTGACGTTACTGAACCCCAATAACACTGGAGCAAGCTTTGACTGTGCAGACGGCACTTCTGAGCAGCAACTAGCGGTATTGGAGCCCAGGGTAAATACTAAAAACGAAGGAGCCAGAGGTGTATTTGGAGGAGGTTTTAAATCCGTAGTACAGTGGATGTGGACAGAGCAGGAGAAATTGCCGTCCGCACAGCAGGGGAACGGCTGACGTTACTGAACCCCAATAACACGGCAGCAAGTGTTGACTGTGCAGACGGCACTTCCGAGCGCCAACTGGCGGTGTTGTAGCTCAGGCATAATACTGAAAACAGAGGAGCCAGAGGTGTAATTGGAGAAACTTTCAAATCTGTAGTAGTGAGAATGTGGACAGAGCAGGAGAAATTGCCGTCCGCACAGCAGGGGAACAGCTGACGTTACTGAACCCCAATAACACGGCAGCAAGTGTTGACTGTGCAGACGGCACTTCCGAGCGCCAACTGGCGGTGTTGGAGCTCAGGGATAATACTGAAAACAGAGGAGCCAGAGGTGTATTTGGAGAAACTTTCAAATCTGTAGTAGTGAGAATGTGGACAGAGCAGGAGAAATTGCCGTCCGCACAGCAGGGGAACAGCTGACGTTACTGAACCCCAATAACACGGCAGCAAGTGTTGACTGTGCAGACGGCACTTCCGAGCGCCAACTGGCGGTGTTGGAGCTCAGGGATTACAGTTCAGGTGGTAGAAACATGAACAGAACAGGAGACCTGGATACTGTTGCCAACCAATTATTTATTCTGGAAGAGGACTGGCAAATTGATGAGAGATCCAGGCCTTGTTCATTTTGAGAAAAGTAAGCCGGTCAACGTTATCGGAGGATAGTCGCATGCGACGGTCTGTTAGTACACCACCTGCGGCACTAAGGACGCGTTCCGATAATACACTAGCAGGAGGGCAAGCTAGCACCTCCAATGCATACTGACTAAGCTCTGGCCATGTATCCAGCTTACAGACCCAAAACTTGAAGGGAGAAGAGCCGTCTGGGAGTACACTAAGAGGGCAAGACATGTAGTCTGTCACCATCTGACGGAAACGTTGCCTCCTGCTGACTGGAGCCGTCTGTGATGGTGTAGACATTTGTGGCGGCGGGGACACAAAACTTTGCCACATTTCGGCCATACTGGTCTTGCCTTGTGCTGAGGCGCTGCTTCTGCTCCCTCTTTGTGCAGAGCTTCCTCCACTGCCTCGACGCACTGAGCTGCTTTGTAAAGCACTAGCAGCACTGCTCTCGGTTGGAATGGAGAACATGATGGAATCCACCAGTGCGTCTTGGTACTCCCGCATTTTACGCTCCCGGTTCAACGGTGTTATGAGGCTTTGTAAGTTGTCCCGGTAGCGAGGATCTAGGAGGGTGGACACCCAATAATCAGCCGTGTTGACAATGTGGGCGATGCGGCGGTCGTTTCTCAGGCACTGCAGCATGAAATCAACCATGTGCTGCAGACTGCCAACTGGCCAAGGAACACTGTCCCCTGCTTGAGGCGTGATCTCTGCCTGCTCTGCATCACCCCACCCTCGCTCTAGATACTGACTACTAGAGCATTGTGTACCTCCCTCCTCTGGACAGATGTCTTCCTCATCCATTGACTCCTCCTCATCCTCCTCACAAAGTGTCCCCTGCCTAGGCCTTTGTGAGGAACCACGTTGCGCAGACTGTAGAGAAGCAGATGGCATTTGTTACTCCTCATCCTCCACCTCTTCCAAAACCTCGTCCCTTAGTGCTTGCAGTGTTTTTTCAAGCAGGCAGATAAGGGGGATAGTCATGCTGACTAGTGCATCATCTGCACTCGCCATCCGCGTGGAATAATCGAAGGCACGCAAAACGTGGCAAATGTCCTTCATAGAGGCCCACTCAGTGGTGGTGAAGTGTGAACGGCGTGCACTGCGACTTGTTTGTGCCTGCTGCAGCTGGTACTCCATTACTGCTGCCTGCTGCTCACACAACCTCTCCAACATATGTAACGTTGAGTTCCACCTGGTGGGTAGGTCACATATGATGCGGTGTTCCGGAAGACGTAATCGGCGCTGCAGAGCTGCAATGCGTGATCTTGCATTGCTGGAACGCCGCAAGTGAGCGCACTCTATGCGGACCTTGTGAAGCAGTGCATCAAGATCCGGATAGTCCCTCAAAAAACTCTGCACGACCAAGTTGAGCACATGTGCCAGACATGGGATGTGAATGAGGTTGCCTAGGCCCAGAGCTGCCACCAGATTTCGGCCATTGTCACACACTACCATGCCTGGCTGGAGATTCGCCGGCACAAACCACACGTCGCTCTGCTGCTTGATGGCATTCCAGAGCTCCTGCGCTGTGTGGCTTCGATTCCCCAAAGAAATTAATTTTAATACGGCCTGTTGACGTTTGGCCACGGCTGTGCTCATATCGGTCATCATAACAGGTAACCGTTCACGGGTCGATGTGGAGGTAGACCGTGACGGCTCCTGCAGCGCTGATTCAGAGGAACTGGAGTATGAGGAGGAGTCAATGTGTACAGACTGGATTCCTGCAATCCTTGGAGTCGGCAGAACACGTACAGCGCCACTCTCAAGATTTGTACCCGGCTCCACAACATTTACCCAATGGGCAGTGAGGGAAAGGTATCGTCCCTGTCCATGCTTACTGGTCCACGCATCGGTGGTCAGGTGGACCTTGCTACTGACGGCGTTTTGTAGCGCATGTTTAATTTTTCCCTCCACATGATGTTGCAGGGCAGGGACGGCTTGCCTGCTGAAATAAAAGCGGCTGGGCATGTTGTATTGTGGGACTGCCAATGCCATAAAGTTACGGAATGTGTCAGTCTCCACCAGCCTGAATGATAGCATTTCAAGGGCCAGTAGTTTAGCAATGCCAGCATTCAGAGCCTGTGCTCGGGGGTGGTTTGCCGAGTATGGGCGCGTTTTCTCCCATGCCTGTGCTAACGATGGCTGTAGACTGGCCTGGGAGTGTGAGGATGACTGGGAAAGTGGTGCTGTGGGTGGAATTACACTGTGTCTCTGTACAACAGTGCCAGAGATTCTTCCATGGCGATCCTGTGAGGAAGCCGAACCAGCTGTGTGTGAGCTAGAGGAAGAGGCTACAACACGAGCTGAAGAGGTGGTAGGTGGCGCTGTAGGTTGGCCTAGGTCTTCAGTGTGTTTTTGTAACTCCACCACGTGCTTGGTCCGCACATGTTTCCACATATTTGTGGTATTGAAGTTGCTGACACTTTTCCCTCTTTTCACCTTCTGATTACACAGCTTGCATTTGACAAAGCAAATGTCATCTGCAACTGTGTCAAAAAAGGACCAGGCACTGCAAGTCTTGGGAGCGCCCGCTTTGGATTTTGGAAGAGCCATGCTCCTAATGGGTGCCGAAGTGGAGGCTACAGGCAACCAAGTCTGCCCCCTCCCTCTCCCTCCTTTTTGGGCCGTTCGGGGAATCTCTTCCTCAGAGCTGCTCCCACCACAAAGCTGCGCATAAAGGACTGTTCCCTGGTAAAACTGGGGGATGCTGAGTCACTGGTGCCCGCAGCAGGCACAGAATCCCCACGTCCTCTCCCTGCAGGCACAGAATCCTCACGTCCTCTCCCTGCAGAAACTCCACGCCCACGCCCACGACCACATGCCTTACTCCCTGCCTTCTTCATCTTGGTAGACTGATAAAGATAGGCAGAAAAGTACTAAGGGCTTAGTGTGCTTATTCCTGAACAGCTGCTAACAGATATAAGAAACACTAATTTTATAAAGTGTGGACTAGACTTTAATATGAGCTAATATGGCCAACACAACTGTAAAGTGGAGTGTTTGGTGAACTTTATTTAGGTTTTTTTTGTCACAAAAAGACACTGGATGTGCCTAAAGATGTAATAACGATAGTATCACAAACTTTTTGTAGCTATTACAATGTAGGAAGGTAACCTACAATGCAATAGATGAGGCTGCAAAAAATAGGCTAATACTAATCTGGCTGGGGCTGCAGGGCCCAATGCTGCAGAAAGGCTCCTCTATCTACTCCTATATAGTGTGTTTGGAACCAATTTAGCTGAATACGGATGGAACCACCACACTAATAGGAGATATCAGGAAAAATTATGAATTGGCAATAAAGGACAATGTATGAGGCAGTGACACACACTGAGTGCACTACAACCAGACGGGGTTGAAGCACACACTACAGGGTGAGCTGCACTCACACACCAGACCTTGCAGACAGCGGTGAACAGTACAGATGCAGAGCACTGTGCACTAGCGCTGCAAGACCAAAAAAATTTCTCTATCTACTCCTATATAGTGTGTTTGGAACCAATTTAGCTGAATACGGATGGAACCACCACACTAATAGGAGATATCAGGAAAAATTATGAATTGGCAATAAAGGACAATGTATGAGGCAGTGACACACACTGAGTGCACTACAACCAGACGGGGTTGAAGCACACACTACAGGGTGAGCTGCACTCACACACCAGACCTTGCAGACAGCGGTGAACAGTACAGATGCAGAGCACTGTGCACTAGCGCTGCAAGACCAAAAAAATTTCTCTATCTACTCCTATATAGTGTGTTTGGAACAAATTTAGCTGAATACGGATGGAACCACTACACTAATAGGAGATATCAGGAAAAATTATGAATTGGCAAAAAAGGACAATGTATGAGGCAGTGACACACACTGAGCGCACTACAACCAGACGTGGTTGAAGCACACACTACAGCGTGAGCTGCACTCACACACACAGAGACCTTGCAGAAAGCGGTGAACAGCACAGAGAACTGTGCACTAGCACTGCAAGGCACAGCGATTTATAAAGTAGCTTGGGTAAAGCAGAATAGACCAAATAGGTAGCTAAAACTGTCCCTCAGAACAACAGCGTCCTATCCCTAACTGAATTCACAGCAGAGTGAGCTCAAAATGGCGGCGGCGGCTTTTATAGTGCATCATGACATCATTTCAGCAGCCAATCACAGCCATGCCATTAGTTAAGATGCCTACATGCCTAACAGGATGTGCCCACACTTCTTAGGATCCTCATTGGCTGAATAAAATGAAAATGGCTCATTGCATTATGGGAACTTCCGATTCCGGTATACGATATTGCAAAAGTATCGGAATTAAGTATCGGAATTCCGATACTGCGAATATCGGCCGATACCCGATATTTCAGTATCGGAATGCTCAACACTACTCATTACAAAGACCACCAGCAGGCACTTCTACAGAATGAAAGTTGAAAACATCAGTCACTTCAGGAATAAAAAACTCAGTTGTTTCTTGCCCAAAATACATGCCTAGTAACGTGAATACAAATTATTTAATAGTCAAAGGAACTTACAACTGAATAAAAATATCCACTCTAAAAGGAAATGCGGTCATCTATACTTGGTTGTGCTTTACATGGCAGTACTAAAACATAGTAACAGTAAGTCGAAATCTGCAGAGCATTGCTTCGACGATGGCTTGCAGTACAATACATTTCTTCGCAATGATTTTCCCCTTATTCTCCAGTCATAGAATCTATTCAATAAGTATAGAATGATGTTCTTACCTTATTATTCTGAAAACAATTATTGAAGTCATCAAAGGAAATGCTAGATTTCCCAGACAAATGTAATCTGTAATAACAATATACAGTAGTGTTCAAAATAATAGCAGTCCAATATAACTAACCAGATTAATCACTGTTTTTGGTATAAATTATATTACCACATGTCAAACAATTTACCAGTTGGTGAAGTAGATTCTAAGAAAACCAACAGACTCAGCATTCATGATCTGCATGGTTTTGAGTCTGTGTATTTGAATATTTAATTGAAAGGGGATGTGAATCAGGTGGCCCTTATTTAAGGGTGAAGCCAGCACATGTTGTACATGCATTTCTACTTGAAAGCCTGAGAAATATGGGTCGTTCTAGACATTGTTCAGAAGAACAGTATACTTTGATTAAAAAATTGATTGGAGAGGGTAAAACTTATAAAGAAGTGCAGACAATGATAGGCTGTTCAGCTAAAATGATCTCCAATGCTTTAAAATGGAGAGCAAAACCAGAGAGACGTAGAAGAAAACGGAAGACTACCATTCGAATGGATTGAAGAATAGCCAGAATGGCAAAGGCTCAGCCACTGATCAGCTCACCTGTGTGAAGCTAATCTCTTAGCAAGAAGTCCCTGCAAAGTACCACTGTTAAAAACAAGACTGAAGCGGATATAATTTGCCAAAGAACACATCACCTGGCCTAAAGAGAAATGGAGAAACATTTTGTGGACTGATGAAAGTAAAATTGTTCTTTTTGGGTCCAAGGGCCGCAGACAGTTCTTCTGACGATCCCCAAACTCTGTATTCAGGCCACAGTATACTCTAAAGACAGTGAAACATGGTGGTGCAAGCATTATGATATTATTGTGGAAGTGAGGTTCAAAGGACCCCAACCCTTTGCTTATCCCTTGCCAAATTAACTTATTCAAGTGTATACGTGAAGCTTTGATATCGGACAGACAGTCAGATACTGAACTTCTCTTGAAGAGAGATGGCGCAGGAAAGATGTGTTTATTATTCCAGCATAACATATATATGTTCAGTATGGAGGAAGGTCCCAATAGGGTGTCGCCCTGAGGCAATTGAGCAATCACAGTGGTCTCTGGCCCATGGTATAGATATGTCTCATTATGTTGTCCTATGGGGTTAAGTGTTTCCTCCCCAGATATTCTCCTCATTCGTCAGGATATTCTCTTGGGAGGTGTCATGTTGAATCCTTTGTCTCGTCTCCTTCTTGTAAACAATTTGAAAGTCCACTTCTATAACTAATTCCAACTAGTCCTTTTAGGATATTTGTATAGTGCCACACGAGTACAGATATCTGATATATATATATATATCAAGGTTTTCATAATATATTAGAGGGTATATATGACTAAATGATATCCAATATAACAGATATATGCAAAACAAGATTCATAACATATAACAGAATATAAGTATAGATATTTAGTATACATCAGAGTTTCATATAATGTTTTTTAGTAGATTTTAGAATCTTATCTTTAACATTATTACTATTATTTATTATTATAGCATCATTTATTCCATGGCGCTTTACATGTGAAAAAGGGGGTATACGTATTAAAAACAATTACAATAATCTTGAACAAAAACGCAACGGCAAACTGGTACAGAAGGAGAGAGGACCCTGCCCGCGAGGGCTCAGAAATCTACAAGGGATATGGGCATGTTTCTCTTACTATGGTGCCAAACCTATTTACCACATATGAGGGATCACGGACCAGTTGGCATATATTAAAATACTTGAAGAGGTCATGTTGCCTTACTCAGAAGAGAATATGCCCATTGAAATGGGTGTTTCAACAAGACAACGACCCTAAACACACCAGTAAACGAGCAACATCTTGGCTCCAGTCCAACAAAATTGAGGTTATGGAGTGGCCAGCCCAATCCCTGGACCGTAATCCATTAGACCACTTGTGGGGTGACATCAAAAATGCAGTTTCTGAGGCAAAGCCGACAAATCACAATAAATTGTGGGATGTAGTCAAAGCAACCTGGGCTGGAATAACAGTTGACAGGTGCCAGAAGCTTGTTGACTCTATGCAATATAGTTGTGAAGCAGTTCTAAAAAACTGTGGGTATACAACTAAACATTAGGTTAGTGATTCACAGGAATGCTAAATCCTCAAAAAAAGAGTACATATTGAGAGTTTGTAAACACAATATGCAGACACTGCTATTTTTTAGAACAGCCCAATGTTCATTTTTTGTTATTTTCTGTAAAGTAGTTAAAATTATGTACATTTCTTTTCCTGTTTTGAATTAGAAAACAGTGTGCAATGTTCCCAATGCATGGAAATAAAAACCAGTATAAAGATTTTGTGCTTAACTTTTTTGCAATTTTCAAACTTTTCATTTTTATGCCCTTAAACCAGAGAGTTATATCACACAAAATAGTTAATAAATAGCATTTGCCATATGTCTACTTTACATCACCATCATTTTTGAAACATCATTTTTTTGTTAGGAAGTTAAAAGGGCAAAAAATGTATCAACAGTTTCTCATTTTTCTAACACAATTTAAAAAAATATTTTTTAAGGGCCACATCCTGTTTGAACTGACTGAGGGGTAAAAGTGACACCATTTCAAAAACTGCACCCCTCAAAGTGCTCAAAACCACATTCAATAAGTTTATTAACCCTTCAGGTGCTTCACAGGAATTAAAGCAATGTGGAAGGAACAAATTAAAATATTACATTTTCCCACAAAAATGTTGTTTTAGCCCCAAATTTTTAAGTTTCACAAGGGTAACAGGAGAAAATAGACCCCAAAATTTGCTATGCAATTTCTTCTGAGTACGCCGATACCCTATAAGTGTTGTAAAACTATTGTTTGGGTGCATGGCAATGCTCGGAAGGGCAGGAGTGCGACTTTAGAAGCGCAAAATTGGCTGGAACAGACAATGGATGCCATGATGCATTTGCAGAGCCCCTGATGTGCCTAAACAGTGGAAACGCACCACAAGTGACCCCATTTTAGAAACTACACCCTTCGAGGAATTTATCTAGCGGTGTTGTGAGCACCTTGACCCCACAAGTGCTTTACAGAATTTGATAACGTTGAGCTGTGAAAATGAAAAAAATATTTTTTTTCCACAAAAATATTGTTTTAGCCCCAAATTTTTCATTTTCAGAAGGGTAACAGGAGAATATAGACCCCAAAATTTGCTATCCAATTTATCCTGAGTACGCTGATACCCAATATGTAGTGGAAAACTACTGTTTTGGCACTCGGCAGGGCTTGGAAAGGAAGAACCATTTGAGTTTTCAAGCGCAAAATTGGCTGGGATAGCAGACAGTTTGTCGCGTTTGCAGAGCCCTTGATGTGCCTAAACAGTGGAAACCCCCACAAGTGACCCCATTTTTGAAACAACACCCCTCAAGGAATTTATCTAGAGCTGTGGTGTGGACTTTGAACCCCCAGCTGCTTCACAGAATTTGATGAGGTTGAGCAGTGAAAATAAAAAAATCTGATTTTTCCCACAAAAATGTTGCTTTAGCCCAAAATTTTGAATTCTCACAAGGATAGCAGAAAATGAACCTCAAAATTTGTTGTGCAATTTCTCCTGAGTACACCGATACCCCTTGTGTGGTGGGCACACTGCCCAGCTCCACAAGGAAGGAGTTTTTGAGCGCAGACTTTATTGCTTTTAGCACAGTGGCCTCCATACTCCTTAAATAGAAGAAGTTTGGGAACACCAGATGTCTTCCTAGACCTGGCCGTCCAGCCAAACTGAGCAATCATGGGAGAAGAGCCTTGGTGAGAGAGGTAAAGAAAAACCCCAAGATCACTGTGGCTGAGCTCCAGAGATGCAGTAGGGAGATGGGAGAAAGTTCCACAAAGTCAACTATCACTGCCACCCTCCACAAGTCGGGTCTTTATGGCAGCGTAGCCTGACGGAAGTCTCTCCTCAGTGCAAGACATATGAAAGCCCGCATAGAGTTTGCTCAAAAACACATGAAGGACTCCCAGACAATGAGAAATAAGATTCTCTGGTCTGATGAGACGAAGATAGAACTTTTTGGTGATAATTCTAAGCGGTATGTGTGGAGAAAAACAGACACTGCTCATCACCTGCCCAATACAATGCCAACAGTGAAACATGGTAGTGGCAGCATCATGCTATGCAGGTGTTTTTCAGCTGTAGAGACAGGATGACTGGTTGAAATTGAAGAAAACATGAAAGCGGCCAAGTACAGAGATATCCTGGATGAAAACCTCTTCCAGAGTGCTCTGGACCTCACACTTGGCCCAAGGTTCACCTTCCAACAAGACAATGACCCTAAGCACACAGCTAAAATAACAAAGGAGTGGCTTCAGAACAACTCTGTGACTATTCTTGACTGGCCCTGCTAGAGCCCTGACCTAAACCCAATTGAGTATCTCTGGAGAGACCTGAAAATGGCTGTACATCAATGTTCACCATCCAACCTGACGGAACTGGAGAGGATCTGCAAGGAAGAATGGCAGAGGATCCCCAAATCTAGGTGTGAAAAACTTGCTGCATTATTCCCAAGAAGACTCATGGCTGTACTAGCTCAAAAGGGTGCTTCTACTCAATACTGAGCAAAGAGTCTGAATACTTATGACCATGTGATATTTCAGTTTTCTTTTTCAATAAATTTGCAAAAATTTCTATATTTCTGGGTTTTTTTCAGTCAAGATGGGGTGCAGAGTGTACTTTAATGAGAAAAAAATTAACTGTTTAGAATTTACCAAATGGCTGCAATGAAACAGAGTGAAAAATTTAAAGGGGTCTGAATACTTTCCGTACCCACTGTATGTACAGTACAGACCAAAAGTTTGGACACACCTTCTCATTTAAAGATTTTTCTGTATTTTCATGACTATGAAAATTGTACATTCACACTGAAGGCATCAAAACTATGAATTAACACATGTGGAATTATATACTTAACAAAAAAGTGTGAAGCAACTGAAAATATGTCTTATATTCTAGGTTCTTCAAAGTAGCCATCTTTTGCTTTGATGACTGCTTTGCACACTCTTGGCATTCTTTTGATGAGCTTCGAGAGTTAGTCACCGGAAATGGTCTTCCAACAATCTTGAAGGAGTTCCCAGAGATGCTTTGCACTTGTTGGCCCTTTTGCCTTCACTCTGCGGTCCAGCTCATCCCAAACCATCTCGATTGGGTTCAGGTCTGGTGACTGTGGAGGCCTGGTCATCTGGCATAGCACCCCATCACTCTTCTTCTTGGTCAAATAGCCCTTACACAGCCTGGAGGTGTGTTTGGGGTCTTTGTCCTGTTGAAAAATAAATGATGGTCCAACTAAACGCAAACCGGATGGATTAGCATGCCGCTGCAAGATGCTGTGGTAGCCATGCTGGTTCAGTATGTTTTCAATTTTGAATAAATCCCCAACAGTGTCACCAGCAAAGCACCCCCACACCATCACACATCCTCCTCCATGCTTGACGGTGGGAACCAGGCATGTAGAGTCCATCCGTTCACCTTTTCTGCGTCGCACAAAGACACGGTGGTTGGAACCAAAGATCTCAAATTTGGACTCATCAGACCAAAGCACAGATTTCCACTGGTCTAATGTCCATTCCTTGTGTTCTTTAGCCCAAACAAGTCTCTTCTGCTTGTTGCCTGTCCTTAGCAGTGGTTTCCTAGCAGCTATTTTACCATGAAGACCTGCTGCACAAAGTCTCCTCTTAACAGTTGTTGTAGAGATGTGTCTGCTGCTAGAACTCTGTGTGGCATTGACCTGGTCTCCAATCTGAGGTGCTGTTAACCTGCGATTTCTGAAGCTGGTGACTCGGATAAACTTATCCCCAGAAGCAGAGGTGACTCTTGGTCTTCCTTTCCTGGGGCGGTCCTCATGTGAGCGAGTTTCTTTGTAGCGCTTGATGGTTTTTGCAACTGCACTTGGGGACACTTTCAAAGTTTTCCCAATTTTTCAGACTGACTGACCTTCATTTCTTAAAGTAATGATGGCCAATCGTTTTTCTTTACTTAGCTGCTTTTTTCTTGCCATAATACAAATTTTAACAGTCTATTCAGTAGGACTATCAGCTGTGTATCCACCTGACTTCTGCACAACACAACTGATGGTCCCAACCCCATTTATAAGGCAAGAAATCCCACTTATTAAACCTGACAGGGCACACCTGTGAAGTTAAAACCATTTCCGGTGACTACCTCTTGAAGCTCATCAAGAGAATGCCAAGAGTATGCAAAGCAAAAGGTTGCTACTTTGAATAACCTAGAATATAAGACATATTTTCAGTTGTTTCACACTTTTTTGTTAAGTATATAATTCCACATGTGTTAATTCATAGTTTTGATGCCTTCAGTTTGAATGTACAATTTTCAAAGTCATGAAAATACTGAAAAATCTTTAAATGAGAAGGTGTGTCCAAACTTTTGGTCTGTACTGTATATATATATATTTATATGTATATACACACACATATATACAGATACGGCCGAAAGTGTTGGCACCCTTGAAATTGTTCCAGAAAATGAAGTACTTCTTTCAGAAAGTTATTGCAATTATACATGTTTTCTTATACACGTTTATTTCCTTTGTGTGAATTGGAACAACAGAAAAAAACACAGAAAAAAGGCAAATTGGACATAAGTTCACACAAAACACCAAAAATGGACAAAATTGTTGGCACCCTCAACTCAATATTTGGTTGCATACCCTTTGGAATAAATAACTGCAATCGCTTCCTATAACCATCAACAAGCTTCTTATACCTCTCAACTGGAAATTTGGACCACTCTTCTTTTGCAAACTGCTCCACGTCTTTCATATTTGAAGGGTGCCTTCTGCCAGGGTGCCTTCTCTCAACAGCAATTTTAAGATCTCTCCACAGGTGTTCAATTGGATTTAGATCCGGACTCATTGCTGGCCACTTCAGAACTTTCCAGTCCTTTGTTTCCATCCATTTCTGGGTGCTTCTTGAAGTTTGTCTGGTGTCATTGTCCTGCTGGAAGACCCATGACCTGGGATGCAATCCCAATTTTCTGACACTTGGCACTACATTGCAACACAAAAATCCTTTGGTAATCTTCAGATTTCATGATACCTTGCACACAGTCAAGGCACCCTATGCCAGAGGCAGCTAATCAGCCCCAAAACATCTTTGAACCTCCAACATATTTGACTTTAGGTACTGTGTTCTTTTCTCATTCTGTTTTTGGTAAACAGTAGAATGATGTGCTTTCACAAAACGCTCAATCTTGGTTTCATCTGTCCACAAGACGTTTTCCCAGAATGATTTTGGCTGTCTCACGTACATTTTGGCAAACTGCAGTCTAGCTTTTTTATGTCTCTGTGTCAGAAGAGACCCTCTTTGGTCTCCAGCCATAGCTTTTCATTTCATTCAAATGTCGACGGATAGTACGCGCTGACACTGAATAACCCTGAGGTTGCAGGACAGCTTGAATTTCTTTGAAACTTGATTGGGGCTGCTTATCCACCATCTGGACTATCCTGCATTGCAACCTTTCATCAATTTTTCTCTGCCGTCCACGTCCAGGGAGATTAGCTACAGTGCCATGAGTTGTAAACTTCTTGATTATGTTGCGCATCATGGACAAAGGAAGCTCAAGATCTCTGGAGATGGACTTGTAACCTTGTTAATATTGTTCAACAATTTTAGTTCTCAAGTCCTCAGATGGTTCTCCTCTCCTCTTTCTGTTCTCCATGCTTAGTGTGGCACACACAGACACACAATGCAAAGATTGAGTCAGCTTCTTCCCTTTATACCTTGTTTCAGGTGAGCTTTTCATATTGCCCATACCTGTTACATGCCACGTGTGAGTTTGCACAAACATCACATGCTTGAAACAAAGTTGTTTACCCACAATTTTGGAAAGGTGTCAATTATTTTGCCCTGCACATTTTTGGGGTTTTGTGTGAAATTATATCCAATTTGCCTTTTTTCTCTGTTTTTTGTGTTGTTTGAAACACACGAGGGAAATAAACATGTGTATAACAAAACATTTAATTTAAATAATTTTCTGGGAGAAATAGTTCATTTTCTGGAACAATTTCAAGTGTGAAAATACTTTGGCCATGGCTGTGTATATCTGTACATACACACACAGCTGGGTTTATACACACAGACAGGCGGGTTTATACATACACACATACAGGCCGCCTTATACATACAGTGGGTATGGAAAGTATTCAGACCCCTTTAAATTTTTCACTCTTTGTTTCATTGCAGCCATTTGGTAAATTCTAAAAAGTTCATTTCTTTTCTCATTGAAGTATACTCTGCACCCCATCTTGACTGAAAAAAATAGAAATGTAGAAATTTTTGCAAATTTATTAAAAAAGAAAACTGAAATATCACATGGTGATAAGTATTCAGACCCCTTGCTCAGTATTGAGTAGAAGTAACCTTTGAGCTAGTACAGCCATGAGTCTTCTTGGGAATGATGCAACAAGTTTTCACACCTGGATTCACACCTGCCATTCTTCCTTGCAGATCCTCTCCAGTTGCGTCAGGTTGGATGGTGAACGTTGGTGGACAGCCATTTTTAGGTCTCTCTAGAGATACTCAATTGGGTTTAGGTCAGGGCTCTGGCTGGGCCAGTCAAGAATGGTCACAGAGTTGTTCTGAAGCCACTCCTTTGTTATTTTAGCTGTGTTCTTAGGGTCATTGTCTTGTTGGAAGGTGAACCTTGGGCCAAGTGTGAGGTCCAGAGCACTCTGGAAGAGGTTTTCATCCAGGATATCTCTGTACTTGGCCGCATTCATGTTTCCTTCAATTGCAACCAGTCGTCCTATCCCTGGAACTGAAAAACACTCCCATAGCATGATGCTGCCACCACCATGTTTCACTATTGGGATTGTATTGGGCAGGTGATGAGCAGTGTCTGTTTTTCTCCACACATACCGCTTAGAATTATCACCAAAAAGTTCTATCTTCGTCTCATCAGACCAGAGAATCTTATTTCTCATTGTCTGGGAGTCCTTCATGTGTTTTTGAGCAAACTCTATGCGGGCTTTAATATGTCTTGCACTGAGGAGAGGCTTCCGTCGGGCCACTCTGCCATAAAGACCCGACTTGTGGAGGGCGGCAGTGATAGTTGACTTTGTGGAACTTTCTCCCATCTCCCTACTGCATCTCTGGAGCTCAGCCACAGTGATCTTGGGGTTCTTCTTTACCGCTCTCACCAAGGCTCTTCTCCCACGATTGCTCAGTTTGGCTGGACGGCCAGGTCTAGGAAGACTTCTGGTAATCCCAAACGTCTTCCATTTAAGGACTACGACGGCCACTGTGTACCTTGAGTAATGCAGAAATTTTTTATAAGCTTGGCCAGATCTGTGCCTTGCCACAATTCTGTCTCTGAGATCTTTGGACAGTTCCTTTGAGCTCATGATTCTCATTTGGTCTGACATGCACTGTGAGCTGTAAGGTCTTATATAGACAGGTGTGTGCCTTTCCAAATCAAGTCCCATCAGTTTAATTAAACACAGATGGACTCCAATGAAGGAATAGAACCATCTCAAGGAGGATCACAAGGAAATGGACAGCATGTGACTTACATATGAGTGTCTGAGCAAAGGGTATTTCAGATTTTCTTTTTTAATAAATTTGCAAAAAAATCTACATTTCTGTTTTATTTCAGTCAAGATGGGGTGCAGAGTGTACTTTGATGAGAAAAAAATGAACTTTTTAGAAGTTACCAAATGGCTGAAATGAAACAAAGATTGAAAAATTTAAAGGGGTCTGAATACTTTCCGTACCCACTGTACCAGTGGGGAAAATAAGTATTTGATACCCTGCCGATTTTGCAAGTTTTCCCACCTATAAAGAATGGAGAGGTCTGTAATTTTTATTGTAGGTACACTTCATCTGTGGGACACAGAATATAAAACAAAATTCCAGAAAATTGGATTGCATGATTTTACTATAATTAATTGGCTTTTTATTGCATGAAATAAGTATTTGATACAATGGAAAAACAGAATTTAATATTTGGTACAGAAACCTTTGTTTGCAATTACAGAGGTCAGACTTTCCTGTAGTTCTTGACCAAGTTTGTACACGCTGCAGCAGGGATTTTAGCCCACTCCTTCATACAGATCTTCTCCAGATCTTTCAGGTTTCGGGGCTGTCGCTGGGCAACACTGAGCTCAGCTCGCTCCAAAGATTTTCTTTTGGGTTCAGGTCTGGAGACTAGCTATGCCAGGACCTTGCAATGCTTCTTACGGAGCCACTCCTTAGTTGCTCTGGCTGTGTGTTTTGGGTCATTGTCATGCTGGAAGACACAGCCACAATCCATCTTCAATGCTCTTACTGAGAGGAGGTTGTTAGCCAAAATCTCGCAATGCATGACCCCATCCATCCTCCCTTCAATACTGTGCAGTCATCCTGTCCCCTTTGCAGAAAAACACCCCCAAAGTATGATGTTTCCCATCATGCTTCATGATTAGGATAGTGTTCTTGGGGTTGTACTCATCTTTCTTCTTCCTCCAAACACAGCGAGTGGAGTTGATACCAAAAAGTTCTATTTCGGTCCCATCTGACCACAAAACCTTCTCCCATGCCTCCTCTGGATCATCCTGATGATCAATGGCGAACTTCAAAAGGGCCTAGACATGTGCTGGCGTGAGCAGGGGGACCTTGCATGCTCTGCAGGATTTTTATCCATGACGGCGTAGTGTGTTACTAATGGTAATGCTTGAGACTGTGGTCCCAGCTATCTTCAGGTCATTGACCAGGTCCTCCCGTGTAGTTCTAGGCTGATTCCTGACCTTTCTCAGAATCATCCTTACCCTATGAGACGAGACCTTGCATGGAGCCCCAGAACGAGGAAGATTGACAGTCATCTTGTGTTTCTTCCATTTTCTAATAATTGTGCCAACGGTTGTTGCCTTCTCACCAAGCTGCTTGCCTATTGTCCTGTAGCCCATCCCAGCATTGTACAGGGCTATGATTTTGTCCCTGGTGTCCTTAGACAGCTCTTTGGTCTTGGCCATGGTGGAGAAAATGAAGTGTGATTGATTGTGTGGACAGGTGTCTATTATACAGGTAACGAGTTCAAACAGGTGCAATTAATACAGGTAATGAGTGCAGAGTATGAGGGCTTCTTAAAGAAAAACTAACAGGTCTGTGAGAGCCAGAATTCCTGCTGGTTGGTAGGTAATCAAATACTTATTTCATGCAATGAAAAGCTATTTAATTATTTAAAAATCATACAAAGTGATTTTTGTTTTTATTTTTACATTCTGTCTCTCACAGTTGAAGTGTACCTATGATAAAAATTACAGACCTCTCCATTCTTTGTAGGTGGGCAAACTTGCAAAATCGGCAGTGTATCAAAAACTTCCCCACATAGGCAGATACATTTTAGCATTATACAGTGCTGTGCAAATTAATTGGGACAAAGCCAAAAAAAACATATCTTTGAATATTTAATAATAAAATGTTATAATGCACTGGTACCTACTAATTTTAGTAAGAAATATGTCCTCCTTTAGCAGATATGAGATTTTCAATGCGTTTTGGCATGACGTTTTTGCATAAATTCTTCAATTCTTCATCATGGAACCACACTTGTATGGCACTATTTATCATGCGTTCTTTGGTTGTACAGTCCATTTTGCCAAGATGTCTCTTCACAATGCTCCCCAAATTTTCTATAGGATTTAAGTCTGGTGAATTGCCAGGCCAGTCCAGCACTTTTACTTTATTTTCTTCCAGGAATTTCTTCACACACTTGGAATTGTGGCATGGAGAAAAAGTACACTAAACCACTCCCAACAGAAACAAGCTCTCAACTGAAGCTGAGGGGGCAGCTAGCTGTTATTTTCCGACTAAAACCAGTCAAACTGCATTTTGTTACTCACGGTTGTACACTCACACCTGTTCAAAGCATTTAAAACTGGTTTGAATCACTGACTGGTAACCAACTTACGATTTTACTTAAAAAATGCTTTGTCCCAATTAATTTGCACAGCACTGTATATACACTGCTCAAAAAAATAAAGGGAATACTTAAACAACAGAATATAACTCCAAGTGAATCAAACTTCTGTGAAATCAAACTTGATTGACAATCAATTTCACATGCTGTTGTGCAAATGGAATAAACAATAGATGGAAATTATTGGCAATTATCAAGACACCCTCAATAAAGGAGTGGTTCTGCAGGTGGGGACCAAAGACCGCATCTCAGTACCAATGCTTTCTGTCTGATGTTTTGTTCACGTTTGAATGTTGGTTGTGCTTTCACACTCGTGGTAGCATGAGACGGACTCTACAACCCACAGAAGTTGCTCAGGTAGTGCAGCTCATCCAGGATGGCACATCAATGCGAGCTGTGGCAAGAAGGTTTGCTGTGTCTGTCAGCATAGTGTCCAGATGCTGGAGGCACTACCAGGAGACAGGCCAGAACACCAGGAAATGTGGAGGGGGCCGTAGGAGGGCAACAACCCAGCAGCAGGACCCCTACCTTTGCCTTTGTGCAAGGAGGAACAGGAGGAGTGTGGCGCCCTGAGGGTTCAGTCGCCACAGAGGTACTGTATCTCACCCAGAGGTGTGGTATCTCACTCTCAGGTAAGGAAGGAATACAGCCCGGGACCCTAACACCTGCATCCAACACATTCCACTTCAGTGGGGGCAGGGCGAGATTGCTCCTAAGGGAGAGCACAGTCCCTGGTCCCTAACTGAAGGGTGGAACTATGTAGTGGGTGTGGGTGGAGGAAGCAGTTTGGGGGAGCACAGGAAAGGAAGTGATATAAAAAGGGGAGCCATCTTGAAAGGGAGTGGAGTCTACAGTGAGAGGAGTTGGGAGCAGGAGCTCCATGGGAGCTCTGCTCAGGAAGAGGGCCTGAGGAAAGGCCCAAGACTGAGGAGAGGAAGAATGAGAGGAGCAGGAAGGCTCCAGGAACGAGGAAGGGACCCCAGGGGTACGGGCTGTGCTGGAGGCCATCCGTATGTCCGAATCTACCAGGAGGTGGAGGGGTCAGGCCGCACAAAGGGGACCGGTCCCTCAACTAGCAGAGAACTTTGTGACTCAACTAGAAACCGGAGACAGCAGTATTTCAAGTCCTGCAGCCAATAGTCCATATCAGTCTCACCAAGAAGTAGCCATAGAGGACCCAGGGGATGGAACAGACGTCGCCCGACAAGGCCCGTGGGTACTGGATTGGGACACTAGATATGAGGTGCAGGGAGACGGTCAGAGAGGGAGAACACACAGAAGGGGGTCCCGCTAAGTACTCCGGAGATATCTGTGGGTCGGCTGAACCCCTCCCTGAGTAAGCGCAGCACGACAAGGGAAGTTACACTGGTACCTGTAATTTGGACTGCAAGAACCATGAGTAAAGACCCTGAAGACTGCACCCCACTGTTTCTGTGATTATTATCTGTGCCATCACCCCTGCACTACAACGCCCAGCATCACCTTTAACATCTACAACATCTCTACGCTGCCCTGGAGCTAAGCTCTACCTGTGGAGAGCTAAACCAACTCTGCTGCATTTACACCAGCTCCAGAAGACCTGCTCCGCAGCCGCGGCTCCACATAGCCGCATACCACAGGTGGCGTCACGAACTACATACATAAAACTATAAAATCTCCTGTAAATATCCCCTTTGGATTGACCACCCTGGGTCACGGACCGGGTCACCGCCACTGTGACATCTCCCCTAGCAACGACCGGCCCGGCACCGAGTACCCCACGGCCCAGGGGGCGCGTCATCTTTGGCGTCACGAACAGGATATGAACCCACCCGTTATCACCGAGTATTGTGCGCCTAGAGACTGTGTTCTATACTGAATGTGGCGCCCGCCCCAGAAGAACGGGCGCCATTATGTGCAAGCCAAAAGACAAGAAGAAACCGCCTCCCATCGTGGGCCGGGTTCCAGAATGGCGCCAAAAGCGAGGCCCGCCCCGAGCAACAGTGACCATGTATGTGGATGTGTCCATCAAGCTAGGGGGGCCGCCCCAAGGTGCGGTCGACAGCAAGTTGCCATGGAACCGCCCCCGAAAGGGGAGAGGAGAGAAGAAACCTGGGAGACAGGGCGGTGTCTCCAGCAGTCTAGACAGACCGCACCCGGCTGGCAAGATGGAGAGTCAGGAGCCAGCTCCCATCGGTGGCCTGCAGTGGTCAGCAACGCCTCTTACCCTGGAGGAGACAATAGCAGAGCTATCCCTGGAGGATACCGAGTTCCTCCAGGCTGAAATCCAGGAGCTAGGCTGGAGAATGGAGAGGGCCCAGCAGGATGCCATCGCTGGCTGGAAAAAGTAGCTGCTGGAGAAGCTGGTGATCCGGCAGCAGCCAGCGCTGCATTCCACCAGCAGCGTCCCAGCCCCGGATGAGCCTGAACAGAGCCAGGAGGCGGAGGACAGCACACGTGGGGCCACGGGAGCAGGTAAGAATAGACTCCCTGTCCCGGGCGCTGAGAGCGCTGACCTGCTTCTGGGCTCTGTGGCGGAACCTCCGATCCCGGGCGCCTGCTCCGCTGACCTGGTCCTAGGCCCCCTACCAGACCATGTCACCTTTACCCGCCAGAAGGGCGAGCGCGGGTGGTATGCCCTCCAGGTGTACCGAGTGGCGAAGAGGAGAGACATGCCCCTGCAGTATGAGGCTGAAGACTCGGGTAGGTCAGCCTGTAGGAACCAGGAGTTCCCCCGTAGGGAGCACCACTGTTAAAAACTGTTTGTTGAAAAAGACTGTCTGTAGTTACCTGGAAGGGTACAACCCTGCCAGTTTAAAAAGTTAATTTGTGTGTGACGCACCCCTGGGCCTGTGTCGCGCAGCGTTGCGCACGCGGGAGCTTACCCGGAGCCGGATCTGTTGAGGGTTGTAGTCTCGTGGCGGTGACCCGGTCCGTGCCCAGGGAGTCAGACTAAGTGGCGCTGTATTAGCGGTAGATGTTGTACGACTACGCCACCCGTTGAATGCAGCGAAGGAGCTGCCGCTGCAGGGCAGACCGCTGAGGCCGGTGGTAGGATAGTGCAGCGTAGATGGTATAACCCCCAACGGGAGGGGTATGGCCTCAGGGCAGCCGACGTGGATGATGGGGGTAGCAGGAACCACTCAGAGACGATGCGGTGTAGTTCAGGGTCTTTACTGGTGACAAAGATAGACCCTCCCGGAGTACTGGCTAGCGGTCGGGGCCTGGTCAGTCCTTGAGCAGATGGGATCTCCCCTGGCCAGGCGGAGTTGTAGGCCTCCCAAACTGACTGTACTCTTCTGGCTACCTTGCTAGAGGCGGGTATAAGTAGCCCACGTCCCTGAGTGTACCGTGTGGTGCTCACCCGTATGGCCGGTGACTCGGGGCCTTCTAGTAGCTTCCGCTCCACGACGGCGGTGCTGGTCCCATGCGTGTGACCGTGCCTTCGGGTTTCTTGGCCAGAGGACCTGAAATCCCCTGCCTGACGGATTCTGCTGCTGGGTAGGAGTTAGTCCCCACAGCCTCGGACTCCGGGTCCGGTAAGAAATCTTCTCAGTCAGGGCAAGCTCTGCAGCTGCCAGCCCCTGACTCCTTGTAACACTGTTCCCACAGAGCTCCTGTTGTTTCTTCCCATAGCTGCTTCTCTTCTCTGTCTCTACTTCTGGCATGGCCCAGGAGCTGGGCCCAGCCGGAGCCACAGCTCCCTGTCAGCCCTCCTGGCCGAACTCTCCCTCTGAACTCTCTAACCCTGCCTCACCCCCAGGTTTATACAGGGGAAGTTCTTCCCCTCCCAGGACTGGGCAGGAGGTGTGGCATGCATAGGATTCCTGACCAAGAGACCTCCCACCTGCTCTCAGACATAACATTGCTGTTACCGTGGAAACCAGACCCCTGGGGTGCCACATTCCCCCCTAGTGAAATTTAGTACTCCGGGACTAAACATATTTTTAGAAAAACATAACAAGGTATAAACAATAATAATACAATAAGAAAAACACATAAAGATGGTTACGGCGTGTCCGCAACTGGGTGCAGTCTTTGAAGAAAAGCAAGGTGTCCATTTCACCAAAACAGGGAGACGTAACCAGGTAGGGGTCTGTCCTGCCCCGAGTCCTTAACAGTCTTTTAGTTCATTCCTGGGTTACGCTCCA
Organism: Phyllobates terribilis; assembly: GCF_046119375.1. Classification (NCBI taxonomy): domain Eukaryota; kingdom Metazoa; phylum Chordata; class Amphibia; order Anura; family Dendrobatidae; genus Phyllobates; species Phyllobates terribilis. The sequence goes on from NW_027362771.1 coordinate 109,575,546, forward strand.
ACCATGTACAAGGATTCCCGGTAAATCCACCAAGGACTCCTATAAATAACTAGAAACACATAATTATTTACAGGGTGGCCGCTCTCAGTCCTCGGCCAGTGGGGATAAGGATTGGCTGCTCACAGTCCTCAGCCTGGTAAGGGATAGGGGATGGCTGCTCACAGTCCTCAGCCTGGTAAGGGATAGGGACACACGGGGAACAATTCACTAATCCCAACGGGGACCATATTTTAATTAGCAGCAGTCCTTGTACCCTAACGGGTAACTATGTACAGCTCTTTATTCACGCTACTTCCCTTCAGTAGCTATGTCCTCTTTGTGCTCCCTCCTGAGGGTAGTCCTCAGACCCGTCCGGGTCCTCTTGGCTTTCCTCGTATTGGTAGTACTGCAGCTCCTCCTCGGTTAGCTGGGTTAGTATCTCTGCGACAGTCCTCCTCCCAGGTGGCCAGGACTTTACCTCCCTTTGGGCTGCCCCGGTTAATTGGGCCACCAGGATGCTCACTTTTTGCTCCTCTGTGAGGGGGTACACCTGGAAGAGGCTATCCAGCTTTTCTCTAAAGTCATGCAGGGTATGTGACTCCCCTGAGTACTGGGGTAGCCAGGCTGCCCCCGGGATATAGGGCATGGTGAAAGGCATGACCGCAACAGCGGTGGCGCTGGCGGGGGTTGAAGCGGTGAAGCTCTCCTCCGTATCCGACATCCTTCTCCCCCCTAGTGGACCGTGGCCTACCTTGCGATGATCCTCTTCCGTAGGCCGCGGCTCCGCAGTGGATCGTCAGGGTTGAGGACCTTCCGTCGCGCTCCTGTGACGTCGGCGTCTGCTGGGCTCCTTCCAGGACCTTACGCAACGTCCGGACGTGAGGCGGGGCTTCAGTTCTCGCGCGCTTTCGGAGTCCACGCCCCTCTTCTTCCCGCGCGGCGTCTTCAAGATGGCGTCCAACGGCGGGAAAACTCCACGGATGGCGGGAAGAAGGCAGAAGATGGCGCCGGATGGCGGGAAAACTTCGCGGATGGCGGGAAGAAGACAGAAGATGGCGCCGGATGGCGGGAATCTTCACCACTGGTAAGTTTGAACAGTCTTTTTCAGGCACACAGTACCCGGTGGTTGCGGGCACGAGATCCTGCCGACTACGCCAAAAGTTGACGCACCCCTGGGCCTGTGTCGCGCAGCGTTGCGCACGCGGGAGCTTACCCGGAGCCGGATCTGTTGAGGGTTGTAGTCTCGTGGCGGTGACCCGGTCCGTGCCCAGGGAGTCAGACTAAGTGGCGCTGTATTAGCGGTAGATGTTGTACGACTACGCCACCCGTTGAATGCAGCGAAGGAGCTGCCGCTGCAGGGCAGACCGCTGAGGCCGGTGGTAGGATAGTGCAGCGTAGATGGTATAACCCCCAACGGGAGGGGTATGGCCTCAGGGCAGCCGACGTGGATGATGGGGGTAGCAGGAACCACTCAGAGACGATGCGGTGTAGTTCAGGGTCTTTACTGGTGACAAAGATAGACCCTCCCGGAGTACTGGCTAGCGGTCGGGGCCTGGTCAGTCCTTGAGCAGATGGGATCTCCCCTGGCCAGGCGGAGTTGTAGGCCTCCCAAACTGACTGTACTCTTCTGGCTACCTTGCTAGAGGCGGGTATAAGTAGCCCACGTCCCTGAGTGTACCGTGTGGTGCTCACCCGTATGGCCGGTGACTCGGGGCCTTCTAGTAGCTTCCGCTCCACGACGGCGGTGCTGGTCCCATGCGTGTGACCGTGCCTTCGGGTTTCTTGGCCAGAGGACCTGAAATCCCCTGCCTGACGGATTCTGCTGCTGGGTAGGAGTTAGTCCCCACAGCCTCGGACTCCGGGTCCGGTAAGAAATCTTCTCAGTCAGGGCGAGCTCTGCAGCTGCCAGCCCCTGACTCCTTGTAACACTGTTCCCACAGAGCTCCTGTTGTTTCTTCCCATAGCTGCTTCTCTTCTCTGTCTCTACTTCTGGCATGGCCCAGGAGCTGGGCCCAGCCGGAGCCACAGCTCCCTGTCAGCCCTCCTGGCCGAACTCTCCCTCTGAACTCTCTAACCCTGCCTCAGCCCCAGGTTTATACAGGGGAAGTTCTTCCCCTCCCAGGACTGGGCAGGAGGTGTGGCATGCATAGGATTCCTGACCAAGAGACTTCCCACCTGCTCTCAGACATAACATTGCTGTTACCGTGGAAACCAGACCCCTGGGGTGCCACATGTGCCTTTAAGGTCTTATAGTTTCCCGTTTAAAAAGACTGCAGGTTATGGACGGTGAATAACCAAAGAACTTTCATCTGTACATAGTTGCACTTATTAAAGTGCCCCTTACTGGTTTTATATTAAAAGACCACTGAACAAAAACCTGTTTGGCGTGGCCGAAGACGTGGTCCAACACCTGGATCACCTATGCCCTGCAGCCACACCCCGGGGCCTACGTTGAGGGTTTTCGGACGAGTCCCTTATGTAACACTTTGCACCTTTGTCAGTGAGATGGACACTCGGTTACAGATCGCACTGTAGCCTACTAAAAATGTTTTGTGAGAAAAATGTTCTACACGTGTGAAGAAGAAAAATGTGTTCCCTAAAAAGTTTTCTAATGTTTTAATAAGGAAAATGAAATGTTCAAGGAAATGTGCCTCCCATAAAGGGAAGAAATGTTATGTTTATGATCTTTTATGCGAATGCATTCTAAAAATTTTGTATGTCTAAAATATGTTTTACTCTGTTCCAGCCCACGGACGTGCTGTGTTTTACGAGGGGGTATATGGCGCCCCTTAGGGTTTAGTCGCCACAGAGGTACTGCATCTCACCCAGAGGTGTGGTATCTCACTCTCAGGTAAGGAAGGAGTATAGCCCGGGACCCTAACACCTGCATCCAACACATTCCACTTCAGTGGGGGCAGGGCGAGATTGCTCCTAAGGGAAAGCACAGTCCCTGGTCCCGAACTGAAGGGTGGAATTATGTAGTGGGTGTGGATGGAGGAAGCAGTTTGGGGGAGCACAGGAAAGGAAGTGATATTAAAAGGGGAGCCATCTTGAAAGGGAGTGGAGTCTACAGTGAGAGGAGTTGGGGGCAGGAGCTCCATGGGAGTTCTGCTCAGGAGGAGGGCCTGAGGAAAGGCCCAAGACTGAGGAGAGGAAGAAGGAGAGGAGCAGGAAGGCTCCAGGAACGAGGAAGGGATCCCAGGGGTACGGGCTGTGCTGGAGGCCACTCGTATGCCCAAATCTACCAGAAGGTGGAGGGGTCAGGCAGCACAAAGGGGACCGGTCCCTCAACTAGCAGAGGACTTTATGACTCAACTAGAAACTGGAGGCTGCAGTATTTCAAGTCCTGCAGCCAACAGTCCATTTCAGTCTCACCAAGAAGTAGCCATAGAAGACCCAGGGCACGGAACAGACGTCGCCCGACATGGCCTGCGGGTTCTGGATTGGGACGCTAGGTATGAGGAGCAGGGAGACGGCCAGAGAGGGAGAACACACAGAAGGGGGTCCCGCTAAGTACTCCGGAGAAATCTGGGGGTTGGCTGAACCCCTCCCTGAGTAAGCGCAGCACGACGAGGGAAGTTACATTGGTACCTGTAATTTGGACTGCAAGAACCGTGAGTAAAGACCCTGAAGACTAGAGATGAGCGTTGTTCGACTCAAACTGTTCGCCAATCTCAAATTCGAGCTGTTTTGGGCGGTGTTCGAGCCGTTCAGCGAACACGAACGATTTGAAAAAAATTTGGATGTTCGAGGTTATGTTCGATAACTGTTCGTGCACCAAAATCATAACTGGATTTTTTCTCAGTAATGCTGAAAATTAATGTTAATACACAGTTTGAGTGTACAGCGGGGCGGGGGGAGGTGCAGGGGATGGATCTCTGCAGGAATAATGAAGATCTCCATTTTTTTTTCTCTTTCCCGCATTTACAGTGGGGAGGTGCAATCTGTCAGCCTATCAGCAGCGCACACACGGAGCGAACTGCTTTTTTTCACACAAGCAAGGGCATGAGTCATTGGCAGTGTATGTCACATGTCCTTGCCCTATAAGACCCAGCCATTTTCCCCGTCGCCACCATTTTCTCACTGCTGCAGCTGCGTGTTAGACGGCACCGCTGTTGCTGTGTGCGCTATACCTTGTTAATTTCAAGCCAATTTTCGCACAAATCTACAGATAGCTTGGGAGTAGGGAATAGTTGTGATTGCAGTCCTTTTAAGGACTAGGTTACAGCATTTCCTACGACTTTTATCAGGCAGGTCTGTGCTCTTAAATAGATAGGTTGGGAGTAAAGACTAATTGTAATTGCAGTCCTTTTCAGGACTAAGTTACATCAGTTCCTATCAGTTTTTGTCAGGCAGGTCTGTGCCAGTGCTGTGCAAGTTTTTTTCACAGCATTTGGCTAAATCTAGCAAAGCTAATCCTTTTTGGCCTATTGCAGAGTGTGTTAGTCAGTGGAGTAGCCTATCTGTGTTGCAAGCTACACCACCTGTGTATAGAATACCAATTTTTTTACTGCACCTAGTGAAGTAAAACCTTTTGGGCATAGCATCATTCTATTAGTCCATCTATACTGACCTCCATCAGTTTGCAAATTGAATATAATTTTTTTCTGCATCTAGCTCTGAAAAAATATTTGGGCTTCTATCAGTGTGTGTGCGACTTGGTCTGTTAGTCCATCTATACTGACCTCCATCAGGTTGCAAATTGAATATAATTTTTTTCTGCATCTAGCTCTGAAAAAATATTTGGGCTTCTAGCAGTGTGTGGGACTTGTTCTATTAGTCCATCTATACTGACCTCCATCAGGTTGAAAATTAAAAATAATTTTTATCTGCATCTAGCTCTGAAAAAATATTTGGCCTTCTAGCAGTGTGTGGGACTTGTTCTATTAGTCCATCTATACTGACCTCCATCAGGTTGCAAATTAAAAATAATTTTTTGTCTGCATCTAGCTCTGAAAAAATATTTGCCCTTCTAGCAGTGTGTGGGACTTGTTCTATTAGTCCATCTATACTGACCTCCATCAGGTTGCAAATTAAAAATAATTTTTATCTGCATCTAGCTCTGAAAAAATATTTGGCTTTCTAGCAGTGTGTGGGACTTGTTCTATTAGTCCATCTATACTGACCTCCATCAGGTTGAAAATTAAAAATAATTTTTATCTGCATCTAGCTCTGAAAAAATATTTGGCCTTCTAGCAGTGTGTGGGACTTGTTCTATTAGTCCATCTATACTGACCTCCATCAGGTTGCAAATTAAAAATAATTTTTTGTCTGCATCTAGCTCTGAAAAAATATTTGCCCTTCTAGCAGTGTGTGGGACTTGTTCTATTAGTCCATCTATACTGACCTCCATCAGGTTGAAAATTAAAAATAATTTTTATCTGCATCTAGCTCTGAAAAAATATTTGGCCTTCTAGCAGTGTGTGGGACTTGTTCTATTAGTCCATCTATACTGACCTCCATCAGGTTGCAAATTAAAAATAATTTTTTGTCTGCATCTAGCTCTGAAAAAATATTTGCCCTTCTAGCAGTGTGTGGGACTTGTTCTATTAGTCCATCTATACTGACCTCCATCAGGTTGCAAATTGAATATAATTTTTTTCTGCATCTAACCCAGACGATAGTTTTGGCCTAATACCACAGTTTGGCCACTCAGCTCTGCTCGGTTCCCATCCATTGTTTGTTTGTGCAAACAACTCCAGAGTTGTGAATTAGTTAACCACCAAAATGAGTGGAAAAAGGCCTGCTGCTGGTGGAAAGGGGAATAGGTGTGTTGGGAAGGGGAAAAAAGGTTGTGTCCGTGGGGCAGGTGTTAAAGCAACAGTAACATCTGCAGAAGAAAGACCATCTTCCAGCCAAACTAAAATGTCTACTTTTTTAGCGGACAATGTGATAAGATCCCTTTCTTACGGCCACTCCAATCGCTACAAATTCCAGATGAGGCACAAAAACAGCAGGTGCTTCAACTGATATCAAGTGCTCCTTTAAGTGGGCTCTCCTACACATCAACTTCAACATCACAAATACTCCGGTCCTCAGAGGTGTCACCCCAATCGCACTTGCTTCCTCACAGCTCCCAAATCTCCAGCTGCCCGTCTGAGTATGAGGTAGAACAGATGGTTGAGTCTGCAGAGCTGTTTACTCATACTATAGCCTGGGAATCAGAGGTCGGCTCCAACGCTTCTGTGAATCCAGACAAGGAAATGATCTGCACTGATGCCCAGAATCTTTATGAGTCGGATCCAGGACCAGACGCAGAAGGTTCTGAACATAATGTAGACCCTCATTCCCAAACTGTAACTCCTGTTGGTGGAGACAATGAGGAAGACGATGATGAGACTCAAATACCTGATTGGAGCGACAACTTTAGTTTTTTGTCAGGGCAGGAACAGGTTGGCTCTGAGGACGACGGGTGTGATAACACACAGGGTGATGATGATGAGGTTGGAGATCCCACTTACTGTCAACCCACAGTCAGCCAAGAGATGAGGTCAGCAGAGGAGGTGGAGGAGGATGCTAGTGACGACGAGGTCAGGTTGCGCCTTCCTGGACAGAGACGTAGTACTGGAAGCATGTCAACAACTGCATCCTCAAACACAACTCTGCCTCTGACCACAAGTCGTGGTGGCTCTTCAGGTCGCATGGGTGCTAAGCCTTGCATAGCCTGGGCATTTTTTCAGATCGATAAAGATGACCCAACTCGTGTTATCTGTAACATTTGTCAACAAAAGCTAAGTAGAGGCCAAAAAATACATAGTTTGAGTACTTCATGCATGAACCGGCACATGGACATGAAGCATAAGTTGCAGTGGGAAGCTCACTGTGCTACAATGCGGCCTAGCCGGCCGGGCCAACCACCATCTGTCCCATCTTGTGCATCTGCGGCCTCTTCATCCTCTGTGACTGGGGGGACAGCAGTCACACCGGTTTTGGGATGCAGACCTGCCACCTCTTTACCCGCAACAGCCAGCGTGATTGGCAGGTCATCATTTTCTTTGGAGGTGGTAACACCAGCTGGTGTTGAGCGCTGTCCAACATCGATAGCACCACCTTTGGATCAAGGCAACCTAACATGTCCGCCTGCATCTTCCTCATAGACCGGCAGTTTGCCGGGGACACCCTTATCAACCCCGTCTAAGCACAACAGCCAGCCCTCGGTCCCTCAGATGTGGACAAGTAAAAGACCATTTCCTCCTAGCCATGAGAAAGCTAAGAGGTTGAATTTCACCATCTGCAAGCTCTTGGCTACAGAAATGCTGCCTTATCGCCTGGTGGACACAGAGGATTTTCGAGACCTTATGTCCGTCGCAGTGCCCCAGTACCAGATGCCCAGTCGGCACTACTTCTCAAAGAAAGGTGTGCCTGCGCTCCACCAGCATGTCGCACACAACATCACCGCTTCTTTGAGAAACTCTGTGTGTGACAGGGTGCATTTCACCACAGACACTTGGACGAGTAGGCATGGACAGGGGCGTTACATGTCGCTGACTGGGCACTGGGTAACTATGGTGACAGCAGGACAAGGGGCTGCTGTCCAAGTCTTGCCGTCCCCACGAGTTGTGCGTCAATCCTCTTTATCTCAAAGTTCCTCCACTGCTTCTGCCTCCTCAACCTCCTCTCGGTACTCCACCTGCACCCAAAGCCTGTCTGGTCATGCCACAAGCTTTCTAACTGCGCAGAAGGGATCCTGCACACCTCCTTACTATGCTGGCAGTAGGGCTCAACGTCATCAGGCGGTTTTTACTTTGAAATGTCTGGGAAATGTGAGTCACACAGCTGAGGAGTTGTGGTCAGCTCTGGAGAACCAATTTCATGAATGCTTGTCTCCACTGGACCTGAAACCAGGGAAGGAAGTGTGCAACAATGCTGCAAACCTGGGTGCGGCCCTTCGCCGGGGCAATGTCACACACGTGCCTTGTATGGCTCACGTGTTGAACCTGGTTGTCCAGCAATTTTTAGCCCACTATCCCGGACTAGATTGCCTTCTGCAGAGGGCACGGTCGCTGTGTGCTCACTTCCGCCGTTCGCATCCCGCAGCTCAGCGACTTACATCTCTACAGAAGTACTTGGGTCTGCCACTTCACCGGCTAAAATGCGATGTGCCTACCCAGTGGAATTCAACTCTGCACATGTTGCAGCGACTGTGGCAGCACTGACAAGCCCTGGTGCAATACGTTCTGACATATAGCCTGGGCCAACGAGATCCAGAGGTGGGGCAAATCACGCTGGAGGAGTGGTCTCAGATCAGGGACCTATGCACCCTTCTGCACAGTTTTGAAATGGCGACGAAGATGTTTAGTGCTGACGATGCCATTATCAGCATGACTATTCCGGTGATTTACATGCTGGAGCACATGTTAAACAGAATTCGGAGTCAGGTGGCGGCACAAGAGGAGGTGGAGGAAGTAGAGGAGGAGGAGTTGTATGCGGAAGGGCTAACATCTGCAAGGTCCAGACGGTCGGCAGCACCAAGGCGGCAGGCATGTGAGGGTGGGGGAGATGGTTTTACCAGGGCGCATGGTAGCAGCCAAACTAGTGAGGAAGGTGCAGGAGCCCAGGAAGAAGTGGAGGACGAACTGATGGAAGACTCATCAGATGAGGGAGACCTTGATCACATTTCTGTTGTGCGAGGTTGGGGGGAGAGGACAGAGGAAGGAAGCATGATTGTTACCTCGCCACCAACACAACAGGGACTTGGTGCTCCTGGATGCGCAAGACATATGAGTGCCTTCTTGCTGCACTACCAGCAACATGACCCTCGAATTGTGAGAATTAGAAATAATCCTGACTACTGGGTTGCCACACTGTTAGATCCCCGGTACAAAAGTAAATTTGCAGAAATTATTCCTGCCATAGAAAGGGATGCACGCATGCAGGAGTATCAGCAGAGACTGTTGCAGAATCTTACATGTGCTTTTCCACAAAACACCAGTGGTGCACGTAGTGAATCTCACAGTTCCAACTTGCCAACCGTGGGACCGTCGAGTGTTTAGCACTCAAACCGTAACAGAAACAGTATCTGCTGGTAACATCAATTTTGAGGAATCATTTCACCACTTTTTTAGCCCATCCTTTGCAAGGCCACAGGAGACAAGAAGTCTGACACATAGTCAACGCCTAGAGACAATGGTACAGGAGTATCTCCAAGTAAACATTGAAGCCATGACTGTGTCACTGGACCCTTGCTCTTTTTGGGCTTCCAATCTGGATAAATGGCCGGAGCTCGCCACTTACGCCTTGGAGATCTTGTCATGCCCCGCAGCCAGCGTTCTGTCTGAACGTGTGTTCAGCGCTGCTGGTGGTGTGCTGACAGATAAGCGCACGCGGCTCTCCACTGATAATGTAGACAGACTCACGTTCATAAAGATGAACAAATCATGGATCCGAAACGTCTTTTCTACCCCTGTGTCATCCTGGGGAGAGTAAAAGCTTGATGATTGGTTAAAATCACCTCACCAACCGTTTTAAGCTTTCAAATTACTAATCATGTTTATCTGTATCTTGGCTGGAAAATAATTTGGGCTTTGTAGCAGTGTGCAGTACTGATTCTATTAGGCCATCTATACTAAGTTCCACCAGATTTAAAATTAATAATAATTTTTAGCTGCATCTAGCCTGGAAAATAATTTTGGGGCTCCGAGATGCGCAAGACACATAAGTGCCTTCTTGCTGCACTACCTGCAACATGACCCTCAGATTGTCAGAATTCGAAGTAATCCTGACTACTGGGTTGCCACACTCTTAGATCCCCCACACTCTTCGATCAACCTTTTCATTTTAATAAAGACCAAAAAATGGTCATTTTTGAAATTATAAGCATTAGCAGGTTATTAGAAACTGAAATCAAACAGTTTTCAACTCAAAACTTTATTCTAGGTTATGTTACATTTGCACATAGGACCCCTTGTTCGAAAGGAGCTTCTGAACTCTCTCATCCATTGAATTTGTCAGGTTTTGGATGGTTTCTGCTTCAATTGTTTTGCATGAGGACAGAATACCCTCCCAGAGCTGTTGCTTAGATGTGAACTGCCTCCTGCCATCATAGACACTCCTTTTGATGATGCTCCAGAGGTTCTGAATGGGGTAGAGGTCAGGGGAGCATGGGGGTCACACCATAAGTTTGTCCCCTTTTATGCCCATGTCAGCCAGAGATGCAGATGTGTTATTTGCAGCATGAGACGGTGCATTATCATGCATGAAAATGATGTTGCTGTGGAATACACGGTTCTTCTTCTTGAACCATGGCAGGAAGTGCTGTTTGAGAAACTCCACATACATTATGGAGTTCATCTTTACCCCTTCAGGGATCCTAAAGGGGCCGACAATCTCTCTCCCCATGATTCCAGCCCAAAACATTACTCCACCTCCTCCTTGTTGGCACTGTAGCCGTGTTTGCGTGGGGTGTCCATCAACCAGCCATCCTCCACTCCATCCATCTGGACCATCGAGCGTTGCACGGCACTCATCCGTGAACAAAACAGTTTTGAAGTCAGTCTTCATGTATTGTTTGGCCCACTGGAGCCGTTTCTGCTTGTGTGCAGTGGATAGAGGAGGTCGACAGGATGGCGTACGCACAGCTGCAAACCTCTGAAGGACCCTGCATTTTGTTGTTCGGGGGACGGTGGAGGCACCAGCAGCTTCAAAAACTTGTCTGCTGCTATGACAAGGCTTTTTTGCCGCTGCTCTTTTAACCTGACGTAATTGCCTGTAGGAAAGAGTCCTCAATTTGCCCTTATCAGCACGCACACGTGTGTACTGTGAATCAGCTACATACTTCTTGATTGCCAAGACACTTCATCCTGATCATCGCACAATGTTGATTGTAGTCATGCCTTGACCTAAACACTCCACAATTTGTTGCTTCTCAGCAGCCGACACATCCTTTTTTCTTTCCCATTTTGGCAGAAAATGTAGGCTGCTTAATAATGTGGGACAGCCTTCTTAAGTAGTCTTGCCGTTCATTGGACACACCTGCCAAACTAATTAGCACAGGTGTCTGCAATTGCTTACAGTGATATAAAGAGCCCTGACACACATCACCATCAATGAGTTTAACTGACAAACAAACAAATTCTTCCCTTATCACTCCTAAACACTTTTTGCATAATAATTTGGAACACAGTGTACATGTGCTTTTCCACAAAACACCAGTGGTTCACGTAGTGAATCTTACAGTTCTAACTTGCCAACCGTGGTCTGTATGGAGTTGTTCAATAAAGGGCCCAAAATTAAGATAACATAGACGGGAGAGGTCTCTATGAATAGGAATTCCTAAGAATTTGATACCCTGTGAGGGCTAGGCAAATGGAAAGTTGGACTGAATGGAATCCTGTATGGATTTGGGGAGGGAGACATCGAGGGCCTCAGACTTCACTGTATTGATTTTAAAATTTGACCATGTAACAAAGTGATCTATTTCAGCCATAACAGCAGGGATGGATATATGTGATTGAGTGATATATACTAGGACATCATCAGCAAATAGAGAGCACTTGTACTCGGTGCCTCCCACCTCAATCCACCTAATATTGGGGTTATGGCGAATTGATGAGAGCAGGTGCTCCGTCACTAGGATGTATAAGAGAGGGGACAGAGGACATCCCTGCCTTGTCCCATTGGTGATTATGAAAGGTGATGAAAATGTTCTGACGCGCCCCCTGGGCCTTGGGACATCCAGAGCCGGACCCTTTTTGGTGGATGCTGGTGGTTGTAGTCTCCGTGGCGGCGACCCGGTTCCGTGGCTCAGGGCGGTCAAACCAGTGGCGGAACTATTTATGTGGTTTTGATGTTTAAATGTCCGACTACGCCACCCGTGGATTGCGGTCACAGTGAACCGCCGCTGCAGGGCAGACCGCTGAGGATGGTGTTGTGGGTGCAGCAGAGCGTAGCATAACTCCCCACGGGAGGAGTATAGCCTCAGGGCAGTGTATGCGGAGGATGGGGGTGATGGTGCAGGGCAGCAGCAGTAACGACACGGAGTCAGTGATGCAGTCCAGGGCCTTTACTCACAGTTCTTATTATCCAGACCACTTCTGCAGGTAACAGCTGCCCACGTCGTACTGTGCTCACCAGGTGAGGGGCTCAGACAACTCCCAGATAACTTTGGAGTGCTTCACAGGACCCCCTTTGTGTGTCCTTTGTCTGGCCTTTCTTACCAACACTTCTGTCCGACTGCCTCAGACCTCCTCTTGGTAAACTTGGCGCCAGTTTCCCTGACCCTATGTGCTGGCCTCCTAGCGGGTGTAGCGAGGGGCTGCGCCACATAAAATGTCACAGCCTCCGGTTTCTAGCTGAGGGTCGTTTCCCGCCTCCACTAGTTTCGGGGACCGGTCTCCCCCTTTGGCCTGACCCCTCCACGCAGGTGGATTCGGGCGTGCGGTGGCGACTCACCCGTCCACACCACTGGGATCCCTTCGTTCCTCGTTCCTGGAGCCTTCTCCGCTCCTCTTCCTTCCTTCTCCCTCTTCCAGGCCTGGGCCTCTGTTACTAGGCCCGCCTCCGGAGCAAAGCTCATGCAGAGCCCCTGCTCCCTGTCACTTCTGCTCAGACTTCTCTGCACTGAACTAAGATGGTGCCCACCTTTTATACTCCCTTCTCAATGCACCCAGGAACTGCTTCCTCCCTGCTCCTGCACTACAGGGTTCCCCTTCCTCAGTGTTCCCTCCCCCCACTCCAGCCAGGGAAAAGGACTGTCGTGCCCTTCTCAGGGGCATATTGGTCGCCCTGCCCCACGGCAATGTGGTGTAATGCATGCAGGTGTCGGGTCCTGATCCACACTCCATCCTTACCTTAGAGTGAGATATCACACCTCTGGGTGAGGTGCAATACCTCTGTAGCAACCGAGCCCTCGGGTTGCTACAGTTCCATTTATCTTCAGCCTAGGTGACGTATTGCGATACAGGGCCGTGATTTTGGCTATAAAAGGGTCCCCTAGACCCCTACCCCAAGCATTTTAAGAGAATAATATATGGCGTGCCAGGAGACTCTATGGAATGCTTTCTCAGCATCCAACGAGAGTATCTAATTACAAATTTTTAACTGCATTTAGCCCAGGAAATACTTTGTGCCTAGTAGCAGTGTCTGCTAGTCAGCGGATTATCCCGGCTGTTAAGCAAGCTACACCACCTGTAGTTTGGACACTTAATTTTTTCAAAGGAAATGCTTCGGGACCACGGGATACTCAGTGAAGAGCATCAGGAGGCACTCCAAGGCATAGGGGCTGGGACTGGCGGTAGGACGCCTTGCGGTGGACAGCCGAGCTCGATCCTTATAAAAGCTTTTTAACTGCAGCAGCTTTAGTGGATGCTACTGGAGCTGGAATTACGCGGCTGCTGGCATGAGACTTGCTCTTCAATAGATCCTTGTAAAAGGATTTAAAGTGTATTCATTCAAATTAGAGAGACAATTTAAATTAAAAAGCTTAGAGCTGCCTCCACCACAGGGGGGCTCGCTCGACCCACCAGCGGACAGGCACCAGTATTGGGAGAGGGGGGCTGGCCGTCAGGGTCCACCGCGGCTCTGGCACAAACCCGGCGACACGGAGGTGGCACGGGCAGGAACGGACTGGCCGTGTCGGCTTCTCACTTTTTGGATTTTAGAAGGGCATGACATGCCTATAGCTGTGTCTCCCCCTCCCTTTACTCCTCCACCTCTTTTCTTTTCGCATGACTATATGTACTTGTCACTTTTCCATGTGTTAGTTATGTCTTCTGAGCAGTTTGTCAGCTTTTGTACACCTTTGAAGGTGTTTTCTATGTGTTTCTATGTGTTTTTGTTTGCCTGCCATTGGTTTTAACGGTGTTCGAAGGTGTTCGACGAACAGTTCGACGAACAGTTCGGCGAACACAAGGGTGTTCGACGAACCGAACCGAACTCGAACACTACGGGGGTGGCTCAACACTACTGAAGACTGCACCCCACTGTCTCTGTGATTATTATCTGCGCCATCACCCCTGCACTACAATGCCCAGCATCACCTATAACATCTACAACATCTCTACGTTGCCCTGGAGCTAAGCTCTACCTGTGGAGAGCTAAACCAACTCTGCTGCATTTACACCAGCTCCAGAGGACCTGCTCCGCAGCGGCGGCTCCAGATAGCCGCATACCACAGGTGGTGTCACGAACTATATACATAAAACTATAAAATCCCCTGTAAATATCCCCTTTGGATTGACCGCCCTGGGTCACGGACCGGGTCACCGCCACTGTGACATCTCCCCTAGCAACGACCGGCCCGGCACCGAGTACCCCACGGCCCGTCAAGAGCACTGCCAGAGCCCTGCAAAATGACCTCCAGCAGGCCACAAATGTGCATGTGTCTGCACAAACGGTTAGAAACCGACTCCATGAGGGTGGTATGAGGGACCGACGTCCACAGATGGGGGTTGTGCTCACAGCCCAACACCGTGCAGGACGCTTGGCATTTGCCACAGAACACAAGGATTGGCCAAGTTGCCACTGGCGCCCTGTGCTCTTCACAGATGAAAGCAGGTTCACACTGAGCACATGTGACAGACATGACAGAGTCTGGAGACGCCGTGGAGAGCGATCTGCTGTCTGCAACATCCTTCAGCATGACCGGTTTGGCAGTGGGTCAGTAATGGTGTGGGGTGGCATTTTTTTGGAGGCCCGCACAGCCCTCCATGTGCTCGCCAGAGGTAGCCTGACTGCCATTAGGTACCGAGATGAAATCCTCAGACCCCTTGTGAGACCATATGTTGGTGCGGTTGGCCCTGGGTTCCTCCTAATGCAGGACAATGCCAGACCTCATGTGGCTGGAGTGTGTCAGCATTTCCTGCAAGATGAAGGCATTGAAGCTATGGACTGGCCCGTCCGTTCCCCAGACCTGAATCCGATTGAGCACATCTAGGACATCATGTCTCGCTCCATCCACCAACGTCACGTTGCACCACAGACTGTCCAGGAGTTGGCGGATGCTTTAGTCCAGGTCTGGGAGGAGATCCTACAGGAGACCATACGCAACCTCATCACGAGCATGCCCAGGCGTTGTAGGGAGGTCATACAGACATGTGGAGGCCACACACAATACTGAGCCTCATTTTGACTTGTTTTAAGGACATTACATCAAAGTTGGATCAGCCTGTACTGTGTTTTTCCACTTTAATTTTGGGGGTGACTCCAAATCCAGGCCTCCATTGGTTAATAAATTTGATTTCCATTGATGATTTTTGTGTGATTTTGTTGTCAGCACATTCAACTTTGTACAGAACAAAGTATTCAATGAGAATATTTCATTCATTCAGATCTAGGATGTGTTATTTGAGTGTTCCCTTTATTTATATATATATATTTATTTACAGATGTGCTCAAAAGTTTACATACTCCGGCAGAATCTTTCCTTTCTTGGCCTTGTTTCAGAGAATATGAATGATAACAGGAAACCTTTTTCTCCACTCATGGTCATTGGTTGGTGTGAAGGAACGGCACCAGGGGGGCACCGCAGAGTCCCGCTATTGCTGCTTCTTGTGGTGGATCTATACCCCACCTCCCGCCTGACGTCACACTAAGCCAGACGGAGCACGTGATACGCATCTACCCTTTGGACCAACGTGACATTCCGCATCCCCCTTGAGGACGCATAAGGCCATATTGTTACAGTTCTACACCATCACCTTCTATCCGCACGGGTACAGAGAGGCACCAGGGAGTGAGAAAAGGTGGTCCACTCAGTCACTGATGTGGCCCCCACGCTCACTCACACCCCTGACAGGCTGAGAGGCTCTTTCACTACTCCAGTGAAGCAGAGCCTTGTCGGCCTGTATAGAGTTGCCACCAGTTTCTATTTGATATAACAGACTTATATCGGGCTAGAAACCAGCTCAGTAGCGTGTTCGTTGGACAGAACAACAGACGTAAGGTTCGGGCGTCGAGATAAAAGAACAGCCCAGATTAAATGATATATTTAATCACCATAAAGACTCACTAAACAATCTATTATATACATCAGGGTTATATGTATACAGTAGTCAGAGTTACAAATACAAACGCATGGTACAACAAGTCTAAACAGATCTTAAAGTCAGTTACCAGTTTAGAGGGAAAGCCTAGCTTGTGGGGGAGGGCTACCACATGGGGGATGATGTAGGCCCTCACTCGGTTGCTGGACTTGTCCCACGGGCTCCCCCAGGACAAAGACAGGTGGGAGGAGACCTGCCCAAGTCTCCATCCCTGTTCCCACTTAGCTAAGAGTCTCCAAAACTAAAATGGGCTATACCTCCTTACTGGATGGTCCCAGGGAACCGGTTCTGGTGTCAACAGACCCAGCCAGGCCCCTGGTACGCGTGGAGACCAAACACAGCAGCCCTATGGGCTTCTGAAAGGCTGTGCTGCATATCTCCCTATCCTTGCTAGCTGGGCGGTAGAGAAAGGGCTGGTGGGATTCTCCTTTCCTTCCAGTTCCAAAAATCTATCATGTGTATCACTCGGTTATTTCGTTTTCCCATAACTACTATTGAATTATGTTTCTTCAATAAAGCGAGCACATGGTCGGGGGATGGGCTGTCCTGTGCCACTCACAGATGCTGTGAAGGATCTCACCCCTGCTTCTCAACCCCCCTCCGCTCTGCTTTAGCTGCATTGGTGTCGGATTTACATATGTAGAGCTCTGTAAACCCCCCCCTGCCAGCAGTGCACAGTGATTGCCATGGGATTACCTTGCATTTTCTTCACACCTCCCCTCTTTAGAACACCACTCGGTATTCCCCCACGTGCCCATCCGCAACTTACCCTTGTCGGGATAAGCCATCGGCATTGCCATGCTTGCGGCCCTTTCTGTGGCGAATGGCAAAGTGGTACTGCTGGAGCACGAGGCTCCAGCGCAGCAACCTCTCATTTGTTACACGGTGTGTAACCAGCTGAGGGGATTGTAGTCTGTTTCCACGGTGAATTAGCGTCCGTACAAGTACGGCTGCAGACGCTGCAGGGCCCACACAATTGCCAGACATTCCTTTTCTATCGTGGAATAGGCCACCTCCCTCGGCAGGAGTTTCCGGCTCAGGTACAAAATGGGGTGTTCATGGACTGTAGTGTCTACCTGACTGAGCACTGCACTGAGGCCAAAGTCACTGGCGTCGGTCTGCACTACAAACGGCCGCGTGAAGTTGGCTGCCTGTAGTACAGGGGAGCTAGAAAGGGCGGACTTCAACGCCCGGAAGGCCGTCTCACAGTCGTTTGTCCAATCGACTGTGGAGGGCAGCTTCTTCTTTGTGAGGTCTGTCAGGTGCTTCGCCAGTCTAGTATAGTGAGGGACGAACCTCCTATAGTACCCGGCGGTGCTCAGGAAGGACATCACCTGTTTCTTGGTCCTGGGGGTGGGCCAGGATGCGATGGCATCCACCTTCCCAGGCTCTGGTTCCAGAGCTCCCCCACCTACCCGGTGTCCCAGGTAGTGGACCTCACTCATACCCAGCTGGCACTTTTCCGGCTTAATGGTCAAGCCTGCTCGTTGGATCCGCCCAAGCACCTGCGCCAGATGTTCTGGGTGGTCCTCCCAGGTGGGACTGAAGATGGCAATGTCATCCAGGTGGGCAGCCGCGTACCCTTCTAGTCCTTTGAGCAGCGTGTTGACCATCCGCTGAAAAGTGACAGGGGCATTTTTCATGCCGTATGGCATCACCGTTGACTCGTACAGTCCGAATGGGGTGATAAAGGTAGACCGTTCCCGTGCCTCGGGGGTCAGGGGAATCTACCAATATCCCCGGCTCAGATCCATGATGGTCAGGTACTTAGCCCCGGCCAGCTGATCGAGCAGGTCATCGATGCGCGACATTGGTTACGCATCGGTGACCGTGACAGCGTTGAGCCCCCTGTAGTACACGCAGAACCGGGTTATCTGGTCCTTCTTTGGGACGAGGACCACAGGCGAGGCCCAAGCACTGCTGGAGGGTTGGATGACCCCCAGATTCAGCATCTTGTCAATCTTCTGGCGCATGTGCTGCTGCACTTCCAGGGAGACCCTATATGCTGAATGCCGGATTGGGGGGTGATACCCGGTGTCCACGTAATGGACAGTCCTTCCGGACTTGTTGCTGAACAAATCCCGGAAGGGGTGCAAGGTTGCTCACAGCTGGGACCGTTGGTTCAGCAACAACCGGTGGCAAACCTCCACATCCTCAATGGTCCCACCCGCCCTGGGCGAGCATGTCTGGGAGGGTCTCCGCCTCTCCTTTCTCTGGCAGGTTGCACACAGGCTTCCCATTCATGATGTACCTTCATCATGTTCACGTGGAAGGCCTTCCGCCTTCCCCAGGCGTGGTCCAGGATGACCAGGTACGTCACGGCATTGAGCTGCTGATGCATGAGGTAAGGGCCTTCCCAGGCCGCCTGATGCTTGTCCTGGGGTACGGAGACCAGTACCCACACCTTTTGACCCACCTGGTAGGTCCTCTCACAAGCATTCTGGTAGTACCATTGATTTTGGTCGGCCTGGGCTCGCGTCATATTGTCGTGTACCAACTGCGCCAAGGCCTGCATTTTGTCACGGAAGCGCATGACATATTCGATGATCAACACTCCAGGGGTGGCTAAGCCCCCTTCCCAGACCTCCTTCACCAGAGCCAGAGGGCCCCACGCACGCCGGCCATACAGGAGATCAAAGGGGGAGAACGCCGTTGAGGCCCGTGGAACCTCCCGGTAGGCAAATAGCAGGTGTGGGAGCTACCGCTCCCAGTCGCGCCCATGGGAGTCGAACAACATCTTAAGCATCTGCTTCAGGGTGTCATTGAACCGTTCGCACAGGCCATTGGTCTGTGTGTGGTACGGGCTGGTCACCAGATGTTGCACCTGTATTTGCTTACAGAGGGATTCCATCAACTGCGACATGAACTGGGTCCCCCGGTCGGTGAGCATTTCCTGGTGAAAACCCACTCGGGAGAAAATCTCCAGTAAGGTGGTGACCACCTTGTCGGCCCGAATGGACGACATGGCTAAAGCTTCTGGATAACTGGTGGCATAGTCTACTACCGTCAGTATGAAGTGTTTCCCAGAGCTGCTGGAGGTGGCCATTGGGCCAACTAAATCCACAGCCACTCTCCTGAAAGGCTCTTCAATGATGGGCAGAGTTACCTGCGGGGCTTTGGGGGCACTGCCCCGCCTTCCCCACCCTCTGACAGGTGTCACACGACAGGCAATAGGCAGCCTCCTCGGCCCCCATCCTTAGCCAGTAGAAATGTTGGGCTAGCCTGGCCTTGGTCTTATGGACCCCTAGGTGTCCAGCCATTGGAACCTTGTGTGCCATCCGCAACAACTCCGCCCAGAACGGATAGGATACCACTAACTGTCGGTCCCTGGGCCACACCTCCGGTGAACCTCACTGGACCGTCACCTGGTACAGCCGTCCCTGGTCCCAGTCCACCCTCTCAAGGTCTGAGACTGAGGGAGGCTGCACTGTCTGCTCCTTAAGAGCTTTCAGGCTGATGTCAGTCTCTAACGCCACCTGCAAACCCTGACTGGACGTGGCCAGAACAAATGAAACTGCCACATCTTCTGTCAGTTCCCCGGGACCTGTCTCTTGGCCTCGGTCTGACCCGGCAGCCACTTGGTCGAAAGAGGAGAAGTCGTCGGACTCCCGTGGGGCCCCTGTGCCACCACTGCGTGTCAAAGTGGCCACGGCCCTGGCCTGGTCTATGGTCACAGTTTGCAGGTTGTCAAGGGACCTCCCACCACCCCCACCCACACACAAAACAGTGGCCGGTCTCTGGGATGGGGGCGGGCCCTTCTGGTGCTGGGGGCACATGGCTTTAAAGTGGCCCGGCTGTTGGCAAAGGTGACACAGTCAAGGTTCCCCTACCGGCATGGAGAAGGAAGCATGGATAGGTGCCCCCTTGGGCTTGGAGGCAGGGACAGCAAGCACTGCGTTCGACTTACTCCCTCTCCAGTTGGCAAGTTTCTTGGCCTCTGGAGCCCAGTTGTTGGAATACTCGTCGGCAAGTGTCGCTGTTGCATAGGTCCCCTGCGGCTTACAGTCACGGAGGTACTGTTGGAGGTCCTCCGGGCAGTTCCACAGAAACTGCTCAGTTGCGATGATCTCCTTCAGCTGCTGGACGCTGGTGAGCTCCAGTCCTGCGGTCTATTGGTCAACGGCTCTCTGTAGGGCCGCATGTGATCGACCCAGCTGTCTGCAGGAGCCCGCTGCAGACTCCGGAGCTTCTTCTGGTACGTCTCAGGGGTCAGGTTGTACTGCTGGACCAGAGCCGGCTTGATGTCCTCATAGCTCAGGATGGTCTCACTGGGCAGGTACCCAAAGATCTCCAGGGCCTTACCCCTAAGGCGAGGAGTTAAGAACCGGACTCACTGGTCCTCAGGCAGATGGTACTGACGGCAGGTTTTTTCAAATGCCAGCAAGAAAGTGTCTAAGTCCCCTCCTTTGTTCAGCACAGGGAAATCCTCCGCCCGTAGCCTCGGGATGCGGAGCTCAGGGGACTCGGGACTGGGACCGGCAGGTTGAGCGGGAGCCGAAGCATATTTTCCTGGTGCTCGTGCTCACGCTGACGTTCTGCTGCGGCTGTTGCCTCGCAACGTTCTGCTGCTGTCTCGAGACGTTCCTGGTGCTTGCGCGCCTTGCTACGTTCCGCCATGAGGGTCTCTAAGATGGCCCTGTCCCCAGCCTGGAGACTTGCAAGGGCAACTTGCATGAGGGGGTCAGAGCCAGCCTGGCTGGGGGGATGAGCAGGTGGTGGGGAAGCCTCCAATCCTTCTGGAGCGACATATTATTATGAGAAAAAAACAAACAAACAATAAAAGTACACATATTTGGTAGCGCCGCGTCCGGAACAACCTGACCTATAAAACTGTCCCACTAGTTAACCCCTTTAGCCTTTAGTGAACACTGTAAAAAAAAAAAAAAATAAAAAAGGAAGCAAAAAACTATGCTTTATCATTATACTGCCAAACAAAAAAATGGAATAAAGCGCGATCAAAAACATGAATGTAAATAAAAATGGTACTGCTGAAAATGTCATCTTGACTCGCAAAAAAAAAGCCGCCATACAGCTCCATAAGCTGAAAAATAAAAAAATTATAGCTCTAAGAATAAAGCGATGCAAAAATTTTTATTTTTTCTATAAAATAGTTTTTATTGTGTAAAAACGCCAAAAAATATATATATATATAAATGTAGTATCGCTGTAAACGTTCTGACCATGGCATAAAAAAAAAAAAAATAACAAAAAAAAAATTCCTGAATTGTTGGTTTTATTTTATTCTGCCTCCCAAAAATCGCAATAGAAAGCGATCAAAAAATGTAATTTGCCCAAAAATGGTACCAATAAAAACGTCAACTTGTCCCGCAAAAAAACAAGTCCTTACATAGTCCTTACAATTAGTCTTTGCAAAAAAAAAGCGTCTTTTAGTGTGTGACAGCTACCAAGCACAAAAACCTGATATGAATCTGGTATCACTGTAATCGCACCGACCCGAAGAATAAAGTCGTCTAATCACTTATACCTCACAGGGAAAGGCGTAAAAAATAAACTCTAGGGTTAGGGTTGGGGTTGTGCTAGGGTTAGGGTTGTGTTGGGGTTGGGATTTTTTCAAAAGTAAAGAAAAATAATGATGACGACATGGCGACTAGTGTTGAGCGCAAGTGCTCGCTACTTGAATTTACAGGGGGTGCTCGAATATGCACCGAGTATTGCGGGTGCTCAAGTGGCATGCTAGAGTCTCTGCCCCATATGTTTTGCGGCTGTTATACAGCCAAAAAACCTTGCGAGGATTGCCTGCCATGCACAAGCGATCCCCACATGTTTTTTTTTGGGTGTCTAACAACCGTGAACATGCGGGGTGGGGACTTGAGAATGTCACTCGAGCACCCGTGTTACTTGGTGCATACCCGAGTACCCAATGCAAACTCAAGTAGCGAGCAATTGCGCTCAAGGCTAATGACAACTTATTCAATATGATGACCTAATGTTATCAAATTCTGTGTCGTACCTCTGGGTTCAAAATGTTCACTATACCCCTTGATAAAATCCTTGAGCGGTCTAGTTTCCAAAATGGGGTCACTTGTGGGGGCTTTCCACTGTTTAGACGCATCAGGGGCTATCCAAATGCGACATGGTGTCCATTTTTAAATTTTGCGTTCAAAAAGTCACACAGCGCTCCTTCCCTTCTGAACCCTGCTGTGTGCTCAAACAGTGTATTTTCCCCACATATGGGGTATCGGTGTACTCAGGAGAAATTGCACAACAGTTTTTGAGGCCCATTTTCTCCTCTTTCCCTTGTAAAAATAAAAAATTTGGGGCTAAAAGTTCATTTTTGTGTAAAAAGTTTGATTTTTTTAATTTTCACGGCTCTGGGTTATAAACTTCTGTGAAGCACCTGGGGGTTCAGGGTGATCACTACACATCTAAAGCAGTTCTTTGAGGGGTCTAGTCTCCAAAATGAGGTCAGTTGTGGGCGGTTTTCACTGTTTAGGCACATCAGGGTTTATCCAAAAGCGACATGGGGTCCGCTAATTATTCAAGCAAATTTTTCATTCAAAAAGTCAAATGGTGCTCCTTCCTTTCCAAACCCCGCCATGTGCCCAAACAGTGGTTTTCCCCCACATATGGGGTATTGGCGTGCTCAGGAGAAATTGCAAAACAAATTTTATGGTCCATTTTATTCCTGTTACCCTTGCAAAAATAAAAAAAATTGGGTCAAAAGTAACATTTTTGTGAAGCACCTGAAGGGTTAATGAACTTCTTGAATGTGGTTTTGCAAGGGGTGCAGTTTTAAGAATGGTGTCACTTTTGGGTATTGTCTGTCATAAAGGCCCCTCAAAGTTACTTTAAATGTGATGTGGTCCCTAAAAAAATGATTTTGTAAATTTTGTTGGAAAAATTCGAAATCGCTGGTCAACTTTTAACCCTTATAACTTCGTAATCCCAAAAAATTTTGGTTCCAAAATTGTGCTGATTTAAAGAAGACATGTGGGAAATGTTATTTATTAACTATTTTGTGTGACATAGCTCTCTGATTTAAGGGCATTGAGGTGAAGGGTACATTGCTGGAAAAGGAAAAAAAAAAAAAAAAAACCTCTTTAAATCTCTTAGTTTGCGATTGTGAACGAGCTGCGTGTGTCCAGAGCGTAAGTGCGAACCAAAGTAAGTGTGTGACTTGTTTTTCAGTGAAGAGGTATTGGGAATCCTGCAGAAAATACCTGTGTGAATTGCGGTGAGTGCTGCACTGTGATCTGCTGAGTGCTTTTCTACCTGTTTAGATTTATTGGGCTTTTTAAAATCTATTTTCTCACTACAGTTTTAGTTTCTTAGTTTACTACCTGTGTATTTAAGGGTTAACTACATTGCACTAAAATCCTGAGGTGTAGATTTACTCACAAGGGGTTAATTAAGGGGAAAGTGTCATAATTAAGGGTTTATAAGGGGCAGCTGGTTGGGCATCAAGTCCTTTGGAAGTGCATTGAGGTGAAGGGTACATTGCTGGAAAAGGAAAAAAAAAAAACCTCTTTAAATCTCTTAGTTTGCGAGTTTGAATGAGCTGCGTGTGTCCGGAGCATAAGTGCGAACGAAAGTAAGTGTTTCACTTGTTTTTCAGTGACTTTGGATTCAGGGAGTTTGGAAGGGAGGTCTTAGGACTGAATTGCTGACTGTATTTCATTCTTTCTTTACTTTAATTTTTACTTAATTAATCCACCTGACCTACTTAGCTGATTCCCCCGTCCATACTTGATACTTAATTGATCCCCCGTCCATACTTAACTGATCCCCCGCCGATATCTAATTGATACACTTGCACATCCCTAATTGATCCCCGTCCATACACCTATATATAAATAATTGTGTTTTGTACTTGTATATATATACTGACTGTATCCCCATATTTAGAATGACGTCCATGTTGGCCGGAGCCGTGCAGTGTACATCTTGCGCAATGTATGCATTCCGTGAGCACCCGCTCGAGGATCCATACTGCTGCGAGAGATGTGAGCATATCGTGCACTTGGAAGCCCAAATTCTGGATCTAAGTGCTCAGATAGCGGTACTGAGGAGCATCGACAACATGGAACGGAGTTTGCTGCTCACCGAGCAGACACTCAATGGGTCAATACTGGGGGTGGAGCATAGAGGGGAAGTGAAGGCTGAACAGGCAGGGAGCTGGATAACAGTTAGGAGGGAAGAAGTATAGGAAGGCTGGTTCAGAACCGGCATTATTGGAGCACGACAGATCCTCTGACCGCTGGGGGAGTGTATGCTCCAGTAATGAGGGGGAGGGGGGAAGTGGAGGGCAGGCAAGACAGGTTCTGGTAGTGGGAGACTCTATTATTAGGGGGACAGACAGGGCAATCTGTCACAAAGACCGGGATCGCCGAACGGTGTGCTGCCTCCCTGGCGCTCGAGTCCGGCACATCGCGGATCGGGTTGACAGGTTACTGGGTGGGGCTGGCAAAGACCCAGCGGTCATGGTCCACATCGGCACCAATGACAAAGTGAGTGGTAGATGGAGGGTCCTTAAAAATGATTTCAGGGACCTAGGTAGGAAGCTTAGGGCACGGACCTCCAAGGTAGTTTTCTCAGAAATACTAACAATCCCGCGAGCCACACAGGAGCGCCAACAGGAGGTTAGGGAGGTGAATAAGTGGCTAAAGAGTTGGTGCAAGGCAGAAGGGTTTGGGTTCATGGAGAACTGGGCCGACTTCGCGGTCGGCTACAGGCACTACCGTAGGGACGGGCTGCACCTCAATGGGGAGGGTGCAGCGGTGCTGGGGAAGAAGATGGCTAATAGGTTGGAGGAGTTTTTAAACTAGAGACGGGGGGGGGGAACCAAGGAAATAGGTGGGATGTGAGGCAAGCAAGGGGGAAGGGGAGAAGTGAATATAATGAGGGTGGAGAGGGGGGTGGGGATAGTACAGTTAGATCGTTAGAGAAGAATAGGATGCTAAATAACCCCAAAGTTTTATCTTGCATGCTGACCAACGCAAGAAGCCTGACCAATAAGGCGGATGAGCTGCGGGCGCTTATATCGGAGGAGAGGTATGACATCGTAGGTATAACAGAGACTTGGCTAGATGATAGCTACGACTGGTCGGTAAATTTATTAGATTATAGTTTATTTAGAAGGGACCGGAAACAGGGGAAAGGCGGAGGAGTCTGCTTATATGTAAAGTCATGTCTAAAACCCAGACTCATTAAACCTCATTTGCCATTTAATGCTCCACCTACCCAGCTTATCCAAATCCCTCTGTAGGTCTGCACTGTCCTCTTTTGTATTAATTGTTTTACATAACTTTGTGTCATCTGCAAATATTGATATTTTACTATTTATCCCGTTGACTATGTCGTTAATAAAGATATTAAATAACATTGGGCCTAGTACAGACCCCTGTGGTACCCCACTAGTGACGCTTACCCAATCTGAGTATATTCCATTTATAACCACCCTCTGCCTTCTATCCTTTAGCCAGTTAGCTACCCACTTGCAAACATTTTCCCCCAGCCCCATCATTCTCATTTTGTATACCAACCTATTATGTGGCACGCTATCGAACGCTTTTGAGAAGTCGAGATACACGACATCCACTGGTTCCCCCTGATCTACTCGAGAGCTAACCTCCTCGTAGAAGTCAATCAGGTTAGTTTGGCAGGAGCGATTCCTCATGAATCCATGTTGGTTCGGGGTTAATAGATTATTAGCATCAAGATGCTCCATGATTGCCTCATTAATAAAGCTTTCAAAAATTTTGCCCACAAAGGACGTCAGACTCACCGGCCGATAGTTTCCGGCGTTACTTTTTGCTCCCTTTTTGAATATTGGCACTACATTCGCCTGTCGCCAATCAAGTGGTACAGACCCAGTCTCAACAGAGTCCTTAAATATAAGATATAACGGTCTGTCTATCACATTACTTAGTTCCCTTAGTACCCGTGGGTGTATGCCATCAGGTCCTGGTGATTTGTTTATTTTAATGTTACTGAGGCGTTTCTGTACCCCAGCTTGGGTTAGATTTGTCATACTTAGTGGAGGATTAAGCTTGTCACTTCTCATTTCGCCTGTTAGTTCTTTTTCCTTTGTGAAAGTTGACGAAAAAAATGTATTTAATAGATTAGCTTTATCCTCATCTTTCTCTATGATTTTGCCTTCATCACTTTTTATCGGTCCAATATTATTCGATTTAATCCTTTTACTATTTATATACGTAAAGAACAGTTTGGGATTTGATCTACTTTCCCTAGCAATACGTCTCTCTGTTTCCTCCTTTGCTAATTTTATTTGTTTTTTGCAGGTTCTCGTTTTTTCCTTGTAACACATTAGTGCCTCCTTGCTGTTTTCCTGTTTTAATCTCTTGAATGCCTCTTTTTTGCTATTTAACGCCCCTTTTACGTTCTTATTCAACCATATTGGTTTCCTCTTATTTCTGGCCCTTTTATTCCCATACGGTATATACCTCTTGCACTGAGTATTCAGAATTCTTTTGAAGGTTTCCCATTTACTATTCGTATTCCTTTGATTAAGAACTTTGTCCCAGTCTATAAGTTGAAGGCTTTCTTTCAGCTGATCAAACTTCGCCCTCCTAAAGTTTAATGTTTTAGTTGTTCCCTTATTGATAACCCTACTGAAGGGCATTTTGAAATTGATAATATTATGATCGCTATTACCTAGGTGCCCCCCTATCTGTACCTCAGTTATTCTATCAGGCCTATTAGTCAATATTAAGTCCAACACTGCCTTCCCTCTCGTTGGTTCCTGCACTAGTTGGGAGAGATAATTATCCTTGATATTTGTCAAGAACCGTTTTCCTTTCTGCGATCTACAGGTTTCTGTTTCCCAGTCAATATCCGGGTAGTTGAAGTCCCCCATTACAATCACCTCATTATGTTTTGCTACTTTGTCTATTTGTCCTAATAGCAGATTCTCATTCTCCTCTGTTATATTGGGTGGCTTATAGCAGACCCTCAGTAATATTTTATTATTATTTTTTGCCCCCTCTATCTCTACCCACATGGACTCGACCCCCTCTTCTACCTCTCCTATATCTTCCCTTAGTCTGGGCTTTAGACGTGAATTTACATATAAGCAGACTCCTCCGCCCTTCCCCTGTTTCCGGTCCCTTCTAAATAAACTATAATCTGTTAAATTTACAGCCCAGTCGTAGCTATCATCTAGCCAAGTCTCTGTTATACCTACGATGTCATACCTCTCCTCCGATATAAGCGCCCGCAGCTCATCCGCCTTATTGGTCAGGCTTCTTGCGTTGGTCAGCATGCAAGATAAAACTTTGGGGTTATTTAGCATCCTATTCTTCTCTAACGATCTAACTGTACTATCCCCACCCCCCTCTCCACCCTCATTATATTCACTTCTCCCCTTCCCCCTTGCTTGCCTCACATCCCACCTATTTCCTTGGTTTCCTCCCCCCGTTTCTAGTTTAAAAACTCCTCCAACCTATTAGCCATCTTCTTCCCCAGCACCGCTGCACCCTCCCCATTGAGGTGCAGCCCGTCCCTACAGTAGAGCCTGTAGCCGACAACGAAGTCGGCCCAGTTCTCCATGAACCCAAACCCTTCTGCCTTGCACCAACTCTTTAGCCACTTATTCACCTCCCTAACCTCCCGTTGGCGCTCCTGTGTGGCTCGCGGGACTGGTAGTATTTCTGAGAAAACTACCTTGGAGGTCCTTGCCCTAAGCTTCCTACCTAGATCCCTGAAATCATTTTTAAGGACCCTCCATCTACCACTCACTTTGTCATTGGTGCCAATGTGGACCATGACCGCTGGGTCTTCGCCAGCCCCACCCAGTAACCTGTCAACCCGATCCACGATGTGCCGGACTCGAGCGCCAGGGAGGCAGCACACCGTTCGGCGATCCCGGTCTTTGTGACAGATTGCCCTGTCTGTCCCCCTAATAATAGAGTCACCCACTACCAGGACCTGTCTAGCCTGCCCTACACTTCCCCCCTCCCCCTCATTACTGGAGCATTCCCATACATATGGGAAGGAAAAATTGAAAATTTTTTTTGTCAAATTTCCGATTTGTAAAGCAAGTCATAGCGAAGAAATTGTATCACTATCATGAAGTACAATATGTCACGAAAAAACAATCTCAGAATGAAAAGGATCCGTTGAAGTGTTCCAGAGTTAATACCTCATAGGGTGACAGTGGTCCGAATTGTAAAAATTGGCCTCGTCATTAACGTGCAAACCACCTTCGGGGGTAAAGGGGTTAAATACATTTCGAACTGAGGAAAGGTCAACCTGAAAATGCTTTGCTATCTTCTTATAGCCTTCTTCAGCTTTGTGGGCCACCATTTTCATTTTCAGAGCAGGGATGCCACTAGGAATTTTGGGGCCCTATCAAAATTTCCGGGCCTCCTTGAGACTCCGCCCAGGCTCCACCCCAGCTCCGCCTCCACCCCTTGAACCTTTCAGTCTCACTGCCCACTCTTGGAAAAACTCCACTTCTGCACCACGTCCTCCCCAATCACACATTAACAGTTCCCATCGAACACCAGATCACATACATAGCCAGCAGCTTTTGTTTTGGCCAAAAGATTTTTTAAGCCGCCACCACGACAATGAGACTCTTCTTGCCGGGCCTTACTCTACTCTAACCTAATAAACATTTCTTAAAGATATCCAATACTCTTTTTTAAGGTATATAGGTATGTTTTATTTATTTTTCTTTAAGGGAATGTGTCACATGCATTTTTTTTAACTAATTGCAGATTCCAATCATTCCCTCCTCTCCCCAACCAAAATTTATAAGCTCTTGGAAAATCCTAAGCGCTGCCGCCTGATGTTGTAATTCGGTATTTGGTTTTGCGGCATTGCTCAGGATCATCCAGTAGCTTATAAGTTTTGCTTGGGGTTTGGAAGGGGGGAGAGGAGGGAATGATTACATCATACAATCACGTACTGAAATGGTGGACAAATTAATACATGGACTTAAGTTAGCTACTAACATAGCCAGTGACACCGCTGCGCCTGCCGCCCAGTCAAGAAGAATCTAATGGTCGCCTCAGCTTGCCCACCGTTGCCACCTGCCTACCGCCACTGCCCCAGCCTGCCCGCTGCAGCCTGCGATCACCGAATTAATAAATCTAAACAGGGTATATTATTGCATATATATTCACCGATTATACACTACTAAAAATATCTTTATTGGTATTCATTAAAAACCTAGAAATTTAACTTCCGGTTCCAGCACGCGCATGGAAGGAGGCAAGTGAAAGCATCTCCGTGCCCCAGCTTCTCCCCACGGGGTTCCCAGGACCTTAAAGCTTACGCGACAGGTTGTGAATCCTAGAGCAAACCTCCACTGCTGTATGGAGAAATTCATAACCAGGAACGGGACCCTGAGAAGATACTCACCGCAAGCTCAGAAGGACACATGTGGCAAGATGGCGCCGGACACGCCAAAAACAAAAAAAAGCAGTAAGTCTTCCACTCTGGCAGTACCCCTACAGCAACTGAGGGAAGAAGAGGAGGATGAAATCATGAAGGGACTTAATGTACCATATAAAACTCAAGCTGCAGAAGTAGCTAAAGTCTTAGCACCAGAGATAAATAAATCATTGGAACAGACTGTGTCTGCTTCACTACAGCAAATGCAGACAGCATTTCACAGCAGGCAGACAGACTAGACGCTGCAGAAAACAGGATCAGTGCTGCAGAAGATGAGATGGGAAATTTGCAATCAGAAGTGAGAAAGATCATGAAGCTGAACCAACAGTTATCTGATAAAGTGGATGACCTAGAAAACATATCTAGGAGGAATAATTTAAAAATAATAGGACTGCCTGAATCTATATCACCTAATCAGCTAATGGGGATTTGCATGGAGGAGCTACCTATGGCCCTGGGAATTAAAGACAAACTAAAAGTGGAAAGAGCACATAGAGTCGGTCCCTCAATACAATAGACCCACGGGTCCTCCACCAACACCAAGACCTGTAATTGTTAAATACCTGAATTTTGTGGGCAAATCAAATATACTACAACAGTACAGGAAGAAAACCTCCCCGTCCATGATCAGAGACAACAAAGTTCTATTGTTCAGTGATTACTCAGTAGAGCTCACAAAAAAAGGAGAGCTTTCAGCGAAATCTGCACAGAATTAGTGGGAAAGAAAATCAGATTTGCTTTACAATTTCCAGCGATCCTAAAGATATTCCCCCCTAATGGTGGCACAGAATCCCTCACAGCACCAGACCAAGCTAGAGACTTTATTAAAAGGACACTGCAAAAACAACAAAAAGACTCTGGAAGGAATAAAAACACAGAATCCCCCTGAAGAAAGGAAAAAGGTAGAGCAATCCAACACCATTTATTGCAAAAGTAGAGGAAAAGAGGAGGAAGAAAAGAAGAAGAGGAGAACACTGGCTAAATCATAAACTCCCCCCCCCCTTTTTTTTCTCTATCTATTAATACAGATAAAATACTGGTCTCTCTACTCATCACACGTCGTTCTTGAAGAATAATCGGAGGAGCAGGGTCCAAGACGGATGTGGACTAAGTTCTGAACCACAAAAGGTGGACTGGGTAGTAATTCCCATTGATAGGGAGTTCCCATTGATACATGCGCAAAAAAAGTGAAGTCTAAAAAATTTTTGTTAACCGGTTCAGGACCGCCCACTGTACATAAACGTCGGCGCTGCCCGGGCTCTGTGCAGCGCCGACGTTTAAAAACGGTGGGTGGTCCCGCAGCGCTCAGGACCCCCAGGGTCCTGCTAGCGCTGCGGTACCGGTTCAGAGCGATAGCTCAGGTCTCGATGATGTCAGCGTCACACCAGCCAATCAGAGAGATCACCAGGGAAGTTTGTTTTAGCAACAAACTTTCCCGGGCGATCTGCCTGATAAATACACTGTTTCTCCTCCGATCTCAGTGAGAGAGCAGAGGAGAAACAGTGTGACAAGAGCTGTGTCAGCCTTGCCACTGTGAAAGTAAAAAAAAAAAATAAAAAAGAAAGTAAGAGTTAGGGTTAGTCAGTCCTGTCAGATCTATCAGTCAGTCAGTCCTGTCAGATCTATCAGTCAGTCAGTCCTGTCAGATCTATCAGTAAGTCAGTCCTGTCAGATCAGTCAGTCAGTCCTGTCAGATCAGTTAGTCAGTCAGTCCTGTCAGATCAGTCAGTCAGTCAGTCCTGTCAGATCTGTCAGTCCTGTCAGATCTGTCAGTCAGTCAGTCCTGTCAGATCAGTCAGTCAGTCCTGTCAGATCAGTGAGTCCTGTCAGATCAGTCCAGTCAGTCAGTCCTGTCAGATCAGTCCAGTCAGTCAGTCCTGTCAGATCAGTCCAGTCAGTCCTGTCAGATCAGTCCAGTCAGTCAGTCCTGTCAGATCAGTCAGTCCTGTCAGATCAGTCCTGTCAGATCTGTCAGTCAGTCCTGTCAGATCAGTCAGTCAGTCCTGTCAGATCAGTCAGATCAGTCAGTCCTGTCAGATCAGTCAGTCCTGTCAGGTCAGTCAGTCCTGTCAGATCAGTCCGGTCAGTCCAGTCCGGTCAGTCCAGTCCGGTCAGTCCTGTCCGGTCAGTCCCGTCCGTTCAGTCCAGTCAAAAAATCTAAAAATAAAATGGCCCGTCAGACTTATACCGCAGAAGAGGTGTATGCCCTGCTGTGTTCTGACACTGATGACAGCGCAATCTCAGATGGAGATATGGATTTTGAGGGCTTTAGTAGCGGCGACACTGAGAGCTCAGAAATGAGCAGTGATTCTGTTCCATCCTCAAGCCCAAGGACCAGTACAGCAATAGGTGCAAATAGCGCTACTGGAGAAACGTCTCCAAATCAGGGAACACTGCCCAGTACAAGCGCTGTCCCTGCTACTAGTGAATTGGCGCACCCCAGTGTACAAGAGGCTTTGCCACATGATCTAGCATTTCCCAGATGGGAGGCTTCGGATTCGGCTGCTCCATTCAGCCCTGATTTCAACGCCACTCCTGGTATAAATGTGGAGGTGGAAGATTTTGGACCAATTCATTTTTTTAATTTGTTTTTTACAGACAGCTTGCTAGAGCATATTGTCGTGCAAACAAATTTATATGCATCCCAATTCATAAGCCAGAATCCCCGATCTTACTATGCTAGGGCAAATTTATGGACACCAACTAATGTCCCGGAAATAAAAAAATTTTTAGGACTTACATTTGCCATGGGGCTTGTTAAAAAACCGAGCATTCGATCCTACTGGTCCAACCACCCTGTTCAAGCCACCCCTATGTTTTCAGTCATTCTGCCTAGGACCCGTTATGAAATGCTCATGCGGTTTTGGCATTTTAACGACAATAGTCAATGCCTGCCCAGAAATGCCCCAGAACATGACAGGTTATATAAAATTAGACCCATCATTGAAAATTTGTCCGAAAAATTCTTAAGCCTCTACACCCCAACACAAAATATTTCTATAGATGAGTCCCTTGTAAAATTCAAAGGAAGACTGCACCTCAAGCAATTTATCCCATCTAAAAGGGCAAGGTTTGGAATAAAGCTCTATAAAATGTGCGAAAGTTCAACCGGATACACATCCGCTTTTCGCATATATGAGGGGAAAGACAGCCAACTAAACCCACCAGGATGCCCTACTTATCTGGGGACATCTGGAAAAATTGTTTGGGAGCTGATAAGTCCATTTTTTCAAAAAGGCTACAATCTATATGTGGACAATTATTACACCAGCATACCCCTATTTAAAAGTCAGGTTGAACACAACATCGGGGCTTGTGGGACCATCCGTAAAAACCGTCAGAGGTTTCCACAACCATTGGTCAACCAAAAGTTTCAAAAGGGGCAGTCAGGGGCTGTACGCAACGGAGAGCTGCTTGCCCTGAAATATAGGGATAAGAGGGATATTTTTGTCCTCAGCTCGATCCACACAGATGCCACAAGGGCCACTGTAGAACTAGGATCCACCACTCCGAAGCAAAAACCTGTGTCAGTCATTGACTACAACAAACACATGGGGGGTGTGGACCTTGCAGACCAGGTTCTACAGCCATACCAGGTATCAAGAAAGTCCTATACCTGGTATAAAAAGTTGGTTATTTATTTGTTTCAGGTGGCCACATACAATTCTTTTGTGCTGTACAAAAAAGCAGGAAATTCAGATCCTTTTCTTGATTATCAAGAAAAGGTAATTGAAAATCTTGTCTTTCAAAGTGTTAGCCCCACTCATCCATTAGAATCTGAGGATGTGAAAAGACTCACTGAGCGACATTTTATTGCACTTATTCCAGCAACGGAAACAAGAAGGAACCCCCAGAAAAGATGTCGTGTATGTACTAAGAGAGGAATGAGGCGTGATACCCGCTACTATTGCCCACAATGCCCATCATTGCCAGCCTTATGCGTCACTGACTGCTTTAAAATCTACCACACAGAACCACGTTTTTAAACTGTAAAAATGTATCCCAATTTGTCATTCAAACATTTGGTTCATTTAGTGAATGACATATTCGAGTAGAGCTCACTTAATTTCCAGGGGGGGTTCTCCAGAATCTAAACCTTCCATTGCGTGCTTGTTTCTGGAAATCATCCATCGAGTTAAAATGGTCACTAAACCCATAGATGAATTCCCAGAGGGGTGTCATTTCCAAAATGGGGTCACTTCAGGGGGGATTCTTTAGCTCTGGTACTCTGAAAAGTGCCAGAACAGCATAATCCCCCCTGAAGTGACCCCATTATGGAAATGACACCTCTGTGGGAATTCATCTATGGGTTTAGTGACCATTTACCTATCTACTTATTTTCCCACCACTAGATTAATTTATACAGAGGAGTAGATTGTAAAATTCGGTCACTTGTTGTGGGTTTCCTCTGTTTAGGCACCTCAGGGGCTCTCCAAATGCAACATGGCGTCCGCTATCCATTCCAGTCAAATTTCCATTCCAAAAGTCAAATAGCGCGCTCCTTACCTTCCGAGCCATGCCGTGCGCCCAAACAGTGGCTTTGCACCACATATGGGGTATCAGCGTGCTCAGGAGAAATTGCACAACACATTTTGGGGTCCATTTTTTCTGGCTGCCCTTGTGAAAATTAAAAATTTGAGGCTAAAGTAGCAGTTTTGTGTTAAAAATGTGTTTTTTTATTTTCACCCTTCAACATTATAAAATTCTGTGAAGCCCCTGGGGGTTCAAGGTGCTCACCACACATCTAGATAAGTTCCTTGAGGGGTCTAGTTTCCAAAATGGGGTGACTTGTTTGGAGTTTCCTCTGTTTAGGCACCTCAGGGGCTCTCCAAATGCAACATGGCGTCCGCTATCGATTCCAGTCAAATTTCCATTCCAAAAGTCAAATGGCGCTCCTTACCTTCCGAGCCATGCCGTGCGCCCAAACAGTGGCTTTGCACCACATATGGGGTATCAGCGTGCTCAGGAGAAATTGCACAACACATTTTGGGGTCCATTTTTTCTGGCTGCCCTTGTGAAAATTAAAAATTTGAGGCTAAAGTAGCAGTTTTGTGTTAAAAATGTGTTTTTTTATTTTCACCCTTCAACATTATAAAATTCTGTGAAGCCCCTGGGGGTTCAAGGTGCTCACCACACATCTAGATAAGTTCCTTGAGGGGTCTAGTTTCCAAAATGGGGTGACTTGTTGGGGGTTTCCTCTGTTTAGGCACCTCAGGGGCTCTCCAAATGCAACATGGCGTCCGCTATCGATTCCAGTCAAATTTCCATTCCAAAAGTCAAATGGCGCTCCTTACATTCCGAGCCATGCCGTGCGCCCAAACAGTGGCTTTGCACCACATATGGGGTATCAGCGTGCTCAGGAGAAGTTGCACAACACATTTTGGGGTCCATTTTTTCTGGCTGCCCTTGTGAAAATTAAAAATTTGAGGCTAAAGTAGCAGTTTTGTGAAAAAAAGTTAAATGTTCATTGTTTTCTTCCACATTCCAAAAATTCCTGTGAAGCACCTGAAGGGTTAATAAACTTCTTGAATGTGGTTTTGAGCACCTTGAGGGGTGCAGTTTTTAGAATGGTATCACTTTTGGGTATTTTCTGTCATAAAGGCTCCTCAAAGTCACTTCAAATAAGATGTGGTCCCTAAAAAAATGTTTTTGTAAATTTTGTTGTAAAAATGAGAAATCGCTGGTCAACTTTTAACCCTTATAGCTTCCTAACAGAAAAAAATTTTGGTTCCAAAATTGTGCTGATGTGAAGTAGACATGTGGGAAATGTTATTAATTAACTATTTTGTGTGATATATCTCTCTGATTAAAGGGCATGAAAATTCAAAGTTTGAAAATTGCAAAATTTTCAAAATTTTCGCCAAATTTCCAATTTTTTCACAAATAAACGCAAGTGATATCGAAGAAATTTTACCACTATCATGAAGTACAATATGTCACAAAAAAACAATCTCAGAATCAGGGGGATCCGTTGAAGCGTTCCAGAGTAATTACCTCATAAAGTGACAGTGGTCAGAATTGAAAAAATTGGCCCGGTCACGAAGGCAAAAACAGGCTCTGGCGCAAAGTGGTTAAATCTCTGAAAGAGTTTAATTTGGGTTAGGAGGGATTTAAAAGTTGGGGAACTATTGGGTTATTAATACAGTAATTTGTATATTGGTTAAAGGTGATTCAAAAGTTGGGGAACTGGTGGGCTTGTTAGTTGCATTAATAGTTTTGATATTAGAATAGAAGAATGATGATACTGAGA
The DNA here is from genome assembly GCF_046119375.1 of Phyllobates terribilis. Classification (NCBI taxonomy): domain Eukaryota; kingdom Metazoa; phylum Chordata; class Amphibia; order Anura; family Dendrobatidae; genus Phyllobates; species Phyllobates terribilis. The sequence goes on from NW_027362771.1 coordinate 109,611,135, forward strand.
CATCTTAAAAAAATTAAAGCAGATATGACATTATTGCAAGAAACACATCTAAAAGAGCAAGATTTTAGTAGAATGGATAAAATGTGGGTAGGTGAAATTTATGGGTCTCCGGCAATAAACACAAAAGCAGGGGTGCTGGTATTAATAAATAAACATGCAAACTGCAAAGTAATTTCACACAATAGGGATAATGAAGGGAGGATAGTTAGTTTGTTAATGGATAGCCCAATAGGGAGATTTAGATTATATAATGTTTATGCTCCAAATGACAATAACAAACCTTTTTTCAAAGAATTAGAGAAGCTTATACTAGAAGACTAGGAAAAAAGAGTAATTCTAGGGGGACTCTAAATACAGTTCTGAATGTAATGGAAGATAGATCAGGGTCAAAAGGGAAAACAGTAGAGAATGAACTCATGACAAAACATTAGCCCCCTTTGTAGAGTCAACTAGCTTATTGGATGTGAGGCGGAATATACACACAGTAGATAGAGAATTCACTCACTTCTCACAAGTGCATAAAACCTGGTCAAGAATAGACTATCTTTTAGTTTCACACGAGCTGCTGAACAGAGTAGAAATGTACAGTACAGACCAAAAGTTTGGACACACCTTCTCATTTAAAGATTTTTCTGTATTTTCTTGACTATAGAAATTGTACATTCACACTGAAGGCATCAAAACTATGAATTAACACATGTGGAATTATATACTTAACAAAAAAGTGTGGAACAACTGAAAATATGTTTTATATTCTAGGTTCTTCAAAGTAGCCACCTTTTGCTTTGATGACTGCTTTGCACACTCTTGGCATTCTCTTGATGAGCTTCAAGAGGTAGTCACCGGAAATGGTTTTCCAACAATATTGAAGGAGTTCACAGAGATGCTTAGCACTTGTTGGCCCTTTTGCCTTCACTCTGCGGTCCAGCTCACCCCAAACCATCTCAATTGGGTTCAGGTCTGGTGACTGTGGAGGCCAGGTCATCTGGCGTAGCACCCCATCACTCTCCTTCTTGGTCAAATAGCCCTTACACAGCCTGGAGGTGTGTTTGGGGTCATCGTCCTGTTGAAAAATAAATGATGGTCCAACTAAACGCAAACCGGATGGAATAGCATGCTGCTGCAAGATGCTGTGGTAGCCATGCTGGTTCAGGATGCCTTCAATTTTGAATAAATCCCCAACAGTGTCACCAGCAAAGCACCCCCACACCTCCTCCTCCATTCTTCCCGGTGGGAACCAGGCATGTAGAGTCCATCTGTTCACCTTTTCTGCGTCTCACAAAGACACGGTGGTTTGAACCAAAGATCTCAAATTTGGACTCATCAGACCAAAGCACAGATTTCCACTGGTCTCATGTCCATTCCTTGTGTTCTTTGGCCAAAACAAGTCTCTTCTGCTTGTTGCCTGTCCTTAGCAGTGGTTTCCTAGCAGCTATTTTACCATGAAGGCCTGTTGCACAAAGTCTCCTCTTAACAGTTGTTGAAGAGATGTGTCTGCTGCTAGAACTCTGTGTGGCATTGACCTGGTCTCTAATCTGAGCTGCTGTTAACCTGCGATTTCTGAGGCTGGTGACTCGGATAAACTTATCCTCAGAAGCAGAGGTGACTCTTGGTCTTCCTTTCCTGGGGCGGTCCTCATGTGAGCCAGTTTCTTTGTAGCGCTTGATGGTTTTTGCAACTGCAGTTGGGGACACTTTCAAAGTTTTCCCAATTTTTCGCACTGACTGACCTTCATTTCTTAAAGTAATGATGGCCACTCGTTTTTCTTTACTTAGAATTTGTATTATGGCAAGAAAAAAGCAGCTAACAGTCTATTCAGTAGGACTATCAGCTGTGTATCCACCAGACTTCTGCACAACACAACTGATGGTCCCAACCCCATTTATAAGGCAAGAAATCCCACTTATTAAACCTGACAGGGCACACTGTGAAGTGAAAACCATTTCCGGTGACTACCTCTTGAAACTCATCAAGAGAATGCCAAGAGTGTGCAAAGCAGTCATCAAAGCAAAAGGTGGCTACTTTGAAGAACCTAGAATATAAGACATATTTTCAGTTGCTTCACACTTTTTTGTTAAGTATATAATTCCATATGTGTTAATTCATAGTTTTGATGCCTTCAGTGTGAATGTACAATTTCCATAGTCATGAAAATACAGAAAAATCTTTAAATGAGGTGTGTCCAAACTTTTGGTCTGTACTGTAAATATTCATGATCTAATTATATCAGACCACGCACCGGTCTCTATTTCTTTGCATGATACTTTCCCAAAAGGAACAGATATTTTGTGGAGATTTCCGACCTATCTGGATAATGATGAAAACTTTCAGAAAATCATAAAAGAATGGTGGTTGGATTTTAGCATTGACAACAGGGAACATGAGAACTCAGCTCATTTATATTGGGACACAGCAAAGGCGGTATTGAGGGGAAGAATTAAAGGTTACGTACGGCCAATAAAAAAGAAAACATTAATAGCATATAATGAAGCGAGCAAGGATATAAGGGTAAACTATACAGCATATCTAAATTGTCCAACTGTTGACAACAGGGAGAGGTGGGTGAAGGCCAAGTCTGATTTTGACCTTTGGATGGATAAGTTGGAAAGGTTAAAAAGGACAAAGAGAACAGAACAGCGGAATTCTTTAGATTTGGGAACAAATCTGGCTCACTCCTGGCAAAAATGGCAAGAAGGAAAAAACCCATGACATTCATAAATAATCTAAGAGACTTGGATGGTAATTTACAAAATAATCCCAGAAAAACAAATGATATTCTTAGAAAATACTATGCAGCTCTCTACGAACAGGGAGAATCAGATGTAGAAGAGGTAAAACGCTTCCTTAATTCTATAAAGCTTCCCAGGATAAATGATTCAGACAGAGATTTATTGAATGGTCCAATTAGAGAGGAAGAAATTATCAAAACAATAAAAGAATTAAATAAATATAAAGGCCCTGGACTGCACGGATTAACAGGAGAATTTTATAAGATATTGAGCAATGAAGTAACCCCAACTTTAGCAAAAGTATTTAATCTCAAACTACAAAATAAAACACTTCTAAAATCGGGAAATATGGCCTATATTAAACTTCTTCATAAACAAGGGAAAGACATAAGAGACCCAGGGTCGTATAGGCCCATATCCTTAATAAATCAAGACATAAAGATAATGTCAAAAATACTCGCTGACCGGTTAGCAGAAATTCTGCCCACTATCATAGGGAACCATCAGGTGGGGTTCATTAAAAATAGAGCAGCAGTCTTTAATATTAGAACCGTTCTGGCGGTTGTAGTGCCGGCGTCCCTGCCCTCTGCTAGGCAGGGACGCTGTTCCCCTCACCGCTCTGCTCCGTGCCCGGCGTCCCTCTCCCGCTCTGCTGGCAGCGCGCGCTCCTTCCCGGCCACTGTGCTTAGGGCGCGCGCGCGCGCCCTCCCTCCCTCTTAAAGGGGCCGCGCGCGCCGTCCTAAGGAGTCCCCGGCCAATGGCCGGAGGACTTTACCATATATAAGGCACCTCCTCCAAAATGGAGGTGCCCGAGCAATGTTGTTGCACCGTTCTACTCTGCTTCAGCCCTCAGGTCCCGTTGCCAGTTACCTGCCAGTTACCTGCCAGATTCCTGCCAGCTTGCTGTCCTAATCCTGCCTGATTTCCTGTTACCTGCCTGCCTGCCTGCCTGAGGTCCGACGGTCTGCCTTACAACTCCGGTCAGTCTGTCTAAGGACCAACTTGCCCGCTCACCTGGGAGCGCACATCAGCTACCTGCCTGCTTGCCTGAGGTCCGACGGTCTGCCTTACAACTCCGGTCAGTCTGTCTATGGACCAGCTTGCCCGCTCACCTGGGAGCGCTTCTCCGCTACCTGCCTGCTTGCCTGCCCGGAGGCTCCGCTGTCACGTGCTGTGACCACCAGCTATTCCAGACTCTTGCCCGCTCACCTGGGAGCGCTTCTCCGCTACCTGCCTGCTTGCCTACCTGGAGGCTCCGCCGTCACGTGCTGTGACCACCTGCTATTCCAGAGACTCTCGCTTGCTCACCTGGGAGCACACATCCTCCATCTGCCTTGCTAGCCTACCTGGAGGTTCAGCCATCACAGGTCGTACCTACCCCTTACCTAGAGACTGCCCCGGTCACTTGCCGTGACCTCCAGCCCGTTCTTCCAGAGACTGCCCCGGTCACTTGCCGTGACCTCCAGCCCGTTCTTCCAGAGACTGCCCTGATCACTTGCCGTGACCTCCTGCCCGTACACCCAGAGACTGTCCCGGTCACCTGCTGTGACTGCCTGCCTGGTCGCCACCCGCTCCCTTACAAGGACCGCTCCCTTGTATAGTAGCCCAGAGGTTCCGCCTCCCGGACCCGTTACAGTTTGCTCGGGCCATGGAACCCGGTGGCACCCAAGCTCCCTCGCTCTCGGACCTGTGTCATGAACTGTCCCATCAAAGGTCCCAACAGGAGTCCATCCTGGGTCACCTGCGGAATGTCAATACTCGCCTGGACACTCTGACTGTTCCACCAACAACCTCCGCCAGTGCCATGTCTCGCAATCCGGCAGCTCCGCTGTCCACTAACACCATGATATCCTACCCCGGACCTCGGCTTTCTGCACCTCCTCGCTTCGGAGGCGACTCAGCCCAGGCTCGGGGCTTCATAAATCAGTGCACCCTGCACTTTGAACTATTGTCCCACCAGTTTAACTCCGACCGAGCCAAAATTGCATTCATCATGTCCCATCTCACCGGGGAGGCCCTGGCCTGGCTAAATCCTCTATGGGAGAGAGGAGACCCCCTGGTGTCCAACTTGCCTGCTTTTCTCACGGCTTTCCGGAAAGTCTTCGACGAACCCGGACGGAAGACCTCATCCGCATCATCGTTGCTACGCCTCCGTCAGGAAAGTCTCACCGTGGGCCAATATGCCATACGGTTCCGTACCCTTGCCTCGGAGCTGGCCTGGGATAACGACGCTCTGGTTTCCGTCTTCTGGGAGGGTCTGTCCGGCCGTATTAAAGATGAACTTGCCGGTCGGGACATTCCTACCACTCTCGATGACTTAATAACTCTTGCCACCCGGATTGACCTACGGTTCCAGGAGCGTGCCAGAGAGGTCACCCGTGAGAGGAGGTTACCACGTCTAGCTCCTACTTTTCAGAAACCCGTCACTCCTTCTGTCTCTAACCAGGTACACCCTCCTGAGCCTATGCAGGTCGACCAGACCAAGATGGTCAAGACCCGTCAGGACTTACGCCGTGCCGAGGGGACCTGCTTCTACTGTGGCAGTAAGGAGCACCGGATCCGTGCCTGCCCGGAGAGGTCGGGAAACGCCTGTGTCTAGGTTCGCTCAGAGAGGTCCACCTAGACAAGAATAAATCCTCTCCATCCCTGCTGTTGTCAGTTTCAATCGTCTACGGGGAGAACCGTTATTTCGAACTAGCCCAACTGGACTCTGGAGCAGCCGGGAATCTTATTTCACAGTCCCTGGTAGAGAAATACCACATCCCCACCAAACCTCTGGCTGTACCCTTGTCTGTTGCTGCCGTGGATGGGGGGCTCTTACCACGCCCCATCCAACTCATCACCGAATCCATTACTCTGCAGGTGGGAATGCTGCATTCTGAAAGTATCTCCTTCCATGTTCTGCCTGGACTCTCTCACGCCCTCTTGCTAGGCCTACCTTGGCTCCAGAAACATGCACCCGTTCTTGACTGGCAGACCGGAGAAGTCCTTCGCTGGGGACAGGGCTGCCATAAGACCTGTCTGGTTCCCGTTCATCCCGTCCGTCCTTCTCCTACCCCAGCTAATCTACCTGGACTTCCGATTCCTTATTGGTCTTATGCTGATGTCTTTAATAAAAAGGAGGCAGAGACACTACCCCCTCATAGACCATACGACTGCCCTATCGACCTGTTACCTGGTACTTCTCCTCCCCGTGGGCGTATTTATCCATTATCCGCTGCTGAGACCCGGTCGATGTCCGAATATATTAAGGAGAATCTGGCCAGGGGATTCATCCGGAAATCTACCTCCCCGGCGGGAGCAGGCTTCTTTTTCGTCAAAAAGAAGGACGGCTCTCTCCGTCCCTGTATAGACTATAGAGGCCTTAACCAGATCACGGTGAAGAATAAGTACCCCCTTCCGCTCATTCCGGAGTTATTTGATCGTCTGAGGGCGGCTAGAATCTTCACCAAACTGGACCTCCGTGGGGCGTACAACCTGGTTCGTATCCGTCAGGGGGATGAATGGAAGACGCTATTCAACACCCGGGACGGCCACTATGAATATCTGGTAATGCCCTTTGGCCTCTGTAACGCTCCTGCCGTCTTTCAAGAGTTGGTCAATGACATCTTCCGGGACCTTCTCTACTCCTGCGTAGTGGTGTACCTGGACGACATCTTGGTCTTCTCTCCGGATCTCCAGACTCACCGGAGGGATGTTCGTCAGGTCCTGCTCAGGCTCAGGCAGAACCATCTCTACGCTAAATATGAGAAGTGCCTCTTTGAGCAGACCTCGCTTCCGTTTCTGGGCTACATTATCTCTCAGACCGGCCTACAAATGGATCCTGAGAAACTGTCTGCCATCGAGAAATGGACCCGACCAGAGGGGTTGAAGGCTATTCAACGGTTCCTGGGCTTCGCCAACTATTACCGCCTCTTCATCCCGCACTTCTCTTCCCGGACTGCCCCAATTTCCGCGCTCACCCGTAAGGGTACTAATCCCAAAGAGTGGCCGCCCGAAGCAGAGGAGGCCTTTCTTTCCCTAAAACAGGCCTTCTCTTCCGCCCCGGTGCTGCATCGCCCGGACGGCAACAAGCAGTTCTTCCTGGAAGTTGACGCCTCCTCCTCTGGAGCCGGAGCGGTACTTACTCAAAAATCTTCTTCCGGGAGAATGGTAACTTGTGGCTTCTTCTCCAAACTCTTCTCCTCTTCTGAGCGCAACTATTCCATAGGAGACCGAGAGTTATTGGCCATCAAGCTGGCGTTGGAGGAGTGGCGTTACCTACTCGAGGGGGCTCTTCATCCGGTAATAATTTACACTGACCACAAGAACTTGGCTTACCTCCAGCATGCCCAGAGACTTAACCCGCGCCAAGCCCGGTGGTCCTTGTTTTTTGCTCGCTTTGATTTTGTTCCTCATTTTCGCCCGGCTGACAAAAACGTCAAAGCAGATGCCTTGTCCCGATCCTTTCTGGTGTCCGATCTCGAGGAAGAACCTAAACATATCATCGATCCCGCCAGAGTAATGCAGGTGGCTCCCGTGAGTCTAAATCGTCTCCCTCCCGGTAAGACGTTTGTTTCAGTACCTGATCGGGAGAAGATCCTACACTGGGGCCATTCGTCTAAACTAGCTGGCCACGCCGGTCAGAAAAAGACCCTCCAGCTTATTGCCCGGCACTATTGGTGGCCTACCCTGCACAAGGACATAATAGACTTTGTTTCTGCCTGTGTGTCCTGCGCCCGCAACAAAGTCCCGAGACATCTGCCAGCCGGACGCCTCCTTCCGCTTCCTGTACCTGCTGCCCCCTGGCAGCATATAGCAATGGACTTTATAACTGATCTCCCCGTCTCTGCCGGTTGTACGGTCATTTGGGTGGTCGCTGACCGCTTTTCCAAGATGGCTCACTTTATTCCCCTGCCAGGCCTTCCGTCTGCACCCGAGCTGGCTAAAGACTTTATCCGCCACATCTTCCGTCTTCATGGCCTGCCCCTCCACATCGTGTCGGATCGTGGGGTACAGTTCACCTCACGTTTCTGGAGAGCCACTTGTAAACTACTAGACGTCACCCTGGACTTCTCTTCCGCTTACCACCCACAGTCCAATGGTCAAGTGGAGCGGATCAATCAGAACCTGACCAGTTACCTCCGGCACTTCGTTAATGCCCACCATTCTGACTGGGTGGATCTCCTACCATGGGCCGAGTTCTCTTATAATAATCACGAGAGCGAATCCTCCTCCAAATCCCCGTTTTTTGTAGTCTTTGGTCAGCATCCTCGGATTCCTTTTCCTGTCTCCACCTCTGTGGACAACCCGGCTGCGGAATCTCTCGTTAGCAAATTTTCCTCCATATGGGAGAGTACCCGATCCGCACTCCTTCTGTCATCCGAGCGTATGAAAAGACACGCTGACAAAAAACGCCTGGATCCTCCACAATTTTGTCCAGGAGATAAAGTCTGGCTCTCATCTAAATATGTTCGACTCAAGATACCTTCTTACAAGTTAGGGCCTCGGTTCATCGGTCCTCTGGAGGTCATCAGTCAGATCAACCCGGTGGCCTATAAATTGAAACTCCCGGCCAACTTACGGATCCCTAACTCCTTCCATGTATCTCTCCTCAAACCCGTGGTGCTTAACTCTTTTTCCAAGTCTACAGGTACGCCTCCTGCTCCGGTTTCTGCTGAGGACGAGTTTGAGGTAGAGAACATTCTTGCCACCAAAAGGGTAAGAGGAAAGACCTTTTTTCTGGTAGATTGGAAGGGGTTTGGTCCTGAGGAGAGAACGTGGGAGCCCCGGGAGAACATCCATGCCCCTCTCATCCTAGCTAAATTTCTATCTGGCCTAAAAAAGGGGGGGCCTAAAGGGGGGGGTACTGTAGTGCCGGCGTCCCTGCCCTCTGCTAGGCAGGGACGCTGTTCCCCTCACCGCTCTGCTCTGTGCCCGGCGTCCCTCTCCCGCTCTGCTGGCAGCGCGCGCTCCTTCCCGGCCACTGTGCTTAGGGCGCGCGCGCGCGCCCTCCCTCCCTCTTAAAGGGGCCGCGCGCGCCGTCCTAAGGAGTCCCCGGCCAATGGCCGGAGGACTTTACCATATATAAGGCACCTCCTCCAAAATGGAGGTGCCCGAGCAATGTTGTTGCACCGTTCTACTCTGCTTCAGCCCTCAGGTCCCGTTGCCAGTTACCTGCCAGTTACCTGCCAGATTCCTGCCAGCTTGCTGTCCTAATCCTGCCTGATTTCCTGTTACCTGCCTGCCTGCCTGAGGTCCGACGGTCTGCCTTACAACTCCGGTCAGTCTGTCTAAGGACCAACTTGCCCGCTCACCTGGGAGCGCACATCAGCTACCTGCCTGCTTGCCTGAGGTCCGACGGTCTGCCTTACAACTCCGGTCAGTCTGTCTATGGACCAGCTTGCCCGCTCACCTGGGAGCGCTTCTCCGCTACCTGCCTGCTTGCCTGCCCGGAGGCTCCGCTGTCACGTGCTGTGACCACCAGCTATTCCAGACTCTTGCCCGCTCACCTGGGAGCGCTTCTCCGCTACCTGCCTGCTTGCCTACCTGGAGGCTCCGCCGTCACGTGCTGTGACCACCTGCTATTCCAGAGACTCTCGCTTGCTCACCTGGGAGCACACATCCTCCATCTGCCTTGCTAGCCTACCTGGAGGTTCAGCCATCACAGGTCGTACCTACCCCTTACCTAGAGACTGCCCCGGTCACTTGCCGTGACCTCCAGCCCGTTCTTCCAGAGACTGCCCCGGTCACTTGCTGTGACCTCCAGCCCGTTCTTCCAGAGACTGCCCTGATCACTTGCCGTGACCTCCTGCCCGTACACCCAGAGACTGTCCCGGTCACCTGCTGTGACTGCCTGCCTGGTCGCCACCCGCTCCCTTACAAGGACCGCTCCCTTGTATAGTAGCCCAGAGGTTCCGCCTCCCAGACCCGTTACAGCGGTACAAGATGGACTGAAGCGAGATGGGTTTATTGGTGGAAATCCAGCTTTGCTAGCATTAGACGCCGAGAAGGCATTTGATAATATACAGTAGAAATGGTTGGAAAATGTCTTAGACAAATGTGGGATAAGAGGTACATTCAGAAACTACTTAAAGGCCCTTTACGCTAATCCACAAGCTAAAATTTTCACACCTTGCTTTCTATCAGAAACACTGCAGATACAAAAAGGAACAAGACAAGGGTGTCCACTTTCGCCTCTGCTGTTTGACCTGGCTATAGAGCCATTGGCCCAATATTTAATGGGAACAGAATGTTTCACAGGAATAAAAATGGGAGGTAGGAGATAAAATTAACTTGTTTTGCTGACGATATGCTGCTTTTCTTATCCAACCCAGAGGGTCATTTGCAACAAATAATGGATAAATTAAATTATTTCGGATCTTTTTCGGGCTACAAAATTAATGCCAGCAAATGCCAACTTCTGTACTTGATTGGGCCCAGCAACAGATTAAATGGAAACACTAAAGTGTCAATAGCCTCACAGTACTTAAATTACTTGAATACTAAAATAGGAAGAGATTCTGGATCTCTCTATAAACTTAATTACCTTACCCTAATAGAAAAAATCGTGACGGAACTTGAAAGATGGCAAAAATTGACTTTGTCACTATTTGGAAGATTACATCTCATAAAAATGATCAGTTTCTCTCATTTGTTATACCCAATGCAGACCATCCCTTTATTGTTGAAACACGCGGACACTAAGCAATTACAGTCAGCATTTGTGAAGTTTATTTGGCAAGGAAAAAGACCAAGAGTCTCTTATAACAAACTAGCCTTAAGGAAAGAAGAGGGTGGAGCCCAGATGCCTCTAATTAGAATTTATAATCTTGCAGCCTTAACTAGACATATAAAAGATTGGATACACGGAATGTCACATTTTTCTAACGTAAATCTGGAGAGGGAATTAGCAAGCCCGTTAGATCTCAGAACAATCCTACATATGAACTGATGGAGTCTCCCGCCTTATGAAAGTCAAGCAGCCTACTGAGAGACAAGGTGGGGGCATGGAGAACGATTAGGAGATTATATAAACTTCCATTTCGAATTTCTAAATATATTCCACTATGGAAAGATCCGACTTTCATACAGGGGAAACAAAATAAACTATTCGGAATATGGAGGGAGAAGGGAATTAAATGGGTGACCTATTGAAACCAGACGAGGGGAGGTTCCTAAATTAGACAGAACTGTCATCCAAATTTAAACTGGGAAATAAGCAATATTTACAATTCCTTCAAGAGGTCAATCATTATAAATCATCTATAACAAATCTGGGAAAAGTGGAAAAAAGAAACAATTTTGACAAATTGATAGGGGAGAAAATAAACCATGATTCGTTATCCACCATTTACATTCAAATTCGGGAACATACGCAGATGACGTGGAAGCTAAATGTTTTTGACTCTTGGGGAAAAACTTTTGCAGATGAAGATTTATATGACAAAATAATAACGGGATGGTCAAAGGTGAGAAAAATAATAATAAACGAGCAATGTAGAGAGATGCAATGCACTTTAAATTGATTCACTGCGCGATCTATGCTTTTGGATTCTCGTACCGAAATGCTCCAGCTCATTTCATTACTAGCTGACCAAAATGCAATATGCATAAAGCAAATCTATTACATAGTGTCTGGAAATTTCCACGCATTCAGGACATTTGGGAGGATGTACTTCTTTATATCTATACAACCTAGAAGGTAAAGACCCCTAAAACTTCGCAAACATGCTTGTTTCACTTCATTCCTCCTGAGAGGCAAAAAAATGCAACAACCTTATCCCTGATATACAGTGGGTATGGAAAGTATTCAGACCCCTTTAAATGTTTCACTCTTAGTTTCAATGCAGCCATTTGGTAAATTCTAAAAAGTTCATTTTTTTTTCTCATTAACCCCTTCCCGACCCATGTCACAGCGTCTGTGACATGGAGGGATCGCGCCCCTGCAGCGCGTGTGAGCGGGGTCACTCAGGTGTCACAGTTGCTGATGCAACGAGACAACTTGTAGTTGACCCCACGGGGGGTGGATTAAGCTCCCGTGCCTAGGACCCCTCCGATTGGCAGTTTCACTTTCACTTTAGTGAAACTGCCAATCGGAATGAATTAAATATTTCACCAATAGAAATTGGTGAAATATTTACAATCTGGGCATGGCCTGATGCATATAGCATTAGCCATTGGCTAGAGGGAGTGTCATCTCTGTCTCCCCCCTCCAGATCTGATTGGGGCTAGTGTCCACGTGACGCTAGCCCTCCAATCAGATGTGGAGGGAGTTGTTTACAATGGCTGACCAAGCTCCCCAGCTTCAACCCATCCATGGAAGCTGAGGAGCTTGGTCACCCACCAATCTGCTGCCGCCACTGATCCGCCACCGCCACCGATCCACCGCCACCCCCCATTGCCGCCGCTGTCACCGATCCGCCGGTAATATTGCCCCCCTTATCCGACTCCAGCCCCCACTTAGCCCCCGACCCCCCCTCCAACCCCGTCCATCCCAGTCCAATTTCATGCCGCTCCCTCTCCCATGTCTTCATCCACTGGCTGCTGCTCTCCTTCTGCCAGCCGGTGTAAGGTGATCACAGGCAGCAGCAGGCTCACTGTAAATCCCCTGCGCCTGTGATCACCCACCATCCCTCCCATTGATCATCCCCCCGTCCCAGTGATCACCCCCCAGTCTCAGTGATCACCCCCCCATCCCCAGTGATCACCCCCCCAACCCAGTGATCACCCCCCCTGCTGCTGCCGGCTCCTGCCCCCCTTTCTGCCCCCTTCTGCCCCAGTGATCACCCCCCCTGCTGCTGCTACTGACGGCTTCCTGCCCCCCTTTCTGCCACCTCCTACGCCTGACCGCCCCCTCCTGCGCCCCGTGTGCCTGAGTGCGGCCCCTCCTGCGCCCTATGTGCCTGAGCGCACCCCGTGTGCCTGAGTGTGCCCCCTCCTGCGCCCTGTGTGCCTGAGCGCACCCCGTGTGCCTGAGTGCGCCCCCTCCTGTGCCCCGTGTGCCTGAGCGCGCCCCGTGTGCCTGAGTGCGCCCCATCCTGCGCCTCGTGTGCCTGAGAGCACCCCGTGTGCCTGAGTGCGCCCCCTCCTGTGCCCCGTGTGCCTGAGCGCTCCCGTGTGCCTGAGTGCGCCCCCTCCTGCACCCCGTGTACCTGAGCGTGCCCTGTGTGCCTGAGCGCGCCCCCTACGCCTGACCGTCCCCTACACTTGACCGTCCCCTACACCTGACCGTCCCCACACGTGATTGCAGAAGTTTACACCAAGCACTCACACATACACACACACGTACACTCACACTATAATAAAGTTTTGATTTTTTTTTTTTTTTTACACACGCACACAACACATAAAATGTCCCGCCCGTCCCACTCATCCCAGTCTAGGGCGTACACAGCTGAGGAGGCATATTCCATTATTGCCTCCGAAGCTGATAGTGAGGGAGAGGACCCCACGTTCCTTTATTCCTCCCATTCTTCCTCCTCCAGTGACACCGACCCAGCACCAAGACGACGTCAGAGGTCAAGACATCGTCCGGAGGCCGTGGAAGAAGACCCACAGCCATCTCTGAGTAACCCGCATCCTTGTGCTAGTCATGCCCAACCTAGCACCAGGGCCCCCGTGTGGACCCCCGTCCCTGAACATTACACTCCACGGATTCCTGATTTCCTTCCCCAATCAGGAATCCAGTTCGAGACAGCAAACCTCAGTGAAATAGACTTTTTCTCTGAGGCCATTGTCAGTCTCATGATGGAGCAGACCAATATCTACGCCCAACAGTTTTTGGCTGCAAACCCAAATTCAATGTTTTCTACTTGGAGTCCCGTTGACTCAGTAGAAATGTTGAAATATTGGGGACTGGTACTTCACATCGGAATTGTGAAGAAACCAGAAATCCGCCAATACTGGAGTACCGATATTTTATATCAAACTCCAGTGTTCGGAATGGTGATGACCCGCAAAAGATTTGAGGTCATTCACTAATTTTTACATTTCAGGGATAATGCGGACAGCCTTCCCCGCGATGAGAAGAGATGGGAGAAGAGCCTTGGTGAGAGAGGTAAAGAAGAACCCCAAGAGCACTGTGGCTGAGCTCCAGAGATGCAGTAGGGAGATGGTAGAAAGTTCCACAAAGTCAACTATCACTGCAGCCCTCCACCAGTTGGGCCTTTATGGCAGAGTGGCCCGACGGAAGCCTCTCCTCAGTGCAAGACATATGAAAGCCCGCATAGAGTTTGCTCAAAAACACATGAAGGACTCCCAGACTATGAGAAATAAGATTCTCTGGTCTGATTAGACAAAGATAGAACTTTTTGGTGATAATTCTAAGTGGTAGGCGTGGAGAAAACCAGGCACTGCTCATCACCTGCCCAATACAATCCCAACAGTGAAACATGGTGGTGGCAGCATCATGCTATGGGGGTGTTTTTCAGCTGCAGGGACAGGAAGACTGGTTGCAATTGAAGGAAACATGGACCTCAGACTTGGCCGAAGGCTCACCTTCCAACAAGACAATGACCCTAAGAACACAGCTAAAATAACAAAGGAGTGGCTTCAGAACAACTCTTTGAACATTCTTGACTGGCCCAGCCAGAGCCCTGACCTAAACCCAATTGAGCATCTCTGGAGAGACCTGAAAATGGCTGTCCACCAAAGTTCACCATCCAACCTGACTGAACTGGAGAGGATCTGCAAGGAAAAATGGCAGAGGATCCCCAAATCCAGGTGTGAAAAACTTGTTGCATCAGTCCCAAGAGGACTCATGGCTGTACTAGTGTCACACTGTCACAGAATACTGGAGGTAGGGGGCCTAAGCTGACCCTAAGCTGGGGCCCTGACTAATCCCTCAACCTGGAGGTACTGTGAAAGGTACAGAGGTCCAGGCCGCCAGCGTAACCCCTACCTCCTGAGGATCCCTGCACCTCAGTAATCTAGTCCTGAGAAGGACCCCGATCACAACAATTGGGAACCAGAAATAATATGCCCACACACAGTATTTAGACGAACGAGACAGTACAAGGGAAAAACCAAAACCACCTTGCATACAACTTCTACACAACTACAACAGAGGGAACACCAACGGGAAAGGAGATAAATGATAAAGCGAGGAAAGGGAAAAAACACTTCCAAATACACTTATCTCAGCAACTCCAAACACCACGATCCGCTCTGTAAGTCTGAATGAAAAGCTTTCACCGACACCTCCCAAACAGACCTGCAGGAATATGAAGGAGTCTCACTAAAGAAGCATTGATTGCAGCTGGGCGAGGCTGGACCTCAGCTAGCCCAGAGAGAGAGAGAATTAACTCCTTCACTGCCGAAAAAACACAAAGCACCAACAAGTCAGCTGCGAGAAGTCAGGCTGTGTA
This sequence comes from Phyllobates terribilis, assembly GCF_046119375.1. Lineage (NCBI taxonomy): Eukaryota > Metazoa > Chordata > Amphibia > Anura > Dendrobatidae > Phyllobates > Phyllobates terribilis. The sequence goes on from NW_027362771.1 coordinate 109,626,211, forward strand.
CTCGTGACGATCTTCGTGGCAACACACCCGTGACAACTAGCTCAAAAGGGTGCTTCTACTCAATACTGAGCAAAGAGTCTGAACACTTATGACCATGTGATATTTCATTTTTCTTTTTTAATAAATTTGCAAAAATGTCTACATTTCTGTTTTTTTTCAGTCAAGATGGGGTGCAGAGTGTTCTTTAACGAAAAAAAAAATAAACTTTTTAGAATTTACCAAATGGCTGCAATAGAACAAAGAGTGAAAAATTTAAAGGGGTCTGAATACTTTCTGTACCTACCGTAATGCATTTAGCTTTGCTGGTAACAAAGTAATGCCTTCTTAGACACTGGCTGGAAAAACACACCCCTAGATTAACAGAAATAATTGATACATTGAAATCACTATTATTGTTTGATAAAATACACACAGAAAAATAAAAAGAAAAAAACACAGGAATTTTTTTTAATAAATGGAGGACATTTATTGAGAACAGTTACACCCAATCAGAAATTTCAAAAATGATGATTACATTCAAGGGCACTTCGTGGTATAGCTTTGAAGACCTGGGAGGGAATCAAGAGAATGCCAAGAGTGTGCAAAGCAGTCATCAAAGCAAAAGGTGGCTACTTTGAAGAACCTAGAATATAAGACATATTTTCAGTTGTTTCACACTTTTTTGTTAAGTATATAATTCCACATGTGTTATTTCATACTTTTGATGCCTTCAGTGTAAATGTAATTTTCATAGTCAAGAAAATACAGAAAAATCTTTAAATGAGAAGGTGTGTCCAAACTTTTGGTCTGTACTGTACATATGGATAAGGGCTGAGAGACTAAACCCTTAGTAGAAGCATGGACCTGAGAGGCACAATGAACCTTCCAGCTCAGAAAAAGGGCGGCCACACCCTTATATGCACTAATGCACATTAGACTACAAAGAAAAAACCTGAAAAGACCATATGATGTAGTAGTCAGGTGATCACTACATGTGACCATGGAGATTAACTGCGCATGCGCTGTTTTTACGATATGCCCCCTGCATGCGCGACCCCAGAAAGATATCCTCTAATACGCATGTGTCGGCATGTATAGCGTGCACGGTAATCCAATCATATTTATTTATCTATGCTGCACCTGTATTCGCCCTGATTGCTTGTATATGATTGGTGTAATGCACTTTAAATGGAAGACTCACCCTCCCACCAACTACCACTGACGAAGCTATTGTTAAATGTGCATTGGGTCTTTGGTGAGTGAGTAAGCAACTCCATTACTTTCTAGATGTGATCTATTTATGCTCTTTGATTGAGGGATACTATCTATTTAATATACAGTACAGACCAAAAGTTTGGACACACCTTCTCATTTAAAGATTTTTCTGTATTTTCTTGACTATGAAAATTGTACCTTCACACTGAAGGCATCAAAACTATGAATTAACACATGTGGAATTATATACTTAACAAAATAGTGTGAAACAACTGAAAATATGTCTTATATTCTAGGTTCTTCAAAGTAGCCACCTTTTGCTTTGATGACTGCTTTGCACACTCTTGGCATTCTCTTGATGAGCTTCAAGAGGTAGTCACCGGAAATGGTTTTCCCTTCACAGGTGTGCCCTGTCAGGTTTAATAAGTGGGATTTCTTGCCTTATAAATGGGGTTGGGACCATCAGTTTTGCTGTGCAGAAGTCTGGTGGATACACAGCTGATAGTCCTACTGAATAGACTGTTAGAATTTGTATTATGGCAAGAAAAAAGCAGCTAAGTAAAGAAAAACGAGTGGCCATCAGTACTTTAAGAAATGAAGGTCAGTCAGTGCGAAAAATTGGGCAAACTTTGAATGTGTCCCCAAGTGCAGTTCCAAAAACCATCAAGCGCTACAAAGAAACTGGCTCACATGAGGACCGCCCCAGGAAAGGAAGACCAAGAGTCACCTCTGCTTCTGAGGATAAGTTTATCGGAGTCACCAGCCTCAGAAATCGCAGGTTCACAGCAGCTCAGATTAGAGACCAGGTCAATGCCACACAGAGTTCTAGCAGCAGACACATCTCTTCAACATCTGTTAAGAGGAGACTTTGTGCAGCAGGCCTTCATGGTAAAATAGCTGCTAGGAAACCACTGCAAAGGACAGGCAAAAAGCAGAAGAGACTTGTTTGAGCTAAAGAACATAAGGAATGGACATTAGACCAGTGGAAATCTGTGCTTTGGTCTGATGAGTCCAAATTTGAGATCTTTGGTTCCAACCACCGTGTCTTTGTGCGACGCAGAAAAGGTGAACGGATGGACTCTACATGCCTGGTTCCCACCGTGAAGCATAGAGGAGGAGGTGTGATGATGTGGGGGTGCTTTGCTGGTGACACTGTTGGGGATTTATTCAAAATTGAAGGCATACTGAACCAGCATGGCTACCACAGCATCTTGCAGCGGCATGCTATTCCATCTGGTTTGAGTTTAGTTGGACCATCATTTATTTTTCAACAGGACAATGACCCCAAACACACCTCCAGGCTGTGTAAGGGCTATTTGACGAAGAAGGAGAGTGATGGGGTGCTACGCCAGATGACCTGGCCTCCACAGTCACCAGACCTGAACCCAATCGAGATGCTTTGGGGTGAGCTGGACAGCAGAGTGAAGGCAAAAGGGCCAACAAGTGCTAAACATCTCTGGGAACTCCTTCAAGATTGTTGGAAGACCATTTCCGGTGACTACCTCTTGAAGCTCATCAAGAGAATGCCAAGAGTGTGCAAAGCAGTCATCAAAGCAAAAGGTGGCTACTTTGAAGAACCTAGAATATAAGACATATTTTCAGTTGTTTCACACTTTTTTGTTAAGTATATAATTCCACATGTGTTAATTAATAGTTTTGATGCCTTCAGTGTGAATGTACAATTTTCATAGTTATGAAAATACAGAAATTTTTTTAAATAAGAAGGTGGGTCCAAACTTTTGGTCTGTATTGTATTTACACTGCTATATATCTATGCTGAGTATATATCTTTACCATATTTACTTAATATATTTAGTGTTCAGTATGATCAGCAGTTATATTGTATTATGTTAACTATGTATTGTGGGGTTCCCTCAGTCTCTTACCCATCATTGTATGCATTATTATATCTGTATGTTGGATTTCTATTATATTATAATTGATTTTTACTATTTAATAAAATATATGCATTTAAAAAAAACTCAACAAGATAACTTTAGTCCTGGCATTTTTCTTTTCTTTAGAATTTATGTTTAGCTATTAATGCCTTCTGGGACACTTTACCCATACCAGTGGTTGTTTTTGCAGTCTTTTTGACAATATTATAGTACATAAATATATACATACATACATACATACATACACACACAGCCAGGCTTATATATACACATACAGGACAGCGTATACATACAGTACAGACCAAAAGTTTGGGCACACCTCATTTATAGATTTTTCTTTATTTTCGTGACTTTGAAAATTGTACATTCACACTGAAGGCATCAAAACTATGAATTAACACATGTGGAATTATATACTTAACAAAAAAGTGTGAAACAACTTAAAATATGTCTTATATTCTAGGTTCTTCAAAGTAGCCACCTTTTGCTTTGATGACTGCTTTGCACACTCTTGGCATTCTCTTGATGAGCTTCAAGAGGTAGTCATCAGAAATGTTTTTCCCTTAACAGGTGTGCCCTGTCAGGTTAAATAAGTGGGATTTCTTGCCTTATAAATGGGGTTGGGACCATCAGTTGTGTTGTGCAGAAGTCAGGTGGATACACAGCTGATAGTCCTACTGAATAGACTGTTAGAATTTGTATTATGGCAAGAAAAAAGCAGCTAAGTAAAGAAAAATGAGTGGCCATCATTACTTTAAAAAATGAAGGTCAGTCAGTCCGAAAAATTGGGCAAACTTTGAAAGTGACCCCAAGTGTAGTTGTAAAAGCCATCAAGCGCTACAAAGAAACTGGCTCACATGAGGACCGCCCCAGGAAAGGAAGACCAAGAGTCACCTCTGCTTCTGAGGATAAGTTTATCGGAGTCACCAGCCTCAGAAATCGCAGGTTCACAGCAGCTCAGATTAGAGACCAGGTCAATGCCACACAGAGTTCTAGCAGCAGACACATCTCTACAACAACTGTTAAGAGGAGACTTTGTGCAGCAGGCCTTCATGGTAAAATAGCTGCTAGGAAACCACTGCTAAGGACAGGCAACAAGCAGAAGAGACTTGTTTGGGCTAAAGAACACAAGGAATGGACATTAGACCAGTGGAAATCTGTGCTTTGGTCTGATGAGTCCAAATTTGAGATCTTTGGTTCCAACCACCGTGTCTTTGTGCGACGCAGAAAAGGTGAACGGATGGACTCTACTAGAGATGAGCGGTGTTCGACTCGAACTGTTCACCAATCTCAAATTCGAGCTGTTTTGGGCGGTGTTCAAGCCGTTCGACGAACACGAACGATTTGAAAAAAATCCGGCTGTTCGAGGTTATGTTCGATAACTGTTCGTGCACCAAAATCGTAACTGCATTTTTTCACAGTAATGCTGTTGATCAATGTTAATACACAGTTTGAGTGTACAGTGGGCGGGAGGAGGGGCAGGGGAAGGATCTCTGCAGAAATAATGAAGATCTCCATTTTTTTTTCTTTCCGCATTTACAGTGGGGAGGTGCAGTCTGTCAGCCTATCAGCAGCGCACACACGCAGCGAAGTGCTTTTTTTCACACAAGCAAGGGCATGTGTCATTGGCTGTGTATGTCACATGTCCTTGCCCTATAAGACCCAGCCATTTTCCACGTCGCCACCATTTTCTCACTGCTGAAGCTGAGTGTTAGACGGCACCGCTGCTGCTGTGGGCGCTATACTTTCTAACTGTGTGAATTGCAAGCGAATTTGCTCTTAAATAGACAGATAGGTTGGGAGTAGGGACTAGTTATAATTGCAGCCCTTTTGAGGTCTAGGTTACAGCATTTCCTAGGACTTTTTGCCAGGCAGGTCTGTTTTAGTGCTGTGCAAGTGTTTTTCACAACATTTGGCTAAATTTAGCTAAGCAAATACTTTTGGGCCTCTTGCAGTGTGTGTTAGTCAGTGGAGTAGCCTATATGTGTTGCAAGCTACACCATCTGTGTTTGTAATATGATTTTTTTACTGCACCTAGCCAAGTAAAACCTTTTGGGCATAGTAGCAGTGTGTGTTATTCATTGTATTAGGCCATCTATACCAAGCTCCACCAGCTTTGAAATTAATAATAATTTTTAGCTGCATCTAGCCCAGAAAATATTTTTGGGCCTGTAGCAGTGTGTGGTACTCATTCTATTAGGCCATCTATACTAAGCTCCACCAGCTTTGAAATTAATAATAATTTTTACCTACATCTAGCCCGGAAAATAATTTTGGGCCTGTAGCAGTGTGTGGTACTCAATCTATTAGGCCATCTATACTAAGCTCCTCCAGCTTTGAAATTAATAATAATTTTTAGCTGCATCTATCCCGGAAAATAATTTTGGGCCTGTAGCAGTGTGTGGTACTCAATTTATTAGGCCATCTATACTAAGCTCCACCAGCTTTGAAATGAATAATAATTTTTAGCTGCATCTAGCCCGGAAAATAATTTTGGGCATAGTAGCAGTGTGTGGTACTCATTGTATTAGGCCATCTATACCAAGCTCCACCAGCTTTGAAATTAATAATAATTTTTAGCTGCATCTAGCCCGGAAAATAATTTTGGGCATAGTAGCAGTGTGTGGTACTCATTGTATTAGGCCATCTATACCAAGCTCCACCAGCTTTGAAATTAATAATAATTTTTAGCTGCATCTAGCCCGGAAAATAATTTTGGGCCTGTAGCAGTGTGTGGTACTCATTCTATTAGGCCATCTATACCAAGCTCCACCACCTGTGTATGTAATAAAATTGTTTTACTGCTTCTAACCCAGCCAATCCTTTTGGGCTAGTACCACAGTTTGGCCACTCAGCTCTGCTCGGTTTCCATCCATCGTTTTTTGTGCAAACAACTACAGAGTTGTCAATTAGTTAACCACCAAAATGAGTGGCAAAAGGCCTGCTGCTGGTGGAAAGGGGAATAGGCGTGTTGGGAAGGGAAAAAAGGTTGTGTCCGTGAGGTAGGTGTTAAAGCAACAGTAACATCTGCAGAAGAAAGACCATCTTCCAGCCAAACTAAGCTGTCTACTTCTTTTCGTGGACAATGTGATCCGATCCCTTTCTTACAGCCACGCCCATCGCTACAAATTCCAGATGAGGCACAAAAACAGCAGGTGCTTCAAAGGATATCAAGTGCTCCTTTAAGTGGGCTCTCCTCCACCTCAACTTCAACATCACAAATACTCCAGTCCTCAGAGGTGTCACCCCAATCGCACTTGCTTCCTCACAGCTCCCAAGTCTCCAGCTGCCCATCTGAGTATGGGGTAGCACAGATGGTTGAGTCTGCAGAGCTGTTTACTCATACTATAGCCTGGGAATCAGAGGTCTGCTCCAGAGCTTCTGTGAATCCAGACGAGGAAATGATCTGCACTGATGCCCAGAATCTTTATGAGTCGGATCTAGGACCAGATGAAGAAGGTTCTGAGCATAATGTAGACCCTCGTTCCCAAACTGTAACTCCTGTTGGTGGAGACAATGATGAAGACGATGATGAGACTCAAATACCTGATTGGAGCGACAACTTGAGTTTTTGGTCAGGGCAGGAAGAGGTTGGCTCTGAGGATGATGGGTGTGAGAACACACAGGGTGATGATGACAAGGTTGGAGATCCCACTTACTGTCAACCCACAGTCAGCCAGTCAATGAGGTCAGCAGAGGAGGTGGAGGAGGATGCTAGTGACGACGAGGTTAGGTTGCGCCTTCCTTGACAGAGACATAGTACTGGAAGCACGTCAACAACTGCATCCTGAAACACAACTCTGCCTCTGACCACAAGTCGTGGTGGCTCTTCAGGTCGCATGGGTGCTAAGCCTTGCAAAGCCTGGGCATTTTTTCAGAGCGATAAAGATGACCCAACTCGTGTTATCTGTAACATTTGTCACCAAAAGCTAAGTAGAGGCCAAAAAATCCATAGTTTGAGTACTTCATGCATGAACCGTCACATGGATATGAAGCATAAGTTGCAGTGGGAAGCTCACTGTGCTACAATGCGGCCTAGCCGGCCGGGCCAACCACCGTCTGCCCCATCTTGTGCATCCGCGGCATCTTCATCCTCTGTGACTGGGGGGACAGCAGTCACACATGTTTTTGGACGCAGACCTGCCACCTCTTTACCCGCAACAGCCAGTGTGATTAGCAGGTCATCATTTCATTTGGAAGTGGAAACACCAGCTGGTGTTGAGCGCTCTCCGACATCGAGAGCACCACCTTTGGATCAAGGCAACCTAACTTTTCCGCCTGCATCTTCCTCACAGACCGGCAGTTTGCCGGGGACACCCTACTCAACCCCGTCTAAGCACAACAGCCAGCCCTTGGTCCCTCAGATGTGGACAAGTAAAAGACCATTTCTTCCTAGCCATGAGAAAGCTAAGAGGTTGAATTTCACCATCTGCAAGCTCTTGGCTACAGAAATGCTGCCTTTCCGCCTGGTGGACACAGAGGATTTTCAAGACCTTATGTCTATCGCAGTGCCCCAGAACCAGATGCCCAGTCGGCACTACTTCTCAAAGAAAGGTGTGCCTGCGCTCCACCAGCATGTCGCACACAACATCACCGCTTCTTTGTGAAACTCTATGTGTGACAGGGTGCATTACACCACAGACACTTGGATGAGTAGGCATGGACAGGGGCGTTACATGTCGCTGACTGGGCACTAAGTAACTATGGTAACAGCAGGACAAGGGGCTGCTGTCCAGTCTTGCCGTCGCCACGAGTTGTGCGTCAATCCTCTTTATCTCGAAGTTCCTCCACTGCTTCTGCCTCCTCAACCTCCTCTCGGTCCTCCACCTGCACCCAAAGCCTGTCTGGTAATGCCACCCGCTTTCTAACTGCGCAGAAGGAATCCTGCACACTTCCTTACTATGTTGGCAGCAGGGCTCAACGTCATCAGGCGGTTTTTACTTTGAAATGTCTGGGAAATGTGAGTCACACAGCTGAGGAGTTGTGGTCAGCTCTGGAGAACCAGTTTCATGAATGGTTGTCTCCACTGGACCTGCAACCAGGGAAGGCCGTGTGCGACAATGCTGCAAACCTGGGTGCGGCCCTTCGCCGGGGCAATGTCACACACGTGCCTTGTATGGCTCACGTGTTGAACCTGATTGTCCAGCAATTTTTAGCCCACTATCCTGGACTAGATGGCCTTCTGCAGAGGGCACGGTCACTGTGTGCTCACTTCTACCGTTCGCATCCCGCAGCTCAGTGACTTACATCTCTACAGAAGTCGTTGGGCCTGCCACTTCACCGGCTGAAATGCGATGTGCCGACACGGTGGAATTCAACTCTGTACATGTGACTGTGGCAGCACCGACAAGCCCTGGTGCAATACGTTGTGACATACAGCCTGGGCCAACGAGATCCAGAGGTGGGGCAAATCACGCTGGAGGAGTGGTCTCAGATCAGGGACCTATGCACCCTTCTGCACAGTTTTGAAATGGCGACGAAGATGTTTAGTGCTGATGATGCCATTATCAGCATGACTATTCTGGTGATTTACATGCTGGAGCACACGTTAAACAGAATTCAGAGTCAGGTGGTGGGACAAGAGGAGGTGGAGGAAGTAGAGGAGGAGGAGTTGTATGCGGAAGGGCTAACATCTGCAAGGTCCAGACGGTCGGCAGCACCAAGGCGGCAGGCATGAGAGGGTGGGGGAGAGGGATTAACCAGGGCGCATGGTAGCAGCCAAACTGTTGAGGAAGGTGCAGGAGCCGAGGAAGAAGTGGAGGATGAACTGGCCATGGGCATGGAAGACTCATCAGATGAGGGAGACCTTGATCACATTTCTGTTGTGCGAGGTTGGAGGGAGAGGGCAGAGGAAGGAAGCATGATTCTTACCTCGCCACCAACACAACAGGGACTTGGTGATCCTGGATGCGCAAGACACATGAGTGCCTTCTTGCTGTACTACCTGCAACATGACCCTCGGATTGTCAGAATTCGAAATAATCCTGACTACTGGGTTGCCACACTCTTAGATCAAAAGTAAATTTGCAGAAATAATTCTTGCCATAGAAAGGGATTCACGCATGCAGGAGTATCAGCAGAGACTGTTGCAGAATCTTACATGTGCTTTTCCACAAAACACCAGTGGTGCACGTAGTGAATCTCACAGTTCTAACTTGCCAACCATGGGATTGTCGAGTCTTCAGCACTCAAACCGTAACAGAAACACAGTATCTGCTGGTAACAGCAATTTTGTGCAATCATATCACCACTTTTTTAGCCCATCCTTTGCAAGGCCACAGGAGACAAGAAGTCTGACACGTAGTCAAAACCTAGAGACGATGGTACAGGAGTATCTCCAAGTGAACATTGAAGCCATGACTGTGTTACTGGACCCTTGCTCATTTTGGGCTTCCAATCTGGAAAAATGTCCGGAGCTCGCCACTCACGCCTTGGAGTTCTTGTCGTGCCCCGCAGCCAGCGCTCTCTCTGAACGTGTGTTCAGCGCTGCTGGTGGTGTGCTGACAGATAAGCGCACGCGGCTGTCCACTGAGAATGTAGACAGACTCACGATCATAAAGATGAACAAATCATGGATCCGTAAGGACTTTTTTACCCCTGTGTCATCCTGGGGAGAGTAAAAGCTTGAGGATTTGGTAAAATCACCTCACCAACCATTTTAAGCAACTCTGGGGCAATTGATGCCACTTAAGTGGTGTCTGTGCCACAAATTTTTGGAAAAAATGGAGACTCTTTTTGGAGTCCCCTTGCTGTGTTTTCCGTGACGTTGGCATCGTCAATTACAGGTGGGTTGGGTCCCCCCCCCCTTTTAACCGTAAGAAACTACATACACTATGGCTTGGGGTAACACAGATGGTTGAGTCTGAAGAGCTGTTTACTCAGAGGTCTGCTCCAAAGCTTCAGTGTCCGCTAGTCAGCGTAGTAGCCCAGCTGTGAAGCAAGCTTCACCACCTGTGTATCTAATAATAATTTTTAACTGCATCTAGCCTAGGCAGACTGTGGGGACCCCCAACCAAACCCAGACGCTCAGCCCCCCTACCGCCCCCCTTTCATTGACAATACAATCATGTAACTCTTACAACTGGATGGGTGAGGATCGGTCACAGCTTTATTAACTGTTTATACTCATGACATTAGAAAGGCATTTTATTTCTAAAATAAATCAGCTTGTTGCAGCATGCCCTTTGTCTCCACACCGGCAAGTTGGCCAACAAGTGTAACTCTCCAACATGTCCTTTCTATTTCCAGGCCACGGAGGATCCTGCGTACTCGTATGCAGGACTCTGACCCCCATCCATCACTCTTAACGCTTGTTCCACTCCGTCCTGGAGTCCTGACAGGAATATGTCCAGTCCAATATCCATTAAGTGAACACCGTCGGGCCGTATGAGGCCAGCTTTATCTCCTTCCAGTTGTCGGTGTCGTATCACTACACCGCCTCTGTCTCTTATAAATTTTGCCATCAAAATATTTATTAGCCGCCTTGTCCGTTCAATGGCCGTGGTGTCTCGGGCACCTTGCCATACCGCTCTCGGCACAATCTCTGACCATACTATAGTTATTTTTGTGAAAAATTCTCTGAAGCGCTCAGTGTCTAGTTTCATTATTGCCATTAGTTATGCGCTCTTGTGATGACCTAGGTCGTTTCCCCCGGCCTGTATAACTAAGATGACCGGACCTCTTGCCTCTCTCCCTACTTTGATTACCTCCATTAGTACCTGTGGCCATTGCAGGCCTCTAATACCTCTCCATTTGAAATATTTGTTATGAAACTCAAATTTCCTCCCGCCTGGGCGGACTTTCGCCCTTTTTTCTGCACAATATATATACGAGTGGCCTATCACCCACACTGTTGGCTTAGCATCACCTGTAAAAGAAACAAACCACGTTAAGATAACAAGTCCGGTCTTATGTATCTCGCCAAACACGTGGATCGCCATCTCCCTATCCTCTGAACTTCCGTTTCTGACAGTCCTGCTCTTACTGCTTCCGTGGCCGTGCCTATGCGGAATGAGTGTGTCCCATAATCTTTGGGGTGGTTCCCTGCCGATGTTAGGCATTTATTATATATAGCTTGGAACTGGAAGAAATTACTTTGTGATCTGATGGTTATATATGTTTTTACTATTGTTACCCGACTCAGCGTACCGTTTGTGGGTTGTAGAAGTACCCAAATGCCCCTGCCCGCTGGAACCTTTTTCGATTTGCGTATGCGTAGACGTATTGCATTATTGGCTATGACTACGTCCTGGTGTAATAAGCCTCCACTGGTGGTAATTTTGGATTGAGGGACTAATTCGCTTATGCCTAGCGCCCCGAAGAAGGCGATCGCAAATGCTGTAGACAGTAGTGTTGCTTCGAATTGTGAGTGTCATGTTAATGGTGTTAGGGATATGATGTGAGAAATCAGTTTTAGTGACACGGGACGGGACGTCTACACTCCTGACTTGGCTGACCCCTTTTCCACCCTTTTATGGATTGTCTGATGATGAATCTCTTTGTCACATCTCCCCAATTCAGTAGTTGGAAGTGAAATGCTACTCCGGTCAGCCACCGCTGCGCTGACGCCCCTGATATGCCCCTCATCATTAGCTGGTGGAGAAATTCTATGGTGACTTGTAATATGGCTTGTTCACATTGGTCAACCCGTCTGCCTGCTACTAGTCGTGTCCACTCTCCAGATGCCTTACCGTATGCTTGCCACATCGACGGGGCAACTGACGCTCTAATTAATGGCATCAACTATTCGCTACTAGATACCATAGGGCGGTTGGGCAACTGTTGCCCGATGGGTGGGCGTTGGGGAGGAGCTCTGTGAAAATCTGCCAATTGAATTGTGATAAAGCGTTAGCAGCAGCGTTAGACCCCTCAGCATCGTGGCTAGCGCGGACCCATACATTGTGTTTTAGGCACAGGAATGCTAGCCGGCGTAGTAGGCCTAGCACTGGGAGAGACGATGATGCCATATTATTAATGAAGTGCGCTAGGCTGGTGTTTTTTGTTATGAAGCGTATATTTTTGTTAGCCTGGCGCGCGCCCCATATTTCTATTGCTACCACTATTGGAAACAGTTCCAGGACTGTCTGTTTTTTTGTCAGCACTTGTTCTGCCCAATACGGAGGCCATAAGCTTGTGCACCATTGGTTATTTAGTATCGCTGCATATCCGCCTGATTCTGCCGCCCCGGTGAATAATCTTAGTTCAATGTTGGACTATTCTGCTGACAAAAATAACGTGTGACCTTTGAATGATTATAAGAAGGTTTTCCACACCTCTAAGTCCGCCCGTAGCTGCCTGCTGATTCTGATTGTATGAGTCGGTTTAGATGCCCCTTTTGTTGTGGGCGATAAATGAAGAGAAAAAACCCTTCCGACTGGCATCACCCGGCTCGCAAACACGAGGAGACCTAGTAATACTTGCATCTGCTGTGGTGTTACTTTCCATACTGCGCAAAAAAACTAGATCAGGTGTAATGTTTTGGTATTTTTTCCCATGGGAGGCGGAACAACCTTGCTGTGGTGTTGATTTCAATGCCTAAGAACGATATCTTTGTTGTGGGGCCTATGTTTTTGGTTGGGCATAATGGGACTCCAAACCGACGGGAGATGTTTGTGAATTTGTTGAGTAAGGGGCCACCACTGTCAGTGAATCCTTCCTTATTTAGTATAGAGTCTACCAATACTTTGGGAGTAGTAGCCCAGCTGCGAAGCAAGCTGCACCGCCTGTGTATCTAATAAGAATTTTTTACTGCATCTAACCCAGCCAATCATTTGATAGTATTGCTAGTAGCAGAGTCGCATGGGCTCTAAACCTTGCATAGCCTGGGCATTTTTTGAGATGTCTAAGGATGACCCAACTCATGTTATCTGTAACATTTGTCACCAAAAGCTAAGTAGAGGCCAAAAAAACAATAGTTTGAGTACTTTATGCTTGAACCGTCACATGGATATGAAGCATAAGTTGCAGTGCGAAGCTCACTGTGTTACAATGCGGCCTAGAGGGCCGGTCCAAGCACCATCTGCCCCACCTGTGTCATCCTGGGGAGACTAAAAGCTTTAGGATTTTGGAAAATCACCTCACCAACCATTTTAAGCAACTCTGGGACAATTGATGCCACTTAAGTGGTGTCTGTGCCACAAATTTTGGAAAAAATGGAGACTCTTTTTGGAGTCCCCTTGCTGTGTTTTACATGACATTGGCATCATCAATTCCAGGTGGGTCGGGTCTGTACCCTCCCTTTTAACCGTAAGAAAGTACATACACTATGGCTTGGGGTAACACATATGGTTGAGTCTGAAGAGCTGTTTACTCATACTATAGCCTGGGAATCAGAGGTCTGCTGCAAAGCTTCAGTGTCTGCTAGTCAGCGGAGTAGCCACCGCCTGTAGATCTAATTACAAATTTTTAACTGCATCTAGCCCAGGCAATACTTTGGGCCTAGTAGCAGTATCTGCTAGTCAGCGGATTATCCCAGCTGTTAAGCAAGCTACACCACCTGTAGTTTGGACACTTAATTTTTTCAAAGGAAATGCTTCGGGCCCCCGGGACACTCAGTGAAGAGCATTGGGGGAGGCACCCCAAGGCACAGGGGCTGGGACTGGCTGTAGGACGCCTTGCGGTGGACCGCCAAGCTCAATCCTTATAAAAGCTTTTTAACTGCAGCAGCTTTAGTGGACGCTACTGGAGCTGGAATTACCGCGGCTGCTGGCATCAGACTTGCCCTCCAATAGATCCTTGTAAAAGGATTTAAAGTGTACTCATTCAAATTAGAGAGACAATTTAAATTACAGAGCTTAGACCTGCCTCCACCGCGGGGGAACTCGACCCACCAGCGGACAGGCACCAGTATTGGGAGAGGGGGGCTGGCCGTCAGGGTCCACCGCAGCTCTGGCACAAACCCGGCGACACGGAGGTCGCACGGGCAGGAACGGACTGGCCGTGTCGGCTTCTCACTTTTTTGGTTTTAGAAGGGCATGACATGCCTATATCTGTGTCTCCCCCTCCTTTTACTCCTCCACCTCTTTCTTTTCGCATGGCTATATTTACTTGTCACTTTTCCATGTGTTAGTTGTGTCTTCTGAGCAGTTTGTCAGGTTTTGGACACCTTTGAAGGTGTTTTCTATGTGTTTCTATGTGTTTTTGTTTGCCTGCCATTGGTTTTAACGGTGTTCGACGGTGTTCGACGAACAGTTCGGCGAACATACCGGTGTTCGACGAACCGAACCCGAACACTATGGGGGTGGCTCAACACAAGACTCTACATGCCTGGTTCCCACCGTGAAGCATGGAGGAGGAGGTGTGATGGTGTGGGGGTGCTTTGCTGGTGACACTGTTGGGGATTTATTCAAAATTGAAGGCATACTGAACCAGCATGGCTACCACAGCATCTTGCAGCAGCATGCTATTCCATCAGGTTTGCGTTTAGTTGGACCATCATTTATTTTTCAACAGGACAATGACCCCAAACACACCTCCAGGCTGTGTAAGGGCTATTTGACCAAGGAGGAGAGTGATGGGGTGCTACGCCAGATGACCTGGCCTCCACAGTCACCAGACCTGAACCCAATCGAGATGGTTTGGGGTGAGCTGGACGCAGAGTGAAAGCAAAAGGGCCAACAAGTGCTAAGCATCTCTGGGAACTCCTTCAAGATTGTTGGAAGACCATTTCCGGTGACTACCTCTTGAAGCACATCAAGAGAATGCCAAGAGTGTGCAAAGCAGTCATCAAAGCAAGAGGTGGCTACTTTGAAGAACCTAGAATATAAGACATATTTTCAGTTGTTTCACACTTTTTTGTTAAGTATATAATTCAACATGTGTTAATTCATAGTTTTGATGCCTTCAGTGTGAATGTACAATTTTCATAGTCATGAAAATACAGAAAAATCTTTAAATCAGAAGGTGTGTCCAAACTTTTGGTCTGTACTGTACGTCTACACACACTATATGCACACATAGGTAGATACATTTTAGCATAATATACACTTATACATATACACACAATTGCATACAGCGACATACAAGCACATAGACACACAGAGAACTATATGTGTATACAGTCATAGGCGGATTATAATGAGGACGATCTGGGCTACCGCCAGGGGCCCCGAACCTCCAGGGGGCCCGGGGCTCCGGGGTGTCTATGGCCAGATGGTCCTCATTATATGTGCGGCGCCGCGTCACATACAGGCAGACAGTGGCGGGGGGGGAGCCCCGGACCGCTCCCCGAGCAGCGGCGCACGGACGCTGCTTCTTCTCCGGCCGGGCCAGCACTGCAGCAGTTAACTTCCCTGTGCTGGCCCGGCCGCGTCACTGCTAGGAGACACGGCCCTGTGACGTCACGCAGTGCGCGCCCTGCACTGCTACTTACCACCGGAGAGGAGCAGGAGCCAGGAGGACTGGAGCCGAGCCGGGGGATGGTGAGTCTGTGTGTGTCTGTGTGTGTATGTGTATGTATGTGTGTGTGTGTGTGCAGGCAGATATCATTGTGTGATGTCTGTTTATATGTATTTTTGTGTTTCAAATGTGTTTATGCGTGTATGTATATGTCTGTATATGTTTGTGTGCGTGCGTGACTGCGTGCGGCCTCCTGCTGTGTATAGATGGCGCCGTGTGGCCTCCCGCTGTTTATAGATGGAGCCGTGCGGCCTCCCGCTGTGTATAGATGGCGCCGTGCGGCCTCCCGCTGTGTATAGATGGCGCCGTGTGGCCTCCCGCTGTGTATAGATGGCATCGTGCGGCCCCCTGCTGTGTATAGATGGCATCGTGCGGCCTCCCGCTGTGTATAGATGACGCCGTGCGGCCTCCTGCTGTCTCTGGGGGGGGGCGCCGTGCAGCCTCCTGCTGAGTATAGATGGCGCCGTGCGGCCTCCTGCTGTCTCGGGGGGGGTGCCGTGCGGCCTCCCGCTGTGTATAGATGGCGCCGTGCGGCCTTCCGCTGTGTATAGATGGCGCCGTGCAGCCTCCCGCTGTGTATAGATGGCGCCGTGTGGCCTCCCGCTGTGTATAGATGGCGCCGTGCGGCCTCCCGCTGTGTCTAGATGGCGCCGTGCAGCCTCCCGCTGTGTATAGATGGCATTGTGCAGCCCCCTGCTGTGTATAGATGGCATCGTGCAGCCTCCCGCTGTGTATAGATGGCGCCGTGCGGCCTCCTGCTGTCTCTGGGGGGGTGCGCCGTGCAGCCTCCTGCTGTGTATAGATGGTGCAGTGCGGTCTCCCGCTGTGTATAGATGGCGCCGTGCAGCCTCCCGCTGTGTATAGATGGCGCCGTGCGGCCTCCTGCTGTGTATAGATGGCGCCGTGCGGCCTCCCGCTGTGTATAGATGGCGCCGTGCGGCCTCCTGCTGTCTCTGGGGGGGTGCACCGTGCAGCCTCCTGCTGTGTATAGATGGCGCAGTGCGGCCTCCTGCTGTGTATAGATGGCGCCGTGCGGCCTCCCGCTGTGTATAAATGGCGCCGTGCGGCCTCCCGCTGTGTATGGATGGTGCCGTGCGGCCTCCCGCTGTGTATAGGTGGCGCCCTGCGGCCTTCCGCTGTGTATAGATGGCACCGTGCGGCCTCCTGCTGTGTATATATGGCTACGTGCGGCCTCCTGCTGTGTATAGATGGCTACGTGCGGCCTCCTGCTGTGTATAGATGGCTACGTGTGCTCAATATTGAGTTATACAATTAATGTAAGGCTATGTGCCCACGATGCAGAAATGCTCTGGATTTTTTTTGAGCGTTTCTGCATCTCCCTGGCAGAAAAAACGCATGTGGATTGTGCATGGGGATTGTACATGCGGATTGTACATGCGGATTGTGCATGCGGATTGTACATGAGTTTTTTCTGCCAGGGACATGCGGATGTGAAGCATTCTTCACATGCATTTCCGCATGCGGGTTGACAAACGATTTTAGCATCACTTGGAAAGTGCTTGACAACTTGGTCACACTATATAAATCCATGCAACTGGCATGGATTTATATAGTGTGACCGTAAAAGAATGGTAAAAAATAAATATATAATTACCTTCTGATGGCCTGCCGACGTCAGCGGTCGCGTGACCCGTCACATGACTAAATGACGTCACGGCAGGTCCTTTTCAGACCATCGCGAGCTGCCGGCAAGCCAGGACGCATCGGATAAAGACACCGGGGGCAATCAGAAGGTAAGTATAATATTTATTTTTTATTTTATTCTTTTTTTACAGGTTCTATTGTACCCGGGTCCGGAGGAGAGTCTCCTGTGCTCCACATCCGGGTACCATCCGCACATTGAAACGCATGGATTCTGCATGTACAGATGCAGTGATGCGGATTACATGCGTTCCAATGCAAGTCAATGGCGGCTTCCGCAAAATAATTGGTAGTGCTGTGGATTTTTCCACAATGATAATCCGCAGCACATGCGGATTATCATTGGGGAACATGGCAGACCTTCTACCAAGCGTTTTTAAGCGTTTCTGCAGCGGAATTGTCGCTGCGGAAACGCTTAAAAAATGCATAGTGGGCACACAGCCTAAAAAAAAATATTATAATTAATATTGTGCCAAATTAATTTCACGTGAACTATCACATGATCTATCACAGCGGATCATGTGTGTGTGGGAGGGGGGGGGGCGCGCCTTCTAAACTGCCTGGGGACCTTGCTACTCTTAATCCACCCCTGTATACAGTATACCTAAAGCAAGCGGCATGTGAGCCAATATTGGAGCCCACCATCAGAGGAAGACATGACAGCCAGGCTTATACATAT
Source organism: Phyllobates terribilis (assembly GCF_046119375.1). Taxonomy (NCBI): domain Eukaryota; kingdom Metazoa; phylum Chordata; class Amphibia; order Anura; family Dendrobatidae; genus Phyllobates; species Phyllobates terribilis. Next base: position 109,644,040 of record NW_027362771.1, read on the forward strand.
ACACATCCAGGCCATATGTATATAAGCATATATATGTCTATACAGTATCCCTATAACGTGAGCTAATGCTGGACATGGCAGCCAGGCAGTGATTGGAAGCGCCTCTTCTCTGACTCCTCCCTGCCCCCACTTCATGCCTAGCAGCAGTGACTGAGAGGAGACCGCCGCAGCTCCCGGTCGCCTCCACGTCACCTGTATTGGGGACAGTGTGGGCGGCCACGTGCTGTGGGTGACCGCGGGGTGTGGACTAGTCAAGCACACTAGTTTCTGAAGGTAGATGTTAATTACTATGACAACGCTGTGCCTACTCTCCCCCCAGCTGTGCCTGCTCTCCCCCCAGCTGTGCCTGCTCTCCCGCACCCCGCGCTCCATTGGTGAGGCAGCCCGCAGGTGACGCGCGCGGCAGTGCCCGCAGGAGCCCGGAGTAAACAGCCGTTACCCGATGTCGTTATATGCCGTGTACAGAGGAAGGATGGCCTCCGAGCAGCGCAGAGTGCCCGCCCCGTCCCTGTACATCGCGAACCTGCACCCAGAAGTCTCCGAGCTTGTGCTGTACGAGAAGTTCCGCCCTGCCGGCCCCATCATGTCCATCAGAGTGTGCAGGGACCCGGTAACCCGCCGATCCTACGGCTATGCTTACGTCAACTTCCAGTCTGCAGGGGATGCCCAGCGTGTGGTGGATACAATGAACTATGACATCATATGTGGCAGGTCTGTGCGCATAATGTGGTCACTACATGACCCCTCCCTGTACAAGAGTGGGGTGTTCATCAAGAACATGGACACAGCCATTGATAATAAAGCCCTGCATGAGGCGTTTTCTACATTTGGGAAGATATTGTCAGTCAAGGTAATGGGTGATAAAAAAGGAGCCGGATTTGTCCATTTTGAGAGCAAAGAGGCCGCAGAGAAGGCTATAGAGACGATGAATGGCGAACTTTTAAATGACCACATAATATCGGTGGGACACTTCAAGTCACGCAGTAAACGGGAAGTTGAGTCTAGTGCCAGAGCCAACGAAGAGTTCACCAACATATACATCAAGAACTTTGCAGAAGACATGGATGATGAATACCTGAAGCAACTGTTTGACCGTTATGGCCGTATGGTTAGTGTCAAAGTCATGATCAATGAGTTTGGGAAGTCAAAAGGATTTGGCTTTGTCAATTTTGAGAGACATGAGGATGCGCTAAAAGCTGTGGAAGAAATGAACGGCAAGGACATGAATGGTAGGGTCATCTATGTAGGCCAAGCCCAGAAGAAGGTGGAGAGACAATTTGAGCTGAAAAGAAAGTTTGAACAGTTGAAGCTGGACAGGATCACACAAAGCCAGGGTGCCAACCTCTATGTCAAAAATCTGGACCACGGTATTGATGACGAGAGACTGCGAAAAGAGTTCTCTCCATATGGGACCATCACCAGTGCCAAGGTAATGATGGAAGGTGGACACAGCAAAGGATTTGGCTTCGTGTGCTTCTCCTCTCCACAAGAGGCAACCAATGCTCTTGCCAAAATGAGCGGTAGAATCATCGCTATGAAACCACTGTATGTTTCCCTGGCACAGCGCAAGGAGGAACGTCAAGCTCGTCTAACAGACCAGCATATGGAGAGATTGGTCAACAGGAGAGTTGCAACCAATCCACGTAATCCTTATCAGTTACCTCTATATAGAACCATGCCAACTATTACACCTGTTCAGAAGAAGTCTTCCTATTGTAAAAATAGGCAGATCGCTCAAGTTAGGCCAAGTCCACCTTGGAAATTACAGAATGAAAGACTTGACTCATTTCAGAATATGCCAGGGCCCATCCAACTTCCTCCTCTAAGACCTTCAACATTTGACACCATAATATCAACTCAGAGTGTTAACACATCGACGCAAACAACAGGGTTGCAACCTATAGCTACGTCCACAAGTCACTCAGTCCGTCAGTTTACGTATAATGCCGGTGCCCGTAATCTACAGCAACTTAATCAACCACGCTTTACTATGCCGCAGCCTGCTGTCCATGCACAAGAAGCCCTCAAAGCCACTGTGCTGTCCTCAGCTTCTCCAGAGGAGCAGAAAGAAATACTGGGCGAGCGCCTCTTCCCCCTGATCCAAGCCATACAACCTGCAATGTCCAATAAAATAACTGGGATGTTACTAGAGCTTGATAATTCGGAACTGCTCCACATGCTTGAGTCACCAGAATCCCTCCGCTCCATGGTAGCAGAAGCTGTTGAAGTTCTGCAAGCCCATCAGGCAATGGACACGTCACATGCAACTGATGCTGAATCAGAAGCTGATTAAAAAGCCTAAGAGTGGAAAACTGCGAGGACATCAAAGAAAAAACTCAAAACATGAAAAAGTTATTGATTTTATTTGTAGGTTTTTTTTTGTTTTATTTTCAAAGAGCTTTATATTGCATTGAAATTATATTAAAGATTTAATTGATAATTCTACAGTATTTGGTGTATGGAGTATATGTTAAAGTAGACTCTATTCACATCACAATATTTTGAAAGTATTCCCTGTATACTTTTAACGTATTCCCTGTATACTTTTAACGTATTCCACTGCATTGTGGACATTGATAAACTTTAGAAATTATTAATTGGGGAATGGAAATCTTCCACCTTGTCTACTACTGAGGATTTTCTATTGTGTAGGTTCTGCAGTGGACATGGGAGAGGTCTTAAACATGGGGGCTGTATGTGGCCCCTGAGGCTTCATTGTGCAGCCCCCGTGTCCCTGAGCTCCTGAGATGAGCCTGTCCAAGGGCGCACATTCAATTGAATTGTATCACGACGTAGAGACTATCTCTTTGCACCGCAATACCTATACCAGCCATCGGCCAATTAGAGGCCGGCAGCTGAAGTTGTGCCCATTGCGGCAGTGTGCATGACGTCACTGCCATGTGTCACCCCTGCTGGAGAGGAGGAAAAGAACGCTATTCGTAGAGGGAGCGAGGTCAGGTGAGAAACCTTTTTTAATGTGTATGTGAAAAACGGCATATTGGGGGACATTATTACAAGAAGAGGACCAGGATAGGGGACATTACTACAAGAAATGGAGTAGGATGAGGGACATTACTATAAGATGGGGGGGGACCAGTATGGGGAACATTTCTACAAGATGGGACCATGATGGGGGAACATTACAACAAGATGGAACCAGGATGGGGACATTACTACAGGATGGGACCAGGATGGGGACATTATTACATGAAGGGGAGTAGGATAGGGACATAACAGGATGGGCGACATTATTACAGGATTTAGTCCAGAATTGCTATGTGGGGCTCATGGTAAACAATATTACTGTATGGGGTCGATTGGGTGGACAAAAAAAGGAAAAAAATTCTTTTATATTTAGAAATTCAAAATACAAATATATTGCCAATAAAAATGATGTTTTATGTAAAAAAGAAAACTTGTACCATAACACGTGTGATAAACACCATTACAAAACAAGCCAAAAATGGTACAAAATGATCAAAAAGTCATTAAGAACAAAATTGGTATCACTGAAAACATCATCTTGTCCCACAAAGAACGCAGCCCATCATATTCAAATTTTTACTATGTGTGGCCAGTTTACCCGGCTGAGACCCCTGGTATGAGCAGGCTCATAGAGAGCCTGCTCTCTATGAGAAAGCTAAATCCCAGTGGGCTAAACGACCAGGTCCCTTTGAGTGTTTTAATACTAGAACTAGTGGGGTAAAGGATCATGGCCTCCTGCCCACTTGGACTCAGCCTGCTCTCTATAAGAAGGATAAATCCTAGTGGGTTAAATGACCAAGTACCTATTAGTGTTTTAATATTAGAACTAGTGGGCTAAAGGACCAAGTCCTTCTGCCCACTTGGATTTAGCCTGCTTAATATAAGAAAGCTAAATGCCTGTAGTCTAAAGGACCTGGTCTTTATTAGTGATTTAATACTAGACCTGGTGGTCATAAATTGGTTCAGGAGTTTCCTTTGATGATCTTCATGGAAACACCATGGAGGTATAACCTCATGCAAAATTAAGTGCATTGAACGAGTTAACAAACCATTTCGAGGAAGAGCTCATCAGAGGATACTCCTGAACATGGTGGATTTATTCCCAACAGACCAGATTGCCTTTAGAAATTAAGATTACACAGGACATTATTTATCATTATGATTGTTTTTCTTATATATTTTTTCATGCATCTTTTCTTTTATTTTGGATTCATCAGTGGCCTGTGAATTGGGGGGGCTCTGTGCCAGCACCGACACTGGACCCCCACCACCCTTAATCACACTTACAAGTATTGGCATCCTGGATGCTGCTATAGTTGAAAGCAATGATGGAGGAGATAGCAACAGCTAACATTCCCTCCTCCATCATTTCTTCCTCTCCGTATGATGTCTCAGCGCAGCGGGCGTGATGACGTCACTACAACACGCCTGCTGTGCGGAGCAGTGCAGAGCTGCAGAAGACACTGTGAGGAAACCGGAGCAGCGAAGACTGGGGAGAGGTGAGTATTTTGTTTTTTTTAATCAATGGGTTCATTGTAGGGGATATTATATTATATGGAACGCAATGTGGGGCCCATTACATTATATGGAGGGATATATGGGACCATTATATTATATGGACGGCTATGCGGGGCCATGATATTGTATGGAGGTATGTGTGGGAACTATCTTTAATATAACCGGGGATGCATGTCTCTGTCTGAAGCCTCGATAGACTGAGCATGCGCGATGCGCAGTCTGGCTCCAGACAGAATCACGCATCCAGCAGTTACAGGTAAGAGGAGTGTGTATGGCGCCGGAGATTGCGGTATGCGTAGGCACTGAATGCATACCGCGATCTCCGGCGTCATACTTACCTGACTGGGAGGAGCATTGCCGCGGCGCCTCTCTTCGCTGGAGACCGGGGCAGGAGCTATCCGGCGCCATTTTACTGAAGACACATTTATCGTGTGTCTTCAGCAAAATGGCGCCGGACAGCGCGGTGCTCCAGCGTAGCACTCCTCCCCCGGCCTCCGGCAGAACAGGGCGCAGCAGCGCTGGAGCACAGAGAAGAAAGGTGAGTATAACTGTTTATTTTTTTTAATGTATGTACAGTGTGAAATGGATGAGGGGACCATGCATACCAGGATTGGGGGGTGAGGGGACCATGCATACCAGGATTGGGGGTTGAGGGGACCATGCCTACCAGGATTGGGGGGTGAGGGGTGCCATGCATACCAGAATAGGGATGAGGAGTACCATACATACCAGGATAGGAATGCGGGGTACCATGCATACCAGGATGAAGGATGGGGTGCCATGCATACCAGGATGAGGGGGTATCATGCATACCAGAATAGGGATGAGGGGTACCATGCATACCAGGATAAAGATGAGGGGTGCCATGCATACCAGGATAAGGATGAGGGGTGCCATGCATACTAGGATGACGGATTGGGTGCCATGCATACCAGGTTTCTGGGATGAGAAGGCCATACATACCAGAATTGGGATGAGGGGTGCCATGCATACCAGGGTGAGGGGTACCATACATACCAGAATAGGGATGAGGGGTACCATACATACCTGGATAGGGATGAGGGATACCATGTATGCCAGGATATGGATGAGGGGTACAATGTACAGTGGTGGCCAAAAGTATTGGCACCCCTGCAATTCTGTCAGATAATACTCAGTTTCTTCCTGAAAATGATTGCAATCACAAATTCTTTGGTACTATTATGTTCATTTAATTTGTCTTCAATGAAAAAACACAAAAAGAATTGTTCTAAAGCCAAATTGGATATAATTCCACCCCAAACCTAAAAAAGGGGGTGGACAAAAGTATTGGCACTGTTTGAAAAATCATGTGATGCTTCTCTAATTCGTGTAATTAACATCACCTGTAACTTACCTGTGGCATCTAACAGGTGTTGGCAATAACTAAATCACACTTGCAGCCAGTTAACATGGATTAAAGTTGACTCAACCTCTGTCCTGTGTCCTTGTGTGTACCACATTGAGCATGGAGAAAAGAAAGAAGTCCAAAGAACTGTCTGAGGACTTGAGAAACCAAATTGTGAGGAAGCATGAGCAATCTCAAGGCTACAAGCCCATCTCCAAAGACCTGAATGTTCCTGTGTCTTCCGAGCTCAGTGTCATCAAGAAGTTTAAAGCCCATGGCACTGTGGCTAACTTACCTAGATGTGGACGGAAAAAAAAAATTGACGAGAGATTTCAACGCAAGATTGTGCGGATGGTGGATAAAGAACCTCGACTAACATCCAAACAAGTTCAAGCTGCCCTGCAGTCCGAGGGTACAACAGTGTCGGCGTCTGAAGGAAAAGGGACTGTATGGTAGGATACCCAGGAAGACCCCACTTCTTACCCTGAGACATAAAAAAGACAGGCTGGAGTTTGCCAAAACTTACCTGAGAAAGCCTAAAACGTTTTGGAAGAATGTTCTCTGGTCAGATGAGACAAAAGTAGAGCTTTTTGGGAAAAAACATCAACATAGAGTGTACAGGAAAAAAAAGAGGCATTCAAAGAAAAGAACATGGTCCCTACAGTCAAACATGGCGGAGGTTCCCTGATGTTTTGGGGTTGCTTTGCTGCCTCTGGCACTGGACTGCTTGACCGTGTGCATGGCATTATGAAGTCTGAAGACTACCAACAAATTTTGCAGCATAATGTAGGGCCCAGTGTGAGAAAGCTGGGTCTCCCTCAGAGGTCATGGGTCTTCCAGCAGGACAATGACCCAAAACACACTTCCAAAAGCACTATAAAATGGTTTGAGAGAAAGCACTGGAGACTTCTAAGGTGGCCAGCAATGAGTTCAGACCTGAATCCCATAGAACACCTGTGGAGAGATCTCAAAATGGCAGTTTGGAGAAGGCACCCTTCAAATATCAGGGACCTGGAGCAGTTTGCCAAAGAAGAATGGTCTACAATTCCAGCAGAGCATTGTAAGAAACTCATTGATGGTTACCGGAAGTGGTTGTTCGCAGTTATTTTGGCTAAAGGTTGTGCAACGAAGTAATAGGCTGAGGGTGCCAATACTTTTGTCTGGCCCATTTTTGGAATTTTGTGTGAAATGATCAATGATTTGATTTTTGCTTCATTCTCTTTTGTGTTTTTTCCTTGCAAGCAAATTAAATGAAGATAATAATACCAAAGAATTTGTGATCATTGCAATCATTTTCAGGAAGAAACTGAGTATTATCTGACAGAATTGCAGGGGTGCCAATACTTTTGGCCACCACTGTATGCCAGGATTGGGGATAATGGAGCCATGCATACCAGTATTGGAGATGAGGGGTGCCATGCATACCGGGATTGGGCATGAGGGGTGACATGCATACCGGGATTGGGCATGAGGGGTGCCAAGCATACCAGGATTGGGGATGAGGGGTGCCATGCATACCGGGATTGGGGATGAGAGGTGCCATGCATACCAGGATTCAGGTGAAGGGCCATGCATACCAGGATTCGAATGAGGGGCCATGCATACCAGGATGGGGATGAGGGTTGCCATGCATACCAGGATGAGGAATACCATACATACCAGGATAGGGATGAGGGATGGGGTACCATGCATACCACGATAGGGATGAGGAGTACCACACATACCAAGATTGGAGATGAGGGGTGCCACGCATAATATAATAATAATAATTTTTTATTTTTATAGCGTCAACATATTCCGCAGCACTTTACAAATTTTAGGGGGGACTTATACAGACAATACAGAATAAGCATATTTCATATAGAAAGGAGTGAGGGCCCTGCTCGCAAGCTTACAGTCTATGAGGAAATGGGGGAGACACAAAAGGTAGAACGAACATATATTGTATAATGCAGCCTTGATATACTAAATAGGATAAATAATACATGGACTGGTCGCCTGCCAGTATGTGTGCAGTCCTGACCGAGGCTATTATGTACATGGTTGGTATGAACCTGAAAATGAAGAAGATTTTAATATGGGGGAAAACTGGGACGGATAGATAGTGTTTGGAGGCAATACGCCAGTCTAAAGAAATGGGTTTTTAGGGTCCGCTTGAAACTGTGGGTATTGGGAATTAATCGAACTGTCCTGGGTAGTGCATTCCAAAGAATCGGCGCTGCACGCAAGAAATCTTGGAGACGGGAGTGGGAAGTTCGGATTATGGAGGATTTTAGTTTTAAGTCACTATCAGAACAGAGGGCACGTGTAAGGTGGTAGACTGAGACAAGGGAGGAGATGTAGGGGGGTACTGAAGCATGGAGCGCTTTGTGGGTAAGCATGATAAGTTTAAATTGAACTCTATATTGGATGGGTAACCAATGCAATGACTGGCACAGGGAAGAGGCATCGGTGTAGCGGTTGGTGAGGAATATGATCCTGGCTGCTGTGTTAAGGGCGGATTGGAGAGGGGAGAGTTTAGTAAGAGGGAGCCCGATAAGTAGAGAGTTGCAGTAGTCCAGACGGGAATGAATAAGAGCTACAGTAAGAGTTTTTGCCGAGTCAAAGGTGAGAAAAGTCCTGATTCTTGAGATGTTTTTGAGGTGTAGATGACATGAACGAGCGAGTGATTTGATGTGAGGAGTGAAGGAAAGATCTGAGTCAAAAATGACCCCAAGACAGCGGGCTTGTTGCTGGGGAGTAATGGTTGAGCCACAAACGGAAATGGCAATATCAGGCACAGGTAGGTTAGTGGAGGGAGGAAATACGAGTAGTTCAGTTTTTGACAGATTCAGTTTTAGACAGAGGGAGGACATAATGTTAGACACAGCACCCATACCAGGATTGGGGGTGAGGGGTGCCACGCATACCATGATTGGGGATGAGGGGTGCCATGCATACCAGGATTGGGAGTGAGGGGTGCCATGCATACCAGAATTGGGGGTGAGAAGTGCCATGCATACCAGGATTGGGGGTGAGGGGTGCCATGCATACAGGATTGAAGGTGAGGGGTGCGATGCATACCAGGATAGGGATGAGGGGTGCCATGCATACTAGGATGGGGATGAGGGGTGCCATGCATACCAGGATAGGATGGTGGGGACAGGATGGGGGCAGCACAAATACCTGGAGGGGGCAGCACATACCAGCATGGGAGACCATATACCAATAAAAATGCTCACCACCCGGGCGTAGAACGGGTTCAATAGCTAGTTATATTATATGGAGAGCTACAGTATGTGGGGCCTATTATATAATATATGGAGAGCTATTTGGGGCCCATTATATGAAAGGCAATGAGGAGCACATTATATGGCATCGAAGGCTATGTAGGGGCCATTATAATGTTTGTAGGGATAAGTAGGGGCCATTATTATTATTCTGTTTGCAGGGCTATGTAGGGCCACTATACAGTTTGGATGGCTATGTGGAGGGCATTATACTGTTTGGAGGGCTTGTGGGGGCTATTATACAATGTGGAGGTTTGTGTGTAGGCCATTATACTGTATGGAGGGCTGTGTGGGGGTCCATCATATTGTATGGAGGGCTGTGTTGGGGCATCACATTGTGTTGGGGGCCACCATAGTTTGCTGGGTAGTTACTGTCAGGGTCGGGCAAGAGGTAGGCACCTGCCTAGGGCGCTACATTGCTGAATGCCTATGACCGAGTTTCACCTTCCTCTGGCAGCAGGCATTCAGTACAGTGATGGCCAGGGTGTGGGCGTGTCAGTCACTGACATCGCTCAACCCTCTCTCTGCCTGCACCTTCCTTCGCCTGTAAGACGCGAATACAGTTGATGTCGGTGTCTCCCGGGACAGGTGCAGAGGAGCTGTAATCAGCTCCCTGCTCTGCCGGGAACTCCAGCGCACATGGAGGATGGTGGACGTCACAATGCATTGACGTCATCGCTCTGTCCAGTACCCACTGCTGCACCAGATGAAAGAGGAGATAGAGCTGCGCTGAACAGGGAGCCTGGATTAGGTGAGTATAAGCTTTTTTTTATTTTTTATTCTATTATTTTCCTAATGAATGAATGCTATTATACATAGGGCATGTGGGGGCATTCCAAGAGGGCCTGGATATGGGGACATAAGGGGCTGGCTGTGGGGACATTATAAGAGGGGCTGTGGATACATAACAAGAGGGTGACCATACTGTATTGGGTGCTGTTGGGGATCTCATATTGGCTATGGTGACCATATTGTATAGAGGGCCGTGCGGGACATTATACTGTATATTGGGGGGCTGTGGTGGATATCATAGTACCAGTCGTTCAAAGCAGTGGGAATCCTGAGTGGATGCTCCTGTCATGTTCAGAGCCCAAGGTCTGGCATAGAGGCTGTCGGGCATATCGTGTCCTCTGGCATACAGGGGAAGATGGACAGGGACCCGTGTAGACGGAATGTACTGGACTGCTGGTGCACTACTGAGGTGGACAGGAAATTACTGAGGCTGACGGAGTCAGTGGGCTTAGGGATAGTCCAGAAGGAACGAGTGGTAGGGCTGAAGATGCATCGTATTAAGAAAGTAAGAAGAGTTATGCCCTATCCCAAATGTTACAACCCGATGAACTTGAACTGACCAGTAAATGTTTGCTTGTTGCAATAAACTTGGTGTCCCCAGAGTTGTGTGCGGTGGCTCAAGAAGATGGAGGCCTGGAGACAGCGGAGGCCTGCGGCCTAGAAGTGAGTGTGATGCACCCCATACCTGACTGCACACTGGGACTGGGACACTGTTTTCCAGTAAAGTGCCAGAGCGAAACTGGACAGCAGCTCGGTCTTGACTACCGCTCTCGGCCACTTTACAGCACTGTCACCTACATTTTAATCTGCTCTGCTGCCACTATTACATCCTTTGTCCACTTCAACATAAAAAAGTTGGTGAAAGGTCTTCTTTAAGAAATGTACATCAAATTAGTTCATATGTGTATGTTGCTATTGAGAGATCTGAGATTCATGACATTAACCCCTTCAGAACTATCTGTTTTTTTTTTCATTTTTGTAGTTTAGTTTCCTTCCTCTCTTTCTTTCAAGAGCCATGACTTTATTATTTCTCCGTTTTTACAGCCATATAAGAGCTTTTTCTTTCTTTTGTGAAGTGAGTTATAGTTTTGAATGCCACCATTCATTCTACCATATCATTTACTAAAAAATGGGAAAAAAAATTCCAAGTGGGATGACATTGTAAAACACAATGCAATTCCACCATTGTTTTTTGAGGTTCTGTCTTTTATGGTGTTCAATGTGCAGTAGAAATGATATTTTAGTGGTGAAAATTTTTGACATTTGAAAAAATCTACACTGCTCAAAAAAAATAAAGGGAACACTTAAACAACAGAATATAACTCCAAGTAAATCAAACTTCTGTGAAATCAAACTGTCCACTTAGGAAGCAACACTGATTGACAATCAATTTCACATGCTCTTGTGCAAATGGAATAGACAATAGATGGAAATTATTGGCAATTATCAAGACACACTCAATAAAGGAGTGGTTCTGCAGGTGGGGACCACAGACCACATCTTAGTACCAATGCTTTCTGGCTGATGCTTTGGTCACTTTTGAATGTTGGTTGTGCTTTCACATTCGTGGTAGTGACCCGCCACCTGGGCCGTGGGGCACTTGAGACCGGGCTTCAGGGCAATGCTGGGAGTAGTAGTGGCGACCCGGTCCCGTGGCTCAGGGTGGTCAGGCCAGTGGCAACCTTTTATAGGGTTTTTATGATTTATTGTCCGACTACGCCACCCGTGGATTGCGGTCAGGGTGTACCGCCGCTGCGAGGCAGACCGCTGAGGCTGGTGTGGTGTGCGCAGCAGAGGATGGGACAACTCCCCACGGGAGGAGTATAGCCTCAGGGCAGTGAGTGTGGATGATGCAGGTGATGGTGCACGGGCGAAGCAGGAACAACTCAGAGTCTTTGCAGTGCAGTTCAGGGCCTTTACTGATGATGATAAGGCAGACCCTCCCAGGAGTACTGGCTAGCATAAGGGGCCTGGTCAGTCTGTGAACAAACAGGAGTTCCCCTGGCCAGGTGGAGTTGTAGGCCTCCCCGTCTATCTGCACTCTTCCTGGCTACCTTGCTGTAAGCGAGTGGAAGTAGCCCACGTCCCTGAGTATACCGTGTGGTGCTCACCCGTATGGCTGGTGACTTGGACCCTCTGGTAGCTTCCGCTCATCGATGGCGGTACCGGTCCCTTGTGTGTGACTGAGCCTCCGGGCTTCTATGGCCAGAGGACCTGAAATCCCCTGCCGGCTGGTTTCTGCTGCTGGATATATAAGTCCCCACAGCCTCGGACTCCTGTGTCCGGTTCTTAGCGTCTTCTGCCAGGACGAACTCTGCTTAGCTCAAGTCCCTGGTCTTCAGCTCCTGGCTCCTACAGAGCTCCTCGCTGTTGCTGTCCCTGTGTCTGGAACTAACTCCAGGCTCTGACTCAACTAACCCCGCCCCAGATCCAGTTTATTTAGGGCAGGTTCCTCCCCTATCTGGTCTGGGACAGGAGGTGTTGCATGTTTAAGGGCTCCTGACCAGGAAACCTCCCACTTGCTCTCAGACGTAATATTTCTATACTGTGGTAACCAGACCCCTGGGGTGCCACATTCCCCCCTAGTGAAACTTAGTACTCCGGGACTAAACACATTTTTAAGAAAAACACAAATACAAGGGTAGAAACAATAACAGGAAAAAGTACATTTGTCTTGATGGTCACGGCATTTCCGTAACCGGGTGTCCATATCACCCAAGGTGAAGTTTTAGAGCAGAGTAGGGGACCTGTCCAAAGCAAACCCCAAACGTTGGCCCTGGGCGTGGCTGCAAGGCGAAGCGAACTACTTTGGACCACACGGGACCACGCCAGACAGGTTTTTCTTCCGTGGCCGTCTTCACCAGAGGCACCAAGTGCAACTATTTACAATGTAGTTCCGGTTACTCAGCGTCCATAACCTGTCAGTCCAAATAAACCTGCAGGGTAAATAGAGAAACATAATCAATAAACAGGTAACAAAAACATAAACCATTTTCAACATTGACAATTTAGAGGCAAATTCACATTACATTTTAGATTCTCCAGCGAGCGGGCATTTGTCCTCTAGTGCTCCTGGTGGACCTACGTAACCCACTATCTGGTTCTGCACTACAGGGTGTAGGAGGTGTTGCGGGTAGGCCTGGCAGTTTTCTGCGTACTCTTTGGCTTACTAGGGGCACGACAGGCTCACTACTAGCAGAGGGTTGATTCTCCTGGGCTGCTTGTCTGGATCCTTCTGCCTCCTGGGCTGGCTGGAGAAAGGTGAGGACGGGTACCACGACTGCGTTGTTGATTTGAGTCCAGGACCAGGGAAAGTCCCCGAGTACGGTACTGATCATTTCTTCCTTTTCCTCTGTGGGTTGAAGGATATCCTGGTCTTCTTCAGCACCTTGTAGCTGCTCGGGACACTTCTTCAGGTGGTCTCTGGAGACAGTGGCTGTGGTCTCTCCTCCATCCTTACTGATTATACAGACTTTTGGATTCTCATGGCGTGAAGGCAGTACGGTGTACGGGTCCTTCTCCCACTGGTCATCCAACTTGTGGAGCCGTCTCTTCCTCTTCAAGACCTGCTCTCCAGGTGCCAGGGGAACATCGGGAGCCTTCCTCTTGCTTGAGACAGACTTCGCTCCACGGTTTCCTGTACTTTCCGGTACTGCTGCTGCTATTCCTTGTCCCAGTCTGCTTCTGGTGAGGTGTCCTCGGGTGTCAGGACTCCCATCTCCAGGTCAATTGGCAGCTTACCTGGTCTTGCGCGCATCAGGTAAGCCGGGGTGCAATTCGTAGCATTCACCGGGATATGGTTGTACAAGTCAATCAGGTCTGGCAGCTTCTCCGGCCACAGGCTGCGTTCTTCCAGGGGCAACGTCTTGAGGAGATCAATGATGATATTGTTCATTTTCTCACACAGCCCGTTGGTTTGGGGGTGGTAAGGCGTTGTCCTTATCTTCTTGCAGCCATACAAGTTGCAGAACTCCTGGAAGACCTCCGCTTCGAAGGCTGGACCTTGGTCAGTCAACACTTGCTCCGGATACCCGTGTGGACGGCAGAAGTGCTGCTGGAAGGCTCTAGCTGCTGTTTGAACCGTTAAGTCCTTGACAGGGACCACCACCAGGAACCGGGAGTAGTGGTCTATGATGGTGACGGCGTAGACGTAACCGGACCTACTCGGAGCCAGCTTCACATGGTCCAGGGCTACCAGTTCTAGTGGTTGCTTCGTGATGATGGGCTGCAGGGGGGGTCTTCTGGCTGGCACGGTCCTTCCTTCTCAGGTTGCACGGGCCGCAGTCTCTGCACCATCTCTCAATGGCCCCTCTCATGTTTACCCAGAAGAACCGGTCACGCAACAGGAACTCCAGCTTCTTCCATCCGAAGTGCCCTGCTCCATCGTGGTATGCCTCCCGGACCATAGCCGCGTCCCGTCTCTGGACCACTACCTGCCAGGTCAGCTCATGTGTCCGGGAGTTGACAGTTCTCCGGCACAGCTTCCCCTTGTAGAGAAACAGTTTGCTCTTCTCCTTCCACAGCTGTTTGGTCTCCTCCGGGGCATCTGGGTCAAGGCGGGCATCAGCCTGTGTCAGCATTTCCTTCACCAGACGGACTGCGGGGTCACTGTCTTGAGTCTCTGCCCAGCTGTAGTGGGGTAAGGGATTGAACGTAGCAGAGTGCCTGTCCCTTACACGGTGGGAATACTGGGTAATCCCATGACGGTGGAACGCAGGGAGTTCGATCTCTTCCAGTTCCTCTGGATCTTCCCCTCCGTCCGGTAAGTTCGGCATCCTGGACAGGGCGTCTGCGTTGGCATTTGAGCGTCCTGCCCGGTATTTGATGGTGAATTCATAGTTGGACAGGCGGGCCATCCATCTCTGTTCCAGGGCACCAAGTTTCGCAGTGTCCAGATGTGTCAACGGGTTGTTGTCCGTGTACACGGTGAACTTGGAAGAGGCAAGGTAATGCTTGAATCATTCCGTCACTGCCCACACCACTGCCAGGAACTCTAGCTTGAAGGAGCTATAATTCTCAGGGTTTCTCTCTGTGGGCCGTAGTTTTCGGCTGGCATAAGCGATTACCCGTTCTCTCCCCTGCTGGATCTGGGACAGTACGGCTCCTAGCCCGATGTTGCTTGCGTCCGTGTGAAGGATAAAGGGCTGGCCGTAGTCAGGGTTCGCCAGGATTTCATCCCCCGTGAGGGCCATCTTCAGCTGGCGGAAGGACTCCTCTTCCAGCTTTTCCCACCTGAAGGGTGGCTTCTGGTTTTTGGCCTTTCTGGACTTGCCTATCAGGAGTAGTGTTGAGCCACCCCCGTAGTGTTCGAGTTTGGTTTGGTTCGTCGAATACCCGTGTGTTCGCCGAACTGTTCGTCGAACTATTCGTCGACACCTTCGAACACCGTTAAAACCTATGGCAGGCAAACAAAAACACATAGAAACACATAGAAAACACCTTCAAAGGTGTCCAAAAGCTGACAATCTGCTCAGAAGACATAACTAACACATGGAAAAGTGACAAGTACATATAGTCATGCGAAAAGAAAAGAGGTGGAGGAGTAAAAGGAGGGGGAGACACAGATATAGGCATGTCATGCCCTTCTAAAATCCAAAAAGTGAGAAGCCGACACGGCCAGTTCGTTCCTGCCCGTGCCACCTCCGTGTCGCCGGGTTTGTGCCAGAGCCGCGGTGGACCCTGACGACCAGCCCCCCTCTCCCAATACTGGTGCCTGTCCGCTGGTGGGTCGAGTGAGCCCCCCTGTGGTGGAGGCAGCTCTAAGCTTTTTAATTTAAATTGTCTCTCTAATTTGAATGAATACACTTTAAATCCTTTTACAAGGATCTATTGGAGGGCAAGTCTCATGCCAGCAGCCGCGTAATTCCAGCTCCAGTAGCGTCCACTAAAGCTGCTGCAGTTAAAAAGCTTTTATACGGATCGAGCTCAGCTGTCCACCGCAAGGCGTCCTACCGCCAGTCCCAGCCCCTATGCCTTGGAGTGCCTCCTGATGCTCTTCACTGAGTATCCCGTGGTCCCGAAGCATTTCCTTTGAAAAAATTAAGTGTCCAAACTACAGGTGGTGTAGCTTGCTTAACAGCCGGGATAATCCGCTGACTAGCAGACACTGCTACTAGGCACAAAGTATTTCCTGGGATAGATGCAGTTAAAAATTTGTAATTAGATACTCTCGTTGGATGCTGAGAAAGCATTCCATAGAGTCTCCTGGCACGCCATATATTATTCTCTTAAAAAGCTTGGGGTAGGGGTCTAGGGGACCCTTTTATAGCCAAAATCACGGCCCTGTATCGCAATACGTCACCTAGGCTGAAGATAAATGGAACTGTAGCACCCTGAGGGCTCGGTTGCTACAGACGTACTTGCACCTCACCCAGAGGTGTGATATCTCACTCTCAGGTAAGGATGGAGTGTGGATCAGGACCCGACATCTGCATGCATTACACCACATTGCTGTGGGGCAGGGCGACCAATATGCCCCTGAGAATGGCACGACAGTCCTTTTCCCTGGCTGGAGTGGGGGGAGGGAACACTGAGGAAGGGGAACCTTGTAGAGCAGGGAGGAAGCAGTTCCTGGGTGCATTGAAAAGGGAGTATAAAAGGTGGGCACCATCTTAGTTCAGTGCAGAGAAGTCTGAGCAGAAGTGACAGGGAGCAGGGGCTCTGCATGAGCTCTGCTCCGGAGGCGGGCCTAGTAACAGAGGCCCAGGCCTGGAAGAGGCCGAAGGAAGGAAGAGGAGCGGAGAAGGCTCCAGGAAGGAGGAACGAAGGGATTCCAGTGGTGCGGACGGGCGAGTCGCCACCGCACGCCCAAATCCACCTGCGTGGAGGGATCAGGCCAAAGGGGGAGACCGGTCCCCGAAACTAGTGGAGGCGGGAAACGACCCTCAGCTAGAAACCGGAGGCTGTGACATTTTATGTGGCGCAGCCCCTCGCTACACCCGCTAGGAAGGCACCACATAGGGTCAGGGAAACTGGCGCCAAGTTTACCAAGAGGAGGCCCGAGGCAGCCGGACAGAAGGGTTGGTAAGAAAGGCCAGACAAAGGACACACAAAGGGGGTCCTGTGAAGCGATCCAAAGTTATCTGGGAGTTGTCTGAGCCCCTCACCTGGTGAGCACAGTACGACGTGGGCAGCCGTTACCTGCAGAAGTGGTCTGGATAATAAGAACTGTGAGTAAAGGCCCTGGACTGCATCACTGACTCCGTGTCGTTACTGCTGCTGCCCTGCACCATCACCCCTATCCTCCGCATACACTGCCCTGAGGCTATACTCCTCCCGTGGGGAGTTATGCTACGCTCTGCTGCACCCACAACACCAGCCTCAGCGGTCTGCCCTGCAGCGGCGGTTCACTCTGACCGCAATCCACGGGTGGCGTAGTCCGACATTTAAACATCAAAACCACATAAATAGTTCCTCCACTGGTTTGACCGCACTGAGCCATGGAACCGGGTCGCCGCCACGGAGACTACAACCACCAGCATCCACCAAAAATGGTCCAGCTCCGGGTGTCTCAAGGCCCAGGGGGCGCATCAGAACATTTTCATCACCTTTCATAATCACCAATGGGACAAGGCAGGGATGTCCTCTGTCCCCTCTCTTATACATCCTAGTGACGGAGCACCTGCTCTCGTCAATTCGCCATAACCCCAATATTAGGTGGATTGAGGTGGGAGGCACCGAGTACAAGTGCTCTCTATTTGCTGATGATGTCCTAGTATAAATCACTCAATCACATATATCCATCCCTGCTGTTATGGCTGAAATAGATCACTTTGTTACATGGTCAAATTTTAAAATCAATGCAGCGAAGTCTGAGGCCCTCGATGTCTCCCTCCCCAAATCCATACAGGATTCCATCCAGTCCAACTTTCCCTTTGCCTGGCCCTCACAGGGTATCAAATACTTAGGAATTCCTATTCATAGAGACCTCTCCCGTCTAAGTTATCTTAATTTTGGGCCCTTTATTGAACAACTCCATACAGACCACGGTTGGCAAGTTAGAACTGTAAGATTCACTACGTGAACCACTGGTGTTTTGTGGAAAAGCACATGTACACTGTGTTCCAAATTATTATGCAAAAAGTGTTTAGGAGTGATAAGGGAAGAATTTGTTTGTTTGTCAGTTAAACTCGTTGATGGTGATGTGTGTCAGGGCTCTTTATATCACTGTAAGCAATTGCAGACACCTGTGCTAATTAGTTTGGCAGGTGTGTCCAATGAAAGGCAAGACTACTTAAGAAGGCTGTCCCACATTATTAAGCAGCCTACATTTTCTGCCAAAATGGGAAAGAAAAAGGATGTGTCGGCTGCTAAGAAGCAACAAATTGTGGAGTGTTTAAGTCAAGGCATGACTACAATCAACATTGTGCGATGATCAGGATGAAGTGTCTTGGCAATCAAGAAGTATGTAGCTGATTCACAGTACACACGTGTGCGTGCTGATAAGGGCAAATTGAGGACTCTTTCCTACAGGCAATTACGTCAGGTTAAAAGAGCAGCGGCAAAAAAGCCTTGTCATAGCAGCAGACAAGTTTTTGAAGCTGCTGGTGCCTCCAACGTCCCCCAAACAACAAGATGCAGGGTCCTACAGAGGTTTGCAGCTGTGCGTACGCCATCCTGTCGACCTCCTCTATCCACTGCACACAAGCAGAAACGGCTCCAGTGGGCCAAACAATACATGAAGACTGACTTCAAAACTGTTTTGTTCACGGATGAGTGCCGTGCAACGCTCGATGGTCCAGATGGATGGAGTGGAGGATGGTTGGTTGATGGACACCCCACGCGAACACGGCTACAGCGCCAACAAGGAGGAGGTGGAGTAATGTTTTGGGCTGGAATCATGGGGAGAGAGATTGTCGGCCCCTTTAGGATCCCTGAAGGGGTAAAGATGAACTCCATAATGTATGTGGAGTTTCTCAAACAGCACTTCCTGCCATGGTTCAAGAAGAAGAACCGTGTATTCCACAGCAACATCATTTTCATGCATGATAATGCACCGTCTCATGCTGCACATAACACATCTGCATCTCTGGCTGATATGGGCATAAAAGGGGACAAGCTTATGGTGTGACCCCCATGCTCCCCTGACCTCTACCCCATTCAGAACATCTGGAGCATCATCAAAAGGAGTGTCTATGATGGCGGGAGGCAGTTCACATCTAAGCAACAGCTCTGGGAGGGTATTCTGTCCTCATGCAAAACAATTTAAGCAGAAACCATCCAAAACCTGACAAATTCAATGGACGAGAGAGTTCAGAAGCTCCTTTCGAACAAGGGGTCCTATGTGCAAATGTAACATAACCTAGAATAAAGTTTTGAGTTGAAAACTGTTTGATTTCAGTTTCTAATAGCCTGCTAATGCTTATAATTTCAAAAATGACCATTTTTTTGGTCTTTATTAAAATGAAAAGGTTGATCGAAGAGTGTGGGGGATCTAAGAGTGTGGCAACCCAGTAGTCAGGATTACTTCGAATTCTGACAATCTGAGGGTCATGTTGCAGGTAGTGCAACAAGAAGGCACTTATGTGTCTTGCGCATCTCGGAGCCCCAAAATTATTTTCCGGGCTAGATGCAGCTAAAAATTATTATTAATTTTAAATCTGGTGGAGCTTAGTATAGATGGCCTAATAGAATCAGTACTGCACACTGCTACAAAGCCCAAATTATTTTCCAGCCAAGATACAGATAAACATGATTAGTAATTTTAAACCTGGTGGAGTTTAGTATAGATGGTCTAATAGAATCAGTACTGCACACTGCTACAAAGCCCAAATTATTTTCCAGCCAAGATACAGATAAACATGATTAGTAATTTGAAAGCTTAAAACGGTTGGTGAGGTGATTTTAACCAATCATCAAGCTTTTACTCTCCCCAGGATGACACAGGGGTAGAAAAGTCGTTTCGGATCCATGATTTGTTCATCTTTATGAACGTGAGTCTGTCTACATTATCAGTGGAGAGCTGCGTGCGCTTATCTGTCAGCACACCACCAGCATCGCTGAACACACGTTCAGACAGAACGCTGGCTGCGGGGCATGACAAGATCTCCAAGGCGTAAGTGGCGAGCTCCGGCCATTTATCCAGATTGGAAGCCCAAAAAGAGCAAGGGTCCAGTGACACAGTCATGGCTTCAATGTTTACTTGGAGATACTCCTGTACCATCGTCTCTAGGCGTTGACTATGTGTCAGACTTCTTGTCTCCTGTGGCCTTGCAAAGGATGGGCTAAAAAAGTGGTGAAATGATTCCGCAAAATTGATGTTACCAGCAGATACTGTGTTTCTGTTACGGTTTGAGTGCTGAACACTCGACGGTCCCACGGTTGGCAAGTTGGAACTGTGAGATTCACTACGTGCACCACTGGTGTTTTGTGGAAAAGCACATGTAAGATTCTGCAACAGTCTCTGCTGATACTCCTGCATGCGTGCATCCCTTTCTATGGCAGGAATAATTTCTTCAAATTTACTTTTGTACTGTGGATCTAACAGTGTGGCAACCCAGTAGTCAGGATTATTTCTAATTCTCACAATTCGAGGGTCATGTTGCAGGTAATGCAGCATGAAGGCACTCATGTGTCTTGCGCATCCAGGAGTACCAAGTCCCTGTTGTGTTGGTGGCGAGGTAAGAATCATGCTTCCTTCCTCTGTCCTCTCCCCCCAACCTCGCACAACAGAAATGTGATCAAGGTCTCCCTCATCTGATGAGTCTTCCATCAGTTCGTCCTCCACTTCTTCCTGGGCTCCTGCACCTTCCTCACTAGTTTGGCTGCTACCATGCGCCCTGGTAAAACCATCTCCCCCACCCTCACATGCCTGCCGCCTTGGTGCTGCCGACCGTCTGGACCTTGCAGATGTTAGCCCTTCCGCATACAACTCCTCCTCCTCTACTTCCTCCACTTCCTCTTGTGCCACCACCTGACTCCGAATTCTGTTTAACATGTGCTCCAGCATGTAAATCACCGGAATAGTCATGCTGATAATGGCATCGTCAGCACTAAACATCTTCGTCGCCATTTCAAAACTGTGCAGAAGGGTGCATAGGTCCCTGATCTGAGACCCCTCCTCCAGCGTGATTTGCCCCACCTCTGGATCTCGTTGGCCCAGACTATACGTCAGAACGTATTGCACCAGGGCTTGTCGGTGCTGCCACAGTCGCTGCAACATGTGCAGAGTTGAATTCCACCGGGTAGGCACATCGCATTTTAGCCAGTGAAGTGGCAGGCCCAACGACTTCTGTAGAGATGTAAGTCACTGAGCTGCGCGATGCGAACGGCGGAAGTGAGCACACAGCGACCGTGCCCTCTGCAGAAGGCCATCTAGTCCGGGATAGTGGGCTAAAAATTGCTGGACAACCAGGTTCAACACGTGAGCCATACAAGGCACGTGTGTGACATTGCCCCGGCGAAGGGCCGCACCCAGGTTTGCAGCATTGTCGCACACGGCCTTCCCTGGTTTCAGGTCCAGTGGAGACAACCATTCATGAAATTGGTTCTCCAGAGCTGACCACAACTCCTCAGCTGTGTGACTCACATTTCTCAGACATTTCAAAGTAAAAACCGCCTGATGACGTTGAGCCCTACTGCCAGCATAGTAAGGAGGTGTGCAGGATCCCTTCTGCGCAGTTAGAAAGCTTGTGGCATGACCAGACAGGCTTTGGGTGCAGGTGGAGGACCGAGAGGTGGTTGAGGAGGCAGAAGCAGTGGAGGAACTTTGAGATAAAGAGGATTGACGCACAACTCGTGGGGACAGCAAGACTTGGACAGCAGCCCCTTGTCCTGCTGTCACCATAGTTACCCAGTGCCCAGTCAGCGACATGTAAAGCCCCTGTCCATGCCTACTCGTCCAAGTGTCTGTGGTGAAATGTACCCTGTCACACACAGAGTTTCTCAAAGAAGCGGTGATGTTGTGTGCGACATGCTGGTGGAGCGCAGGCACACCTTTCTTTGAGAAGTAGTGCCGACTGGGCATCTGGTGCTGGGGCACTACGACGGACATAAGGTCTTGAAAATCCTCTGTGTCCACCAGGCGGAAAGGCAGCATTTCTGTAGCCAAGAGCTTGCAGATGGTGAAATTCAACCTCTTAGCTTTCTCATGGCTAGGAGGAAATGGTCTTTTACTTGTCCACATCTGAGGGACCGAGGGCTGGCTGTTGTGCTTAGACGGGGTTGATAAGGGTGTCCCCGGCAAACTGCCGGTCTGTGAGGAAGATGCAGGCGGACATGTTAGGTTGCCTTGATCCAAAGGTGGTGCTATCGATGTCGGACAGCGCTCAACACCAGCTGGTGTTTCCACCTCCAAAGAAAATGATGACCTGCCAATCACGCTGGCTGTTGCGGGTAAAGAGGTGGCAGGTCTGCGTCCCAAAACAGGTGTGACTGCTGTCCCCCCAGTCACAGAGGATGAAGAGGCCGCAGATGCACAAGATGGGGCAGACGGTGGTTGGCCCGGCCGGCTAGGCCGCATTGTAGCACAGTGAGCTTCCCACTGCAACTTATGCTTCATGTCCATGTGCCGGTTCATGCATGAAGTACTCAAACTATGTATTTTTTGGCCTCTACTTAGCTTTTGTCGACAAATGTTACAGATAACACGAGTTGGGTCATCTTTATCGATCTGAAAAAATGCCCAGGCTATGCAAGGCTTAGCACCCATGCGACCTGAAGAGCCACCACGACTTGTGGTCAGAGGCAGAGTTGTGTTTGAGGATGCAGTTGTTGACGTGCTTCCAGTACTAGGTCTCTGTCCAGGAAGGCGCAACCTGACCTCGTCTTCACTAGCATCCTCCTCCACCTCCTCTGCTGACCTCATCTCTTGGCTGACTGTGGGTTGACAGTAAGTGGGATCTCCAACCTCATCATCATCACCCTGTGTGTTATCACACCCATCGTCCTCAGAGCCAACCTGTTCCTACCCTGACGAAAAACTAAAGTTGTCGCTCCAATTAGGTATTTGACTTTCATCATCGTCTTCCTCATTGTCTCCACCAACAGGAGTTACAGTTTGGGAATGAGGGTCTACATTATGGTCAGAACCTTCTGCGTCTGGTCCTGGATCTGACTCATAAAGATTCTGGGCATCAGTGCAGATCATTTCCTCGTCTGGATTCACAGAAACGCTGGAGCCGACTTCTGATTCCCAGGCTATAGTATGAGTAAACAGCTCTGCAGACTCAACCATCTGTTCTACCTCATACTCAGACGGGCAGCTGGAGATTTGGGAGCTGTGAGGAAGCAAGTGTGATTGGGGTGACACCTCTGAGGACTGGAGTATTTGTGATGTTGAAGTTGATGTGGAGGAGAGCCCACTTAAAGGAGCACTTGATATCCGTTGAAGCACCTGCTGTTTTTGTGCCTCATCTGGAATTTGTAGCGATTGGCTTGGCCGTAAGAAAGGGATCTTATCACATTGTCCGCTAAAAGAAGTAGACATTTTTGTTTGGCTGGAAGATGGTCTTTCTTCTGCAGATGTTACTGTTGCTTTAACACCTACCCCATGGACACAACCTTTTTTCCCCTTCCCAACACGCCTATTCCCCTTTCCACGAGCAGCAGGCCCTTTTCCACTCATTTTGGTGGTTAACTAATTCACAACTCTGGAGTTGTTTGCACAAAAAAACAATGGATGGGAACCGAGCAGAGCTGAGTGGCCAAACTGTGGTATTAGGCCAAAACTATTGTCTGGGTTAGATGCAGAAAAAAATTATATTCAATTTGCAACCTGATGGATGTCAGTATAGATGGACTAATAGAACAAGTCCCACACACTGCTAGAAGGCCAAATATTTTTTCAGAGCTAGATGCAGATAAAAATTATTTTTAATTTGCAACCTGATAGAGGTCAGTATAGATGGACTAATAGAACAAGTCCCACACACTGCTAGAAGGCCAAATATTTTTTCAGAGCTTGATGCATATAAAAATTATTTTTAATTTGCAACCTGATGGAGGTCAGTATAGATGGACTAATAGAACAATTCCCACACACTGCTAGAAGGCCAAATATTTTTTCAGAGCTAGATGCAGATAAAAATTATTTTTAATTTGCAACCTGATGGAGGTCAGTATAGATGGACTAATAGAACAAGTCCCACACACTGCTAGAAGGCCAAATATTTTTTCAGAGCTAGATGCAGAAAAAAATTATATTCAATTTGCAACCTGATGGAGGTCAGTATAGATGGACTAATAGAACAAGTCCCACACACTGCTAGAAGGCCAAATATTTTTTCAGAGCTAGATGCATATAAAAATTATTTTTAATTTGCAACCTGATGGAGGTCAGTATAGATGGACTAATAGAACAAGTCCCACACACTGCTAGAAGGCCAAATATTTTTTCAGAGCTAGATGCAGATAAAAATTATTTTTAATTTGCAACCTGATGGAGGTCAGTATAGATGGACTAATAGAACAAGTCCCACACACTGCTAGAAGGCCAAATATTTTTTCAGAGCTAGATGCAGATAAAAATTATTTTTAATTTGCAACCTGATGGAGGTCAGTATAGATGGACTAATAGAACAAGTCCCACACACTGCTAGAAGGCCAAATATTTTTTCAGAGCTAGATGCAGATAAAAAATATTTTTAATTTGCAACCTGATGGAGGTCAGTATAGATGGACTAACAGAACAAGTCCCACACACTGCTAGAAGGCCAAATATTTTTTCAGAGCTAGATGCAGATAAAAATTATTTTTAATTTGCAACCTGATGGAGGTCAGTATAGATGGACTAATAGAACAAGTCCCACACACTGCTAGAAGGCCACATATTTTTTCAGAGCTAGATGCAGAAAAAACTATATTCAATTTGCAACCTGATGGAGGTCAGTGTAGAGGGACTAATAGAACAAGTCCCACACACTGCTAGAAGGCCAAATATTTTTTCTGAGCTAGATGCAGATAAAAATGATTTTTAATTTGCAACCTGATGGAGGTCAGTATAGATGGACTAATAGAATGATGCTATGCCCAAAAGGTTTTACTTCACTAGATGCAGTAAAAAAATTGGTATTCTATACACAGGTGGTGTAGCTTGCAACACAGATAGGCTACTCCACTGACTAACACACTCTGCAATAGGCCAAAAAGGATTAGCTTTGCTAGATTTAGCCAAATGCTGTGAAAAAAACTTGCACAGCACTGGAACAGACCTGCCTGGCAAAAACTGATAGGAACTGATCTAACTTAGTCCTGAAAAGGACTGCAATTACAATTAGTCTTTACTCCCAACCTATCTGTTTAAGAGCACAGACCTGCCTGATAAAAGTCGTAGGAAATGCTGTAACCTAGTCCTTAAAAGGACTGCAATCACAACTATTCCCTACTCCCAAGCTATCTGTAGAATTGTGCGAAAATTGGCTTTAAATTAACTAGGTATAGCGCACACAGCAACAGCGGTGCCGTCTAACACGCAGCTGCAGCAGTGAGAAAATGGTGGCGACGGAGAAAATGGCTGGGTCTTATAGGGCAAGGGCATGTGACATACACTGCCAATGACACATGCCCTTGCTTGTGTGAAAAAAAGCAGTTCGCTCTGTGTGTGTGCTGCTGATAGGCTGACAGACTGCACCTCCCCACTGTAAATGCGGGAAAGAGAAAAAAAATTGGAGATCTTCATTATTCCTGCAGAGATCCATCCCCTGCCCCTCCCCCCGCCCCACTGTACACTCAAACTGCGTATTAACATTAATTTTCAGCATTACTGAGAAAAAATCCAGTTATGATTTTGGTGCACGAACAGTTATCGAACATAACCTCGAACAGCCGAATTTTTTTCAAATCGTTCGTGTTCGCCGAACAGCTCGAACACCGCCCAAAACAGCTCGAATTTGAGATTGGCGAACAGTTCGAGTCGAACAACGCTCATCTCTAATCAGGAGGTCCTGCATAGGAGCTGCCATTCTGGTGAAACCGGGAATGAATCTTCGGTAGTAGCCTACCAACCCTAGGAACTGCCGCACTTCCCTTATGCTGGAGGGTCTTGGCCAGTCCTTAATCACGGTGATCTTATCGGGGTCGGGAGCCACTCCGTCAGCACTCACCACGTGTCCCAGGTACTGTACTTTTGGTTTCAGTAGATGACACTTGGAGGGTTTCACCTTTAGGCCGTAGCTTGCCAGGGCGTCAAACACTTCTGCCAGGTGTTTCAGATGGTCCTTGTAAGTCTTGGAATAAACGATGACATCGTCCAGGTATAACAGGACCGTCTTGAAATTCCGGTGTCCCAGACAGCATTCCATCAACCGCTGGAAGGTTCCTGGTGCGTTGCAGAGCCCGAACGGCATACAGTTGAATTCGCTGAGACCCATCGGGGTGGTGAACGCAGTCTTCTCCTTGTCCGCCTCTGCTACAGGAACCTGCCAGTACCCGCTAGTAAGATCCAAAGTGGAGAAGAAGTTAGCAGATTTTAATGCAGCTAAAGATTCTTCTACCCTAGGTAACGGGTACGCATCTTTGTGTGTGATTCGGTTGACCTTTCTGTAGTCTACACACATTCTCATGGTGTTGTCTTTCTTTTTCACTAGAACTAGTGGAGCTGCCCAGGGGCTACAGCTGTCCCTGATTACCCCAGCCTCCTTCATGTCTCGCAACATCCCCTTTGCATGCTGATAGTGTGCAGGGGGTACAGGTCGGTATCTTTCCTTTATGGGTGGATGGTCTCCTGTGGGGATGTGATGTTCTACCCCTTTTACTCGCCCGAAGTCTAGCGGGTGTTTACTAAAGACTCTTTCGTACTCCTGAACCACCCGGTAGACTCCCTGTTTTTGGTGTGAGGGAGTGGAGTCAGTACCCAAATGCAGCTGCTGACACCAGTCCTCCATTTGTTTCTTAGAGCCGTTACCTTCCTCTGGTTGAGATGAAGGCAAGGGTTCTACGGCCTTTACAGAATTTTGGTTTATGGTGAACAATTTGGCTAGCGTGGCATACCGGGGCAGGTATACTTCTCTCTCCCCGATATTTATGATACGGACGGGCACCCTCCCATGGCGTACATCGACCACCCCCCGTGCTGTCAAAATGGTGGGCCTACTGTCCGAGTAGATTAGTTCGACCATTGCTTGGTAGTCTCTACCTCTTAGACCAATAGCTGCCCGACACCAGATCATCATCTCACTCTTTGGGGGCATGGCGATAGGGAACGGGTCACTCATCCTAACGCTACCAATCTCACCACCCGACAGTTCTACCTGTTGCCGTTTCATCAGTGCCCGGATCTCCTTTTGTAGGACCCGCTGCTGGCCGGAGCTGGCGTTCATGGCGACCTGCTGTAAAATGGCAATTACTTCTGAAAGGCAATTCTCAATAACATTAGTACCCAAGGTTATTTTAGGGTGACTTTCACGACGATCAATGTCCACAATAATCAGTCCTTGTGCAGCCAGTTCGACCTTACCGATTTTAATGGTCACCTCTTTGAATCCCACCTGCGGCACGGGCTGACCATTGCTGGCAATGATACTCAGGTCGTCATCTGGGTAGCAGGTTATGTCCGAGTCATTCCAGTACCGCTTAAAGAGCACATAAGGGATGATAGTTATCTGTGACCCGGTGTCTAGTAGGGCACTCATAGGAATGCCATCCAGTACCACAGGCAAGACTGGACGTCCCCCTACGTATTTATCACGCCAGTTCGATGGGCCTGATGATCTTATGCCTGGGGACTGGCCCTCTGCCCCAGGTTGTGCCCGTTTAAATGACAGTACCTTGCCATATGTCTGGGTTGATTGCAGTGGCGGCAGATGGGTTGTCCGTCCTCATTGTATCTGTCGCTGGGTCTTCCTCTGGACGATGGGATCCTCCTCTGTCGGCGCTACGGGACGTCCTCCGGACGGTTGGCCAGCTTGATCCTTCCTGGAGAGGATACCTGTAACGACTGCACAGTCCTGGTTAATGCGGCAACGCTTTTGGTCAGTTCTTGGACCTGATGGTGCAGGTCTGCAGCCGGGTCTTTATCTAAAGCCTGCGCACCAGCTCCCACAGGCTCTGCAAACAAGGGCGCCGTCTCCTGGTGATAGGTAATAGCAGGGCACCGGTGGGTTACAGCGCTACCCGGTGACGGTTCTCGGAGCACCCGGATGGCCCTGTCTTTGATCTTTGCAAAGTCTAACCCAGGGTTCTGCAAGGCCATTGCACGTAACTGGGTTCGGTGGGTGTTGGACAGCAGACCCTCAATGAATTGTTCAGTTAACAGTTCATCTGCATTCCGCACACTGTCAGGGTCTGCCTGTTTAATGGCTCCCAGGGCCTCCTGCAAATTCAAAGCATAGTCTCTTATACTGTCTTGGGCCCACTGCTTGCACCCATAAAATCTCATTTTGATCTCTGCTGAGGTACGGGTATCAAAAGTGTCCTTCAGACGGGCTAAGATCCCCTTCACAGTCTCCTTATCTCTGACTGACCAGGACTTTACTTCACGTTGGGCTGCGCCCGTTAGCTGGCCTACCAATATGCTCACTTTTTGTCCCTCCGTCAGGGGGTACACTTTAAATAGGCTGTACAGTTTCTCTTTAAAGTCGCTTAGGGTATGCGACTCCCCTGAGTATTGGGGCAGCCAGGCCGCTCCAGGGATGTAAGGCATTGTAAATGGCATCACCGCTGCTGCAGCGGCGCTGGTGGTAGAAGGTCCCTCCGCGTCCGTCATCTTCCTCCCCCCTAGTTAAGCGTGGCCTACCTTCCAACGATCCTCTTCTGTAGGCCGCGGCTCCGCTGGTGCTGGTCCGGACGAGGACCTTGAGTCGCGTCCTGGTGACATCAGCGTCGCTCTCTCTCCCTTCCAGGACCTTGCGCAGCATCGGTGCATGGGGCGGAGCTTCGGGTCTCGCGCGGTTTGGACGTCCACGCCCCTCTTCTTCCCGCGCGGCGTCCTGAAGATGGCGTCCGATGGCAGGAAAACGGCTGAAGATGGCGGGAAACGACTGAAGATGGCGGGAGACGACCTAAGATGGCGGGAAACGGCTCCGGATGGCGGGAAACTTCGCTCAGGTAAGTACAAAGTCTTTTCCAGGCACGCAATACCCGTTTGTGGCGGGTTGGTCACAATCCTGCCGACTACGCCAAAAAGCTGACCCGCCCCCTGGGCCGTGGGGCACTCGAGACCGGGCTTCAGGGCAATGCTGGGAGTAGTAGTGGCGACCCGGTCCCGTGGCTCAGGGTGGTCAGGCCAGTGGCAATCTTTTATAGGGTTTTTATGATTTAATGTCCAACTACGCCACCCGTGGATTGCGGTCAGGGTGTACCGCCGCTGCGAGGCAGACCGCTGAGGCTGGTGTGGTGTGCTGCTGTGTTCTTCACAGATGAAAGCAGATTCACCCTGAGCACATGCGACAGACGTGACAGTCTGGAGACACCGTGGAGCGTGATTTACTACCTGTAACAGCGTGACCAGTTTGGCAGTGGGTCAGTAATGGTGTGGGGTGGCATTTCTTCGGAGGGCTGCACAGCCCTCCATGTGCTCGCTAGAGGTAGCCTGACTGCCATTAGGTACCGAGATGAGATCCTCACATTAGGTACCGAGATGAGATCCTCAGACCCCTTGTGAGACCATATGCTGGTGCGGTTGGCTTGGTGTTCCTCCTAATGCAGGACAATGCCAGACCTCATGTGGCTGGAGTGTGTCAGCAGTTCCTGCAAGATGAAGGCATTGAAGCTATGGACTGGCCTGCCCGTTCCCCAGACCTGAATCCGATTGAGCACATCTGGGACTTCATGTCTCGTTCCATCCACCAACGTTGCACCACAGACTGTCCAGGAGTTTGCGGATGCTTTAGTCCAGGTCTGGGAGGAGATCCCACAGGAGACCATCCGCAACCTCATCAGGAGCATGCTCATGCGTTGTAGGGAGGTCATACAGGCACGTGGAGGCCACATACAATGCTGAGCCTCATTTTGACTTGTTTTAAGGACATTACATCAAAGTTGGATCAGCCTGTAGTGTGTTTTTCCACTTTCATTTTGGGGGTGACTCCAAATCCAGGCCTCCATTGGTTAATAAATTTGATTTCCATTGATGATTTTTGTGTGATTTTGTTGTCAGCACATTCAACTTTGTACAGAACAAAGTATTCAATGAGAATATTTCATTCATATCTAGGATGTGTTATTTGAGTGTTCCCTTTATTTTTTTGAGCAGTGTATATTTATGTCAGCATTTTCTGAGACCCCTAACTTTTTTAAATTTCCATCAGTAGATCTGTATGAGGGCTTGATTTCTGTGTCCCGAGATGCAGATTTTATTGATACAACTTTGTAGTACAAATGAAAATATTGATCACTTTTTATTGCATTTTTCGGGGGTGCTGAACTGACTGGAAAAAACGCAAATCTGGCGTTTTGATTTTTGGGTGCCGATGAGTGCGCTCATTGGTGATCATGCTATATAAATGCCGCTCTCAGGGATTGACAGGCAGATTCTGGCTGTGTATTAGAACCAGCATCTGCCCTCAATGAGCAGGCTCAGGTCCTGACCCCGCAGCTTACATGTGCACTCTGACTGTGCTTTACAGTTATGTCAGGGTGCATGAAGAGGTTAAAACATTTAATCATTGATAAAGTTGCTACTGACTTTACAGCATAACCTGACAATGACTTTCTTTACTATAGATATGTTAAATAATTGATTTTAACATGCTATCAAATTGCTGAAAGTGGACAGAATGACAATAAATATCACCTTTTTGCTAAATAATTTATGGCGTTTAGATCTCTTTAATCACCAGCAAGTGTTTTTTTTTAATCTGCTTTAAAGCAAAGGGCAATAAACCTTCTCAGTATCCTATCAGGTAACAGGAATGGTATCATCATGTCATCTGTATATATCAGGCCTTAGAGCCAGTGAATGACACTAAACTGAATCAGATCTGTGCTGCAATATAGACGATTAAAAGATATTCATACAGTATGAAAAAACTGAATTATAGAGAAAAAGAGAGAATTATTACTTTTAGTTATAAGGAAAAGCTATAATTCTTGGACTAATTACTTTACTTTTTCATTTCCTTAGAGGAAGGCTCTCCCCTAAACTTGTACTCTGTGTTATGCATAGTGTAGAGTCTGGAAGGATGGTACATAACACAAGGATAAAGTGAACACCCTAGAAAAAGTGTATCAGCTTTTTCCGCAAGGGTTTGTGCACATGGCATCTTTTACTGGTGGTCAAACCCGATGAGTTTTTCAAAATGAAGGCACTTCAGACATTTATTATACAGTATCGAGAGTCTTCAAAGTGAAAAGTGCCTTTAGAATAATTTGCTCACTTCTTTTAGCCACTTGGCATCTTTCGAAACTTGAAGAGGATAAAAGAAGCTTAAAAGACTGAACATATGAACAGCAAGTTGTTCCATAGAAATGCAAATGTTTCATACTTTTGGGCACTTAACGATTTTTCAGATGGATTTTGGACCAGAATCCACCTGAAAATGACATTGTGTGAACATACTCTTAAAGTATGACTGTTATTTCAGGTAAACTTGCAGCAATATGTCTGTGTAGCTCCTACCGTCTCCTTTACCCTACCCTCTCCATAGAATTTTATGAGCAGCAACTGTCATCTCCTATCTCTATAATGAAAAAAATTGGCTTCAATAAAAACAGATTTTATCAGCCGAATTAAGAGTGAACGATCAGTCCAAGACGAGAAAGAATCAGAAGTCTTCTTAGTTCTCTTGGGGTTTGTTCAAACATAGAACATCAGGTGCAATAATGGTTAAATGGAAAACTGAATAACTATTGTACCCAAAAATGTATATTTCATATCTTGTTGGCCATTTTTCTATCTCTGTCAATCCCATAGGATTAGAATGTTACAGCACTGGGAATGCTGATCCACTGATCCATTTTAAGGGAATCTGTCATCAGATCTTTACTACCCTACCTGTGAGCAACATGATGAAGGGGCATACACAGTGGCATAACTAGATTTAAATGGGTCTGAGTGCAAAATTTGGACCAGGGCTTCCACCAGCATAATGGTCAGATGTATGGGCTCCTGTAGCTTTCTTGATCCTATAAAAACACGTATGTCCCCCCATTAAAATAAATAAATACTACAGATAAAATATAAAAATCTCATGGAAAACACAACAATAAGATATTTTTGTAAGCAATGCTTCTTAATAGTAGTTATACAGTTACCAAATAAAAAATATCACTATGATGTGGGTCCAAGGACACAGATTCAGCTGAAAATAGCGATGGAGTCAGGGGGGTCCCTTCCTCCATTGCCCCATCGTTATGCCACTGGGCAGAGGACTTGATACCAGCGATTCCATACTTTTCCTTACTGATTGCAGCTATTTTGATTAAAAACTGTTTTATCTGCTGCAGATCTAGCAGTTCTCTAAATGCTGAGCTCTGTGTAATCCACGCACACCACTGATTGGTAGCTTTGTGTGTGCACAATCTTTGAGACATTTGATGAACAGTAATGAAAAAGGTAAGTTACCTGGTGAGTAGGTTATTGATTTGTTGTGTGGTTAAGAAGCCAAATAAATTCCATAAAACTCATATCAGTGCTTCCCTGAGGAACAAAGGGGGAATAAATTATGTTACATATCTGTATAAATGTATAATAGGTACATAGTGTCAAAAGCTTCAACTTTAAAGAGTACACCCCCTGTAATTCATTTTATTTTCAATAATAAGATTTAAAGAGGACCTGTCACTTGGTGAAAAGTGTGCAGTTCTGTTTTTGTTTTATTCCAGCTGCTGCCCTGAGTATTACATTTTTTTGTTGTTTTGAATTCCTCCATATGGTCCCAGAGTTATGGGCCTTTTTATTTGTGCTAATTGTTATGGTCTTTACAAGTGGGTTTGGCTCACAGTATTTTGGGGAGTGTCTTTAGGATGCTCTGTATTTTTAGGCCACGTTCACACATTCAGTATTTGGTCAGTATTTTACCTCAGTATATGTAAACCAAAACCAGGAGAGGAACAGTCAGAGGAGACGTATAATAGAAACACGTCACCACTTCTGTATTTATCACCCACTCCTGGTTTTGGCTTACAAATACTGAGGTAAAATACTCACCAAATACTAATAGTGAGGCGGTAGCCTTAAGCCACGGCCCCACTATCAGTATTTGGTCAGTATTTTTTCTCAGGAGTGGGAGACAAAACCAGGAGAGGAACAGTCAGAGGAAAAGTATAATAGAAACACGTCACCACTTCTGTATTTATCACCCACTCCTGGTTTTGGCTTACAAATACTGAGGTAAAAACTCACCAAATACTAATAGTGAGGCGGTAGCCTTAAGCCATGGCCCCACTATCAGTATTTGGTCAGTATTCGGTCGGTATTTTTTCTCAGGAGTGGGAGACAAAACCAGGTGAGGAACAATCAGAGAAAAGGTATAATAGAAACAAGTCACCAATTCTACACTACTTACCACCTCCTGGTTTTGGCTTACAAATACTGAGGTAAAATACTGACCCCACGTGTGAACGTGGTCTTACACTGTGAACCTGACCCCCTTGGTAAAGACTGTAAACATTAGCATAAATGTAAAAGCTTATATTTCTGGAACTGTATGGCAGACTTTAAAAAAGGAAGAGGAGCAAAAGGAATACATAAAGAAAAGACTGGTCACTTTTAACCTGGCGACAGGTAAGAAAAATGTGGGGTTGTTTTTACTTTTTTTTAAACTTTTTTTTATTACTTCCCTGGAGAGGCCATATTGTAGATAAAACAAGCTTCCTTCCTGATAGTCGTTATAGTCAGTGCAGTGGGGTTTCTTTTCTTTAGGGCAACAGTAATGAATGGAGTTTATTAGTACAACCTCCTGTACTAGAGAGCAACAAAGGAGATAGAAACAAAGCCTTATCTTACAGTATTGCTATCCTTTCTGTTCACATGAACATTATTAGTGTTGAGCGAGTATGCTCGGCACTGCTCGGTACTCGCCCGAGCATCACGCTACTCGGGATGTTCGGCGAGCACCGAGCATTTCCGGGTTACTCGGGCGGGAGCTCGGGTCTCCGCCCTGCATGTTTGGCGCTCTTTACAGAGCCAATGAACATGCAGGGATTGCCAGCCAGTCACTGTAATGCCGCAGCCATGTTGTTTGTGGGCAATACATTGATTGGCTGGCCGCACAGCGTCACCTCGAGTATTTAAAACCGGGCGCCGCCATCTTGGACACAGTCGCTCCGGATCAGACAGTGTAGGGACAGCGCTCCTGATTTAGGGAGAGATATAAACTGCGGAATAGTTAGTGTAGGGTCTGTAAAGGCTGCCAGATCAAACAAACAGTCCTTCTCAGGACTAATATCCATCCCAGATATCAGGCAAGCAGGCGGTATAGGAGACCCAGTGGTTATACCAGCAAACGCTGCATTACAGTCCTGTGTGCTCCTGTTGCTGAAATTGCTGGACTTAGCTCCAGGTCCCAGGGGCCAGGAAAAATCCTTTTTTTTTCATCTAAATCCTCTTTTGTTTTTCCTCCTTCACACTGTACAAATACCCGTCTTATTAACCTTTTGGTGTCCCCCCCACCCACCCAAAAAAAAAAAAAACGTGTGTCTCTGATTTTTCAGACACAAATATATCTGTTGAAAATAGTCTGGTGTAGCCATGAGAAATAGAAGTGTGGTTTTGCAGTTCCACGGTTCAAACCTCTGTATTATCCTCTTTTGGGCCGTTTGTATCTAAATAAAAACAGTTTGAGTGTGTCGCTCACTGTTCAGCCGCAAATATATATATTTAAAAAAGTCTGGTATACACCAGTAAATTATAACTGTGGTTTTGCTGTTCCACAGTAAAAAATCTCTATTATCCTGCTTTTCGCATATTTTGCTGTAAAAAAAAATAATAGTGTCTCCTGATTGTTCAGACACAAATATATCTGTTGAAAATAGTCTGGTGTAGGCCCGAGAAATACAAGTGTGGTTTTGCAGTTCCACGGGTCAAATCTCTGTATTATCCTGCTTTTTTGCATTTTTTGCTGTAAAGAAAAACAGTAGTGTCTCCTGATTGTTCAGACACAAATATATCTGTTGAAAATAGTCTGGTGTAGGCTAGAGAAACAGAAGTGTGGTTTTGCAGTTCCACGGTTCAAACTTCTGTATTATCCACTTTTGGGCCATTTGTATCTAAAAAAAAACAGTTTGAGTGTGTCGCTCACTGTTCAGCTGCAAATATATATATTTAAAAAAGTCTGGTATACACCAGTAAATTATAACTGTGGTTTTGCTGTTCCACGGTAAAAAATCTCTGTATTATCCTGCTTTTTTGCATTTTTTGCCGTAAAGAAAAACAGTAGTGTCTCCTGATAGTTCAGACACAAATATATCTGTTGAAAATAGTCTGGTGTAGGCCCAAGAAATACAAGTGTGGTTTTGCAGTTCCAGGGGTCAAATCTCTGTATTATCCTGCTTTTTTGCATTTTTTGCTGTAAAGAAAAACAGTAGTGTCTCCTGATTTTTCAGACACAAATATATCTGTTGAAAATAGTCTGGTGTAGGCCCGAGAAATACAAGTGTGGTTTTGCAGTTCCACGGGTCAAATCTCTGTATTATCCTGCTTTTGGCATTTTTTGCCGTAAAGAAAAACAGTAGTAGTGTCTCCTGATTGTTCAGACACAAATATATCTGTTGAAAATAGTCTGGTGTAGGCCCGAGAAATACAAGTGTGGTTTTGCAGTTCCACGGGTCAAATCTCTGTATTATCCACTTTTGGGCCATTTTTACCAAAAAAAAAAACAGTTTGAGTGTGTCACTCACTGTTCAGCTGCAAATATATCTATTTAAAATTGTCTGGTGTACCCCAGTAAACAATAACTGTGGTTTTGCCATTCCACGGTAAAAAATCTCTATTATTCAGCTTTTGATATTTTTTCCCTAAAGAAAAACAGTAATAGTTTCTCCCTGATTGTTCAGATTGTTTAAAAGAGTCGGGTGTAGGCCAGAGAAATAGAACTGTGGTTTTCCTCTTCCACGGTTCTAATCTTCTTTTTATTACCCTTTTTCCATTGATAGTGCGAGTGTAAGCTATTTTACTTCCTTTACAATGGGCAAGGCGCGTTGCAAGGGACGTGGAACTGGACGTTCTGGTGATGTGCGTGTAGAGGACGGGGCCGTGGCCAAGGTGAAAATGTGCCACAACCAAAAGCCACATCTTCTCGCTCCCACTTCTTGACCGAATTACTAGGGAAGCACAGAACAACACCAGTATTGCGAACTGATCAGTGTGAACAGGTTATTAATTGGATAGCAGATAATACTTCCAGTTACCTGGGCACTACCACCTCCGGTCTGTCTTCCACACGGTCAACTCTTAGTAGCCGTGAGTCTCGACTGCATACTCCTCCTCACCCTGATGCTCCTTCCTTCCACCATGCCAAGTGTCGTCAGACAGCAACTGATCCCACACTTGGACACTCTGAAGAGCTGTTCACTGGTCCATTTCCAGATTTGTGCCCCTCGCCTGCTCCGCTTGAAGTGGTGGAAGAGGAGATCCCATGTTGCGATGCCCAAATATTTGAACAGCCACGGCCACAGGAAGTCGACGCTGGCAATTTGTCACAAGAGGTGGACGATGACGAGACACAATTGCCAGGAAGTGAGGAGGAGGATCGTGGTGCGCAAGTGAAAGAGGAGGAGGTGGTGGATGATCTAGTAACTGACCCAACGTGGCAGGAGGACATGCAGAGCGAGGCCAGCAGCACACAGGGTGAGGGAGGCAGAGTACCCCAACAGGCAGGAAAAAGCAGTGTGGTGGCTGCACACAGAAGGCGGGCAACAGTTCCCCGTAACACCAACACGAGGGACGTTGCCAGTACAACCTGTAGGTCTTCCAGAGTCTGGAATTTTTTTAAAGACTCTGCTGATAACCCCAAAAAGGCCATTTGTACCACCTGCCATGCCAGCATCAGCACGGGTGACAAAACTACCAGCCTGACCACACCAGCATGATCAGGCACATGGCAGCAAAGCACACGACTTTGTGGGGCGAACCCCAGTGTAACGGGTCTGGGAGGTGGAACCTCTGAGCAACTATACAAAGGGGCAGTCCTTGTAAGGAAGCGGGTGGCTCCCAGGGAAGGCGGGCAGGTAGTCACGGCAAGTGACAGGGACAGTCTCTGGGTCGAAAGGCAGGAAGTCACGGCAAGTGACGGGGACAGTCTCTTGACAGGCGGATGGTCACGGCAAGTGACAGCAGGGTAAGAGTCTCTAGATGGGCAGGTGGTCACGGCAAGTGACAGCAGGGAAATAGTCTCTAGACGGGCAGGTGGTCACGGCAAGTGACAGCAGGGAAGAGTCTCTAGATAGGCTATCAGGCAGGTAGCAGGTGAGCGCTCCCAGGTGAGCGGGCAAGAGTCTCTGGACAGGCAGGTGGTCACGGCAAGTGATGGCAGAGCCTCCAGGTAGGCTAGCAGGCAGGTAGCAGGTGAGCGCTCCCAGATGAGCGGGCAAGAGTCTCTGGACAGGCAGGTGGTCACAGCAAGTGACGGCTAAGCCTCCAGGTAGGCTAGCAGGTAGGTAGCAGGTACGCGCTCCCAGGTGAGCGAGTAAGAGTCTCTGGACAGGCAGGTGGTCACAGCAAGTGACGGCTAAGCCTCCAGGTAGGCTAGCAGGCAGGTAGCAGGTGAGCGCTCCCAGGTGAGCGAGTAAGAGTCTCTGGACAGGCAGGTGGTCACAGCAAGTGACGGCTAAGCCTCGAGGTAGGCTAGCAGGCAGGTAGCAGGTGAGCGCTCCCAGGTGAGCGAGTAAGAGTCTCTGGACAGGCAGGCCGGTATCAGGCAGGTATCTGGCAGGTACTTCCTGGTCCGCAGGCGGACTGATCCATAGACAGACTGGCAGGTGCTGGTAGGCAGACTGTCAGACCACAGGATAGCAAGCAGGTAAGCAGATATCAGGCAGGTATCAGGCAGGTATCAAGCAGGAATCTGGCAGGTGACTGGCAGGTGACTGGTAACGGGACCTGAGGGCTGAAGCAGAGTTGAAAGGCTTTGCAACAACATTGCTCGGGCACCTCCATTTTGGAGGAGGTGCCTTATATATGGTGAGGTCCTCCGGCCATTGGCCGGGGACTCCTTAGGACGAGACGCGCGGCCCCTTTAAGAGAGGGGGAGCGCACGCGCGCGCACCCTAAGCACAGAGGCCGGGAAGCAGCGCGCGCTGCCAGCAGAGCGGGAGGAAGCCGCCGGGCACGGAGCGGAGAGGTGAGGGGAACGGCGTCCCTGTCTGGCAGGAGGCAGGGACGCCGACGCTACACCCAGGGTCCATGACCACTGCTTCTTCCGCTGTTGTGCGTGCAATAGAACCCCCTGTTGTGTGTGCAAGGCAATCCTCTGTCCATACTGCATGCAAAGATGCCCCCTCCTCTCAGTCTTCACTTGTTATGGCAGTTTCTCAAGAAACAGCATCAACGTCCACGTCCACATCCCACCGCAGCGTTCAATTGTCCATATCCCAGACCTTTGAACGAAAGCGGACATTCGCAGCTAACGCCCCACAGGCCACAGTCCTAAATTCGCACATTTCACGACTGCTTGCGTTAGAAATGCTGCCTTTTAGGCTGGTGGAGATGGAATCCTTCCGCAACCTTATGGCAGTGTCCGTCCCTCGGTACTCGGTCCCCAGCCGACACTATTTTGCCCGGTGTGCCATTCCCGCACTACACAAGCACGTGTCCCAAAACATCTGCCGTGCCCTCAACAACGCAGTTACTGGGAGAGTCCACCTGACAACGGACACGTGGACAAGTGCTTGTGGCCAGGGACGGTACATCTCCCTGATGGCACACTGGTTAAACATAGTGGAAGCCGAGACCCAGTCGGACCTTGGGACGGAACACATCCTCCCCACACCGAGGATTGCGGGCCCTATGTCAGTCAGAGTTGCCCCCACAGTGTACAGCTCCTGCGCATCATCCTCCTCCTCCTCCTCATGTTCAGCCTCCATCTCAGATATCACCACATCAGTTACAAGCTGGAAGCACTGCAGTACTGCCTCCGCCAAGCGGCAACAGGCTGTGCTGAAACTCATAAGCTTAGGTGAGAAACCTCACACTGCTTGTGAGTTGTGGACAGCTGTGAAAGAGCAGGCAGATCTGTGACTGAGACCGCTGAACCTACATCCAGGCATGGTCGTGTGTGACAATGGCTATAACCTGGCTCTAAGGCGAGGCGAGATCACACACGTACCATGCCTGGCTCATGTGCTTAACCTTGTGGTTCAGCGGTTTCTTACATCGTACCCCGAGCTGCCAGATCTGCTCGACAAAGTACGCCGCCTGTCAGCTCATTTTCGAAAGTCGGCTACAGCTTCCGCCGCCCTTGCTGTGTTGCAGCAGCGTTTGCAGCTTCCGTCACACCGACTGGTGTGTGATGTCCCCACACATTGGAACTCTACCCTCCACATGTTGCAAAGGATTTGTGAGCAGAAGAGAGCAGTTGTGGAGTACCAGCTGCAACAAGGCCGTCGATATTCAGATCAGACTCCACACATAAGACCTCAGGAGTAGACCTGCATGTCTGACATATGTACCATCTTGACAAACTTTGAGGAGTCCACCAAGATGGTGAGTGGCGATGACACCATCATTAGCGTCAGCATTCAACTTGTCTGTATTTTGCAACGCTCTCTGCAGAGAATTAAAGAGGAGGCATTGGAGCCAGAGTATGATGAGATGGATCAAGAAGCCGTAGCGATCGATCACACACAGCCCAGCCTCATCTCATCCCAACGTGCATTGGGGGACAATGAGGGAGAGGAGGAGGAGGAGGAGGAAGAACAGGAGCTTGTAACATGCGCTGTAGACGGTAGTACCTGTACAACTGTCATACCGTCGGTTCAGCGTGGGTGGCCTGAGGACAGGGGGGAGGAGGAGGAGAGCATGGTCATCTTGGTGAAGACACGGAAGTCTTGCCCGTTACCAGTCTGGCACGCATGGCTGACTTTATGTTATGCTGCCTTAACCATGACCCTCGCGTTGTCAAAATGTTGGGTGACAGTCATTACTGGTTGATGACACTTTTAGACCCCCGCTACAAGGAGAACTTTCACTCTCTTATTCCTGAGGTGGAGAGGTCTAGAAAAATGGGGCAGTACCAGAAGGCCCTTGCTGCAGAACTGTTAAAAAAAAATTCCCATCTGAACACGCTAGCGGCAGAGGTCACAGTTCGTTGCCCAACCAAGGCGTACATGTGAGAGAGACGCAACTCCAATTCAGCAGAGGCAGGGGAACACTGTCAACGTTCTGGGACAGTTTTCTCAGACCCTCCCTTCGGAGGACAGACCCTGAGGCGCGGGGTACTTTCACAAGGAGTAGAAAGTTTCAAAAGATGGTGAGGGAGTACCTTGCCGACCGTACCAGCGTCCTCCGTGATTCCTCTGTGCCTTTTAATTATTGGGTATCCAAGCTGGACACTTGGAATGAACTTGCTCTGTATGCCTTGGAGGTCCTGGCCTGCCCTGCCGCTAGCGTGTTATCGGAGCGTGTTTGTAGTGCCGCTGCGGGAATTATAACTGATAAGCGCACTCGCCTGTCAACTGACAATGCTGACAAGCTGACCCTTATCATAATGAACAAGGGCTGGATTGGGCCAGACTTCTCATCACCACCAAATGACAGCAGAGTAACATAAAGTCAAATCCACTGTGTTATTTCGCTAGGTGTATTCACGTGCACCGCTTCACACCCACACATGGGTATACGCTTCCTTATTTCAGCTGTTTTATGTTCTTCTCCTTATCCTCAGCCTCCACCACTATACCACCAGGGTGACCATGGTCAGTGTTGCCATTATTGAAAGTTCCTCCATCCTTATTTTTGTCAGCTTTTGCTTGTAAGGCATAAGCAAAGACTGTGGGAGACCCACTCCCCAATAATGGGAATAATATTTTTAAGATGCTGTACTGTATGGCTCTTGTAAGGGGCATTAAAACTGTCTTGTTAAGCTACTGTGACCTCCACCACTTTTCCGAGGGGCATTAAAAGCGTCTTGTTAAGCTACTGGGACCTCCACGTCTCTTCTGAGGGGCATTAAAAGCGTCTTGTTAAGCTACTGTGACCTCCACCACTTTTCCGAGGGGCATTAAAAGCGTCTTGTTAAGCTACTGCGACCTCCACCACTTTTCCAAGGGGCATTAAAACCATCTTGTTAAGCTACTGGGACCTCCATGTCTCTTTCGAGGTGCATTCAAACCGTCTTGTCAAGCTACTGGGACCTCCACGTCTCTTCCAAGGGGCATTCAAACCGTCTTGTTAAGCTACTACAACCTCCACCACTTTTCCAAGGGGCATTAAAACCATCTTGTTAAGCTACTGGGACCTCCACATCTCTTCTGAGGGGCATTAAAAGCATCTTGCTAAGCTACTGTGACCTCCACCACTTTTCCGAAGGGCATTAAAACCGTCTTGTTAAGCTACTGGGACCTGCATGTCTCTTTCGAGGGGCATTAAAACCGTCTTGTTAAGCTACTGGGACCTCCACGTCTCTTCCAAGGGGCATTCAAACCATCTTGTTAAGCTACTGCGACCTTCACCACTTTTCCAAGGGGCATTAAAACTGTCTTGTTAAGCTACTGGGACCTCCACGTCTCTTTCGAGGGGCATTCAAACCGTCTGTTAAGCTATTGGGACCTCCACGTCTCTTCCAAGGGGCATTCAAACCGTCTTGTTAAGCTACTGCGACCTCCACCACTTTTCCAAGGGGCATTAAAACCATATTGTTAAGCTACTGGGACCTCCATGTCTCTTCTAAGGGGCATTCAAACTGTCTTGTTAAGCTACTGCGACCTCCACCACTTTTCACTTTTCCAAGGGGCATTAAAACCGTCTTGTTAAGCTACTGGGACCTCCACATCTCTTCTGAGGGGCATTAAAAGCGTCTTGTTAAGCTACTGTGACCTCCACCACTTTTCCAAAGGGCATTCAAACCGTCATGTTAAGCTACTGGGACCTCCACGTCTCTTCCAAGGGGCATTCAAACCGTCTTGTTAAGCTACTGCGACTTCCACCACTTTTCCAAGGGGCAGTAAAACCGTCTTGTTAAGCTACTGGGACCTCCACGTCTCTTCTGAGGGGCATTAAAAGCGTCTTGTTAAGCTACTGTGACCTCCACCACTTTTCCGAAGGGCATTAAAACCGTCTTGTTAAGCTACTGGGATCTCCACGTCTCTTTCAAGGGGCATTAAAACCGTCTTGTTAAGCTACTGGGACCTCCACGTCTCTTCTGAGGGGCATTCAAACCGTCTTGTTTAGCTACTGCGACCTCCACCACTTTTCCAAGGGGCATTAAAACCGTCTTGTTAAGCTACTGGGACCTCCACGTCTCTTCTGAGGGGCATTAAAAGCGTCTTGTTAAGCTACTGTGACCTCCACCACTTTTCCGAAGGGCATTAAAACCGTCTTGTTAAGCTACTGGGATCTCCACGTCTCTTTCAAGGGGCATTAAAACCGTCTTGTTAAGCTACTGGGACCTCCACGTCTCTTCTGAGGGGCATTCAAACCGTCTTGTTTAGCTACTGCGACCTCCACCACTTTTCCAAGGGGCATTAAAACCGTCTTGTTAAGCTACTGGGACCTCC
Organism: Phyllobates terribilis; assembly: GCF_046119375.1. Classification (NCBI taxonomy): domain Eukaryota; kingdom Metazoa; phylum Chordata; class Amphibia; order Anura; family Dendrobatidae; genus Phyllobates; species Phyllobates terribilis. The sequence continues at coordinate 109,686,496 of NW_027362771.1, forward strand.
ACGTCTCTTCTGAGGGGCATTAAAAGCGTCTTCTTAAACCACTCTTAACTCCACAGCTCTTCCAAGGGGCATTGAAATGTTGTTTTTAATTAACGCTAACCTCCACGACTCTTCGAACGGGCATTGCATTTCCTCCTAATTTTTGGCAGCTTTTGCTTGGAAGGCATAAGCAAAGACTATGGGAGACACACTCCCCAATAATGGGAATAATGTTTGTAATATGCTGTACTGCATGGCTCTTGTAAGGGGCATTGCAAGTTCCTCCGTCCTAATTTTTGTCAGCTTTTGCTTGGAAGGCATAAGCAAAGACTATGGGAGACACACTCCCCAATAATGGGAAAAATGTTTGTAATATGCTGTACTGCATGGCTCTTGTAAGGGGCATTGCAAGTTCCTCCGTCCTAATTTTTGGCAGCTTTTGCTTGGAAGGCATAAGCAAAGACTATGGGAGACACACTCCCCAATAATGGGAATAATGTTTTTAAGATGCTGTACTGTATGGCTCTTGTAAGGGGCATTAAAACCGTCTTGTTAAGCTACTGCAACCTCCACCACTTTTCGGAGGGGCATTAAAACCGTCTTGTTAAGCTACTGTGACCTCCACGTCTCTTCAAGGGGCATTCAAACCGTCTTGTTAAGCTACTGGGACCTCCACGTCTTTTCCGAGGGGCATTAAAACCGTCTTGTTAAGCTACTGTGACCTCCACGTCTCTTCAAAGAGGCATTAAAAGCATTTCCTCCTAATTTTAGTCAGCTTTTACTTTTCAATGCAAAGGTGAAAACTAAGGGAGACCCACTCCCCAATAAAGGGTAGAAGGTTTTTAGTATGCTGTAATCCACGTCTGTTTCAAGGGGCTTTGCAGTTCCTCACAATTTTTGGAAAGCCTTCCATTCACTGCTTAGGCCAACAGTGTACAGGAGACCCAGTTGCTATAAATGGAAAAAACGGTTTAGTTAAGGCCCTCTGACCTCCATGTCATTTCCAAGGGGCATTGGAGTGCCTCAAAATTTTTAGTAGGCATTGCACTCACTGTATGCCCTATAACTGTGTAGCCGAACCGCTCCTTTTGTTACAGAAACATATCCTACAAGACATATGTGGTTGACTGGCCTGATATTGATGTAAATGGTCCCTGTTCCTCCTGCTCTTTCTCCTTTGCTACTACTTCATCCATCATTTATCACCTGAAGCTTTGTTTTAACGGGAGTCATAGAACTGGGATAGTAGCTGTTATGCACACGCCCGGACTGACTGGCGTGTGCGGGTGTTGTGGTTCCACTGGACCATGGACCGGAGAGTGCCTGGAGGGGCGTGACTAAATATCTGGCCGATCCGACCAAGGTGGCACGACGGCATACGACGCCAGTGCACCAGGGAGAAACCGGGCAGAGTGACCAGGTGCTACTCCAGGTCAAACTCCGGACACGGGGGTTGACCCACACTGGGATTACTGGAACAGGCAGGTTAGGCTGGCACAGACTGGTGGATGTAAGCAAACACGGCAGGTATGCAGATGGGTGGATACAGGCGAGTATGCAGGCAGGGAGGTACTGGCCGAAAGGACGGGCTGGAGCACAGAGAGGTTAAGACCCAGTACAGACTGGGTCACAGAACCGCAGATGCGGTAGACAACCACAGCAGAGAGGAAACGCCCGAAGCGATGGGCAAGAACAGAGCAGGACGGGGCTGCAGGAGCAGCGAGCACAAGCAGGGCAGGACAGGACTGCCGGAGCAGCGGGCAGAAGCAGGGCAGGGCGGAAACCGCAGAAGCAGTAAGCAAGATAAGAGCAGAGCAGAAACCGCAGGAGCGGCAAGCAAGGCAGGAGCAGAGCGGACACCGCAGAGCGGTAAACAAGGCAGGAGCAGAGCAGAAACCGCAAGAGCGGTAAGCTAAGCAGGAGCAGAGCGGACACCGCAGAGCGGTAAACAAGGCAGGAGCAGAGCAGAAACCGCAAGAGCGGCAAGCTAAGCTGGAGCAGAGCGGACACCGCAGAGCGGTAAACAAGGCAGGAGCAGAGCAGAAACCGCAAGAGCGGCAAGCTAAACAGGAGCAGAGCGGACACCGCAGAGCGGTAAACAAGGCAGGAGCAGAGCAGAAACCGCAAGAGCGGCAAGCTAAGCAGGAGCAGAGCGGACACCGCAGAGCGGTAAACAAGGCAGGAGCAGAGCAGAAACCGCAAGAGCGGCAAGCTAAGCAGGAGCAGAGCGGACACCGCAGAGCGGTAAACAAGGCAAGGGGATAGGACTCTGTTCACAAAGAACAGACGGAGAAGGAAAGGCAGAACCAGAAGCACGCACAGTACTTACATAGAAGTAGCGAGCGTACACTAAATTCACAACAGAGGTACAGAGACGACGAGAAGGAATTTAGGAGCGAGTTCAGACTCTGCAGAAAGACGCAGAAAACAGACATAGAGGGAAAAGGGAGACAAGGTTAAAGTAGAAACGAGGCACAGACAACAGGGAACAGAGGAACGGGAACAGAGACAGCAAGGCAGGAACACAAACAGGACTCTGTTCAGACGGGAACAGATACCGCAAGGCAGGAACACAAACAGGACTCTGTTCAGACGGGAACAGATACCGCAAGGCAGGGACACAAACAGAACTCTGTTCAGACGGGAACAGATACCGAAAGGCAGAGACACAAACAGGACTCTGTTCAGACGGGAACAGATACCGAAAGGCAGAGACACAAACAGGACTCTGTTCAGACGGGAACAGATACCGCAAGGCAGGGACACAAACAGGACTCTGTTCAGACGGGAACAGATACCGCAAGGCACAGACAGGCAGATCTAGGAATACGGCCCCTAGAAGGCGAAAGAACAGGCAAGAAGCGTGTTCACAAGAACAGACCACAGTTCAGACACAGAACTGGAAAACAGGCAGGAAAACAGGATAGGACCTGGCATGTCAGAGACAAAAAGCCAACTGACAAGAAACAATGCTCAGGCGCCATCTTGAGGAAGAAGGTGGTATAAATACCCAAAGATGGACAGCAATAGGCTGAAGGTGCAACAGGGGCGTGTCCGCAGCAGGTACAAGAAACAGGAAGTTCAGCGGGCGTCGCCCTATGCAGCCAAAACAGACAAACAGACAGCAAGGAGGGAAGCCAGAGAGACATTCTGGACAGGAGATCAAGTGCGCGCTCTTGCACAGTGAGAGATGGACCACTATGCAAGGACGCCGCCAGGTATGTTACAGTACCCCCCCTTTACGCCCCCTCATCTTCAGGCCTGCCAGAATCTTCCGCAGGGAATTCGAGGGCCAATTCTTCACTTCGAAGAGATCACTTCCACTGTCCACCGGAAAAACTGGTCTCCTCTGGGTAGCTAGGATGCTACCTCCCATCCAGCCACCCTTAGCAACAGACGAAACGGGTGGAGTACCAGGAACAGCACACAAGGAAGTCTCTCTCCACATATTTTCAGGTGGCACCCCAGAGGGTACAGGAGACAACTGGAAGTCCTCCACCGGGTTGGAGGGGGACAGAGACTTGGGGGTAATCTCTGCTTCGAGGTACATCTTGTCAAGCTCACTGGAAGAAATAGACGGGTTATCAGGTACATAATGAGGAAAAGTCACTGTCTCTTTGTTATCTGGTGGTACCCCGAGGATTCAGGAAACAACTGGAGGTCCTCTGCCGGGTCAGAAGAGTGCCGAGGCTCAGAGAAAACATCTGCTTCAGAGTACACTAGGTCGGACTCACTGGACGAAGCAGGCGAGGTATCGGGTACCGAGTATAGGAAAGTCTCTGTCCATTCACCACCAGGTGGCACCCCGAAGGGTTCTGGAGACAACTGGCGGTCCTCCGCCTGGTCAGAGGGGTGTAGAGACTCACGGGTAACCTCTGCTTCAGAGTACACTAGGTCGGACTCACTGGACGAAGCAAGCGAGGTATCAGATCCAGGATATAGGAAAGTCTCTGTCCATTCACCACCAGGTGGCACCCCGAAGGGTTCTGGAGACAACTGGAGGTCCTCCGCCTGGTCAGAGGGGTGTAGAGACTCGGGAGTAACCACTGCTTCGGAGTACACTAGGTTAGACTCAGTGGACGAAGCGAGCGAGGTATCAGGTACAGAGTATAGGAGAGTCTCTGTCCTTTCGCTACCAGGTAGCACCCCGAAGGGTTCTGGAGACAACTGGAGGTCCTCCGCCTGGTTGGAGGGGTGTAGAGACTCGGGAGTAACCTCTGCTTCGGAGTACACTAGGTTGGACTCACTGGACGAAGCGAGCGAGGTATCAGGTACAGAGTATAGGAGAGTCTCTGTCCTTTCGCTACCAGGTAGCACCCCGAAGGGTTCAGGAGACAACTGGAGGTCCTCCGCCTGGTCGGAGGGGTGTAGAGACTCGGGGGTAACTACCACTTTGGGGTACCCATTGTCAGGCTCACAGGACGAAGCGTACAAAGTATCGAGTACCGGGTGTAGAGAAGTCTCTCTCCATTTGTCATCGAGTGGTATCCCGGAGGATTCAGGAGGCAACAGGGGGTCCTCCGCCAGGTAGTAGAGGTGCACAGACTCTGAGGTAACCACAGCTTTGGAGCATCCTTGGACATGCACACCGGTTAAAGTGGGTGAAGCATCTGATGCCGGGTGCAGGAAGTTCTCCTGTGTGGAGTCTGGATGGGCAGAAGTCTCTTCGGGCAGGAGAACTGGTGCACTACCCAAGCACATTACCCGTTGGGGCTTCTCCGGGATACAGGGAGATGAAGCTTCAGTAGGGACTTCAAGGTTGGGGTCAGGAGGTCTCAGGGAGGACAGACCCTGGCGTGACGGCTTGCCTCTACGTCTAGCACGTCTGGACTGCCTCTTGAGGTTGGGAGAAGTATTCCGGAAAGCGTAGTCACCCTGTGAGGATTCTGGGTGGGCAGTAGTCTCATTGGGCTGGAGGACTATTGCGCTACCCACACACATTACGCATTGGGGCTGCTCCGGGATATTAGGAAGTGAAGCTTCAGCAGGAGCCTCCGGGTTAGGATCATCGAAGACCATTAGAAAGGCCACCAGGAAGGCCATTAGGTCCAGGAGGATCGGATCCTGTGTTTCATATAGGGGGTTGATCCATTCCAAGGCATCACCCGCCAGGTAAGACATAATGAATGCCACCTTAACCCGATCGGTGGGAAAACATAGAGGGTAGAACTTGAAGTGTAGCATGCATTGCTCCACAAATGCACGACTTTGTCTTGGATCCCCATAATAACGTAGCGGATCCGCAGGAACGAGAGCAGATAGATCCATCTGGACGGGTGCGTAATTCGCCTGGAACTCAGCTAAAGGAAAAAAAAAAATTATTTATTTATTTTAATGCATGTATTCGCTGGAAAACTTCTCAGAGAGCGAAGGCCGTGGGGCTCAACGGGAACCATGGCCTGAGCATGCTGTTATGCACACGCCCGGACTGACTGGCGTGTGCGGGTGTTGTGGTTCCACTGGACCATGGACCGGAGAGTGCCTGGAGGGGCGTGACTAAATATCTGGCCGATCCGACCAAGGTGGCACGACGGCATACGACGCCAGTGCACCAGGGAGAAACCGGGCAGAGGGACCAGGTGCTACTCCAGGTCAAACTCCGGACACGGGGATTGACCCACACTGGGATTACTGGAACAGGCAGGTTAGGCTGGCACAGACTGGTGGATGTAAGCAAACACGGCAGGTATGCAGATGGGTGGATACAGGCGAGTATGCAGGCAGGGAGGTACTGGCCGAAAGGACGGGCTGGAGCACAGAGAGGTTAAGACCCAGTACAGACTGGGTCACAGAACCGCAGATGCGGTAGACAACCACAGCAGAGAGGGAACGCCCGAAGCGATGGGCAAGAACAGAGCAGGACGGGGCTGCAGGAGCAGCGAGCACAAGCAGGGCAGGACAGGACTGCCGGAGCAGCGGGCAGAAGCAGGGCAGGGCGGAAACCGCAGAAGCAGTAAGCAAGATAAGAGCAGAGCAGAAACCGCAGGAGCGGCAAGCAAGGCAGGAGCAGAGCGGACACCGCAGAGCGGTAAACAAGGCAGGAGCAGAGCAGAAACCGCAAGAGCGGTAAGCTAAGCAGGAGCAGAGTGGACACCGCAGAGCGGTAAACAAGGCAGGAGCAGAGCAGAAACCGCAAGAGCGGCAAGCTAAGCTGGAGCAGAGCGGACACCGCAGAGCGGTAAACAAGGCAGGAGCAGAGCAGAAACCGCAAGAGCGGCAAGCTAAGCAGGAGCAGAGCGGACACCGCAGAGCGGTAAACAAGGCAGGAGCAGAGCAGAAACCGCAAGAGCGGCAAGCTAAGCAGGAGCAGAGCGGACACCGCAGAGCGGTAAACAAGGCAGGAGCAGAGCAGAAACCGCAAGAGCGGCAAGCTAAGCAGGAGCAGAGCGGACACCGCAGAGCGGTAAACAAGGCAAGGGGATAGGACTCTGTTCACAAAGAACAGACGGAGAAGGAAAGGCAGAACCAGAAGCACGCACAGTACTTACATAGAAGTAGCGAGCGTACACTAAATTCACAACAGAGGTACAGAGACGACGAGAAGGAATTTAGGAGCGAGTTCAGACTCTGCAGAAAGACGCAGAAAACAGACATAGAGGGAAAAGGGAGACAAGGTTAAAGTAGAAACGAGGCACAGACAACAGGGAACAGAGGAACGGGAACAGAGACAGCAAGGCAGGAACACAAACAGGACTCTGTTCAGACGGGAACAGATACCGCAAGGCAGGAACACAAACAGGACTCTGTTCAGACGGGAACAGATACCGCAAGGCAGGAACACAAACAGGACTCTGTTCAGACGGGAACAGATACCGCAAGGCAGGGACACAAACAGGACTCTGTTCAGACGGGAACAGATACCGCAAGGCAGGGACACAAACAGGACTCTGTTCAGACGGGAACAGATACCGAAAGGCAGAGACACAAACAGGACTCTCTTCAGACGGGAACAGATACTGAAAGGCAGAGACACAAACAGGACTCTGTTCAGACGGGAACAGATACCGCAAGGCAGGGACACAAACAGGACTCTGTTCAGACGGGAACAGATACCGCAAGGCACAGACAGGCAGATCTAGGAATACGGCCCCTAGAAAGCGAAAGAACAGGCAAGAAGCGTGTTCACAAGAACAGACCACAGTTCAGACACAGAACTGGAAAACAGGCAGGAAAACAGGATAGGACCTGGCATGTCAGAGACAAAAAGCCAACTGACAAGAAACAATGCTCAGGCGCCATCTTGAGGAAGAAGGTGGTATAAATACCCAAAGATGGACAGCAATAGGCTGAAGGTGCAACAGGGGCGTGTCCGCAGCAGGTACAAGAAACAGGAAGTTCAGCGGGCGTCGCCCTATGCAGCCAAAACAGACAAACAGACAGCAAGGAGGGAAGCCAGAGAGACATTCTGGACAGGAGATCAAGTGCGCGCTCTTGCACAGTGGGAGATGGACCACTATGCAAGGACGCCGCCAGGTATGTTACAGTAGCAGGAAAACATCCAGCAATCCTCGGAGGAGGTAGGATATGCGCCAAAACGCTGACCACCTCAGGCTTAGCCGCTACTACATACATGCGCTTGCATTCCAAGAAAACAAAGCAGATGCTAACTTCTATCATCATCATCATGCTCCTCACCTTGGCACTCTCAACTCCCCTGATGGAGAAGCCAGGGCCCACCAGAGGAGTCTGGTTCTCTGGTGGGCTCGTCCAATGCTGCCCTAAAGCAGACCGGGCTAAGAAAAGTGTGTGGGGGGAAGTTGACAGGAGAAATAGGGGCGGCTGGGGACCATTTATGGACACCCGGCTGCCCCCAGGCGGCTGGGGACCGTGTGTGGACACATGGCCGCCGGGCGGCTGGGGACTGAGTATGGATACCAGGCCGCCAACGCAGCCATGACGTGGTGGCCAGATTCCGCCTCCACATGCCTAAAAGGCCCAATTTCAAGTGCAAGCAAGCAGTATGGTATTGCAGCCTGGGGGTGGGTGGGTGGTTGGCTGCATATTTGCGCTTGCATTGCAAGGAATGGGGGAGGTACAATTGAACACTGCCCTGGGACAAGAACGGGGATAGTTGCAAGTCTGCATCTTCTGATGCGGCAAGGATGACTTCTGATGGGCACACTTTTAGGCAGTGACCTGGGTGTCAGAGATGCTTCCAGGGGTCTTCCCCATGCTGTTCCCATGTCTTTTCAGCACTGTATGCATGTGTTACACAGCACATTGTCTGATAAGGTTGTAAAATGTTAAAATGACATTTCCTGGTGAATGCGTTTGTCACGGTTGAAAGCAATACAAAAGTGCAAAAACGCATAAAAAATGCTACTTGTGAACATAGCCCAAGGTGTGGAGGAGTATTTTTTGGGGGGTTATTTATTTTACCTTATACACAAGTCTTTACCCTGGAAAGGAACTTCCTTAACATATTTCACAGGAAAGCAGTTTTAGTTTCGTTTTTGAACGTTTTATTGTGAGCCCTTAAAGTGGCTTAATACCTCTGACCACGTTGTTGACAGCAGTGACCTGGGGGTCAGAAATGCTTCCTGGGGCGATCCCCATGCTGTCCCCATGTCATTTGAGCACTGTCACTATCGTTTTGGGCACTTGCTAGGCTTTTAAAAGACTGCCCGGGGTGCCGCCGCAAAAATGCTCGGGTCTCCTATAGACTAACATTGGGCTCGTTGCTCGGGTCGAGCACCCGAGTATCACTGCGAGCTCGGCCCGAGCTTCGAGCACCCGAGCATTTTAGTGCTCGCTCAACACTAGTCATTATCCATTTGTAATGGATCCAGTATTAAAATAAAATGGATTGATCCGTTACAAACAGAGAAAAAAACAGCTGCACAATTTGGTTTCCATTCTGCATCAGTTTTTGTTTTGCACGTAACGGATCCGTTTTCATTCAGACACTTCTATTGTTCTGGGCATGCGCAGTGCGAAAAAACAGATTAGTTAATGGATAAATAACAGATTTGTTATAATCTGTTTCTCATGGACTTCAATGTTTGACTGGAGAAAAATGTTGCGCAGACTACATTTTTGATCCAATTAAAAAATGGATAACAGCTGAAAAGGAGGCAAACAGAACACATATATCCGTTTTTAAAATACCAAAACGTATTAAAAAATGTTAATAACAACTGGACATGTGAACATAGCCTTATTAAAATTTACTGAAAAGTTAGATAATAACTAATAAAAATTGTCCTTTAACTGTGTATCTCTAAGACTGGTAAATATAGATTGTGAGATGAGATTTAGCAAAATTGTAAAAAAAAACAACACACTTTTGCGTTGTGTTTTCTGAGATTTTATGCAATCCCTCCTTTTCGTCCCACAAGTTTGCCATAATTTTGTATTATTAATGAATATAACACTTCAAATTGTTCTTCCAATCTAAGCGGGAAGATAGAACTGAGTATGCCTTTAAAGTTAAATATATATATATATATATATATATATGTATACTACCTGGATAGTGTCCCTTGTCCCTTGGGGTCATTGTTACAAAACATTTGGTAGACATACTTATGAGAATTTTTTAATTTCTCCTTTATCATATCAGTTAACTAAAAGGCAAAGAAAAATGAAAAGTTTGACAGTAGGAAAATTAAAACAGTAATGGTAGGCTCACACTACCGTATAAATCGGGCGAGTGCAATCCGATAAAAAATCAGATTTCACACAAACCAATGTTATTCAATGAGGCAGTGCAGATCTGCGTATTTTTTCTCAGCTGCGATTTCACTCCTAAATAGGTACAGTGCAAGAAAAAAAATCACATGCCATACGAAATTACAGTTCTGTAGCATAGAAAACTGTAAATGGTCCTGAAAAAGATTAATAGCTGCTGAATAAAAAACGGTTTGTATACGAACAGCACACGGATGACAAGTGAGGAAAATATCATCCCACTCTCCTGGATGAGAATTGCATCGATTTTTTTTTATACGCTACTGTGAGCGCACCCCGAAGTATATACTTCAATCAGTGCTGGAAATCAGTAGTTAGTTGTCGTTTATTGCCAAGCGATTCATGATATGACTACAGTAGAAACTGGTTACTGGTTTTATCAATTACAAAGAATAAAAATCTTAATTTTGTTTGCTTACTTTCTTGGCAATATGCACTATTTTATGTCTCAATCACAAGTATATGTTTAAGTACATATGTGAAAAAATAGTACATCAGTGTTTTGCAACAGTGTGTCATCAGTGTGTCTGTTTTTATCATCAGAGTGTCAGCCGTGTATCCGTTTTTACTATCTGTGTGTCCAATTTTTCCATTAGAGTGTCCTCTGTTTGTCTGTTTTTAGCATCAGTGTGACATCTGCATGTTTCATGGGTGAATAAATACATAAGGTACAAAGCTTCTTCTATCCACTGCAATGTTAAATACGGACAGCACAGGAATCACACACTGATGCCATCCGTGTACTGCATGTGACGCGCCCCCTGGGCCGTGGGGCACCCGGAGCCGGGCCAGTAGATGCTGGGGGGTTGTTGTCACCGTGGCGGTGACCCGGTCCGTGACCCAGGGCGGTCAAACCAGTGGCAGTCTATTTGTGTGAGGTTAATGTCCGACTATGCCACCTGTGGATTGCGGTTATTGGTAACCGCCGCTGCGGAGCAGTTCGCTGAAGCTGGTGGTATGCGCAGCAAGGTGATGGGACTCCCCACAGGAGGAGTGTAGCTTCAGGGCAGCGTGTATGGATGATGATGGTTGTAGTGCGAGGTATCAGTAATGACAACACAGAGTCTTTGCAGTGCAGTCCCAGGGTCTTTACTCACGGTTATCAACTTCCAAGTTACAGACGTCCAAGCAACTTCCCACGTCGTGCTGTGCGTACTCAGTAAGGGGTTCAGTCCACCCTCAGATATCTCCAGAGCACTTATCAGGACCCCGTTCTGTGTACCTTCCTCTGGCCTCTTCCTGTACCTCACACCCAGCGCCACTTCTATCCGGTACCCTCGGGCCTTAGCGGGCGAGGTATGTTCCGTCCCCTGGTCCTATGTGGACACCTTCTTAGGGCCACTGGTGTGGATTATGATTGCAGCACGTTAGACACTGTAACTGCCGGTTTCTAGCTGAGCCTTCAATGTTTCTCCACTAGTTGAGGGATCCGGTTCCCTATTCTGGCCTGACCACTCTACCTCTTGGTAGCAGCCGGCGTACGGGTGGCCTTCTGCACGGCCCGTACCCCTAGGGTTCCTTCTCTCCTTGTTCCTGGAGCCATCCTGCTCCCTCTTCGCTCTCTCAGGCTCAGGCCTCCTGACTAGGCCCGCCTGTGGAGCAGAGCCCATACAGAGCCTCTGCTCCCTGACTCCTCCTCAGTCTGTCTGACTGGAACTCACCACTGAACCAAGATGGCTCCTACCTATTATACCTCTTACTCCAGTGCTCCCAGGATCTACGTCCTCCACCCACCCACTACATAGTTCCCCCTCTCTAGGTGGTTCCTGCCCACTCCAGCCAGGGATCAGGGACAGTTGTGCTCTCCCTTAGGAGCATTGTCGCCCTGTCCCCCGGAAATGTGGTGTCGTGAATGCAGTGTTAGGGTCCTGAGCCATACTCCTTCCTTACCTGAGAGGGAGATAGCACACCTCTGGGTGAGATGCAATACCTCTGTGGCAACCAAACCCTCAGGGGCGCCACACACCACCCTGGTAAAACACAGCACGTCCGCGGGCTGGAATAGAGTAAAAGACAGTTCAATTTAAAGACATGCAAAAACTTTTAAGATGCATCCGCATATAAGACCATAAAACAATACTTCTTCCCTTTATGGGAGGCTCTTTTTCTTTTAACGTTACTGGTTATCAAAACGTTATAAATGCACCTTTAATAACATCTTTCTATATAAACATTCTTCATATCCAGGCATTTATCATATCACAACAATTTTCACATAAAACTTTTCAAGTAAACTTTTATCAACCAGTCACAGTGGCAGTCTGCAACCAGGTGTCCATTTTCAATAAAGTGCAACTTGCAAACGCGAACATGAGGGACCCGTCCCAAACCTTCAACGGAGGCCCTGGGGTGGCTGCAGGGCATAGGTGATCCAGATGCTGGACCTCGTCTTCGGCCACTTCCAACGGGTTTTTGTTCTGAGGTTACTCGTTGTAATTCTTATAAAACCAGTAATGGGCACTTTAAGAAGTGCAACTATTTACAAGAAGTGGCTGCTCCCAGTCCTCAGCCGGTCAGTCTTTAGACCCATTATGGGTAACTAGGTAAACGGGTAACGACACACAAACTTTGTACTTGCAGTGTCCATTCTGCATACCCTGACAGGTAACTATATACATCAGAGTTCCAGCTACTATTCTTTAGTAGTGGTGCTCCCTCCGGGGAGGCTCTGGTCCACCGCAGGCTGACCCAGCCGGGTCTTCAGCACTGTAGGATGTTGTCTCCACCCTGTGGACATTCAGGGCATACCAGCCCCTCTCACCTCAGTGCCTGGTGTAGATGACGTGATCACCAGGGTACAGGTCTGGTGTGTGAGCGCCCGGGATAGGCGGTTCCAGCAGGGGGACTAGGGACGGTTCCCTATTCTGGCCTGACCCCTTTACCTCCTGGTAGCAGCGGGCGTACGGGTGGTCCTCTGCATGGCCCGTACCCCTAGGGTCCCTTCTCTCCTTGTTCCTGGAGCCGTCCTGCTCCCTCTTCGCTCTCTCAGGCTCAGGCCTCCTGACTAGGCCCGCCTGTGGAGCAGAGCCCATACAGAGCCTCTGCTCCCTGACTCCTCCTCAGTCTGTCTGACTGGAACTCACCACTGAACCAAGATGGTTCCTACCTATTATACCTCTTACTCCAGTGCTCCCAAGATCTACGTCCTCCACCCACTACATAGTTCCCCCTCTCTAGGTGGTTCCTCCCCACTCCAGCCAGGGATCAGGGACAGTTGTGCTCTCCCTTAGGAGCATTGTCGCCCTGTCCCCCGGAAATGTGGTATAGTGAATGCAGTGTTAGGGTCCTGAGCCATACTCCTTCCTTACCTGAGAGTGAGATACCACACCTCTGGGTGAGATGCAATACCTCTGTGGTGACCGAACCCTCAGGGACGCCACACATGTGTGTTTCATGGATCCATAGACTTGTATTGGCCCTTTTCTGCTAGTGAAAAAAATGGATATGTCTCCGATGGGTTTCGCATTGTAATGCAGCAGGTTGCTAGCATTACTGTAAATGGTCCAGGATGTGCTTACTGGACCATGTACCTTCCCCTTTATCTGACTGGTCACATGACTGTGACATCACCCAGGTCCTGCATGCACAGTAAAGCTCTGTATACATGACTGGGACAGCACACAGGACCTATACACACAGCTGACTGATCACATGACTGTGACATCAGCAAGGTCCTGTCAGTATGAGGCTGTCTGTGCACAGCATATATAAACCTGCTTAATTTGAGACAGGTGTGTTCGGTGTGAGAGGCGTGAGGCCTGTTCCCCATGTGTGTGGGATACCGTGATACCGTGAAGCCTGGCAGCCTGAAGGCAAAGACTAGATCCTGTGCGGATGCTAGTGGCCTTGGAAGGCAGCGGCTTTGAAGTGAAGCCTGGTACCTGAAAGGTCAAGCCTGGATCCTGTGCGGATGTCAGTGGCCTTTGAGGGAGAGCCGGCTTGAGTAAGAGTCCTGGAAGGCAGAGCCTGGATCCTGTGTGGATGTCAGTGGCCTTTGAGGGAACGTCGGCTGGAGACCCCTACCTGGGAAGCCGCAGAGCCACAGTGGTGGCAGAGTAACGGACTGAGACAGCTATACCCGGCAAAGGTAATACCCGGTGCTATATGGACATTGTGATATGAACATTGCTACTTTATTACCTTGCCGTAAGCTGTACCCTGGAGCAAGTGGGCCGGTGTGCCACTTGGCTCATGAATTGTTTATGTGTGTAAACCTGCCGGTGGCGGACTAAGATGAACTGTGTGTGAACAGCGGTTTATGAAGTGCCATAATAAACTGCAACACTGTGTGAAAAACGTAAAGACATTGCACGTGTGCATTGATTGACGCAGCGAAGCGAGTTACCCCCAGTATGATGACGAGCGCTGCCTTACAGCATGGACACACAGTCCGTAAAATAACATGGACAAGTGAACAGTATTGTAGATTGTAATGGGTGTAACGCCATGCCCGGCGCTCCTGCATGCTGTCCCCTTCTCCTTCCTTGCAGGGAAGCCGGGTTACTCACTGCCTTGGCCCTCGTTGTGGTCCCCGGCGCGCTCCTGCTTACTGAGTCCTGCGCCGATGTACCCGGCGGCATCTAGTGTGCACGCGCTCCCCTGCTCTTAAAGGGGCAATGTGTGGCACACCTGAGGGTTCAGTCGCCACAGAGGTACTGCACCTCACTCAGAGGTGTGGTGCCTCCCTTCACTCAGGTAAGGAGGGAGTGCTGCACGGAACCCCAAACACCTGCATCCAACACTACACTGCTCCAGGCCGGCTGGAGGGGCAACATACAGAGCGCAGCTGCTGAGCCCTGTCCCTGGCTGGAGTGGGGGGAACCAAAGGTACGGGGAACCAGTAGTGGGTGTGGGTGGAGGAAGTATTTAGAGGAAGCACCATCATAGGAGATATATAAAGGAAAGCCATCTTAGGGTGGCAGATGAGACAGAAGGGACTGTTCAGAGGAACAGTCTGGGAGCAGAGTCTCTCTAGAAGCTCTGCTCCGCAGGTTAGGGCCTAGTGACAGAGGCCCCGGAGGGGAGCAGGGAGTAGGCTTCATTCTAGTAAGAAGGGATCCTAAGGGGTACGGTGCGTGCAGGACGGCACCCGTGCGCCCTGAATCTGCCAGGTGTCAGAGGGATCGTGTGCCGCATTCTAGTCCCCTGAGGGTCAAGCAAGTCTGTGTAACTCCGACGGACAGGAGGGACTTCAGAGTACCCGAATAGGATTGAGAGTGGGCAGCGCAGAGCAGCAGGGAGAAGGACCTAGTGTGAAGACGGTCAAAATAGGAACACGAGAAATTGGGGTTCTGCCAGGCATTCCCAGGCTGCCTGAGGAAGGATTGAACCCCTGCCCGGTGAACGCAGTGCGACGCGGGAGGCTTGCACCTGTACAGTGCACCTGTGGACTGTCTAAGAACTGTGAGTACAATCTTGGATGACTGCACTGAGCTGCCTCCGCTCCTTTCTTTCGCCGGTGCCATTTCCCTCCCTGCACTACAACGCCCAGCACCTCCTCCATTTTCCCTACACTGCCCTGAGGCTCCACCTGTGGGGAGCCGTTCCATCTCAAGCTGCCCTATCATCTGCCTCGGAGGACTGTCGCAGCGCTGGTAATCCTCACCAGACACCACAGGTGGCGTCACGAACTTTCCCAAATCCCCTATATAAATTTCCCTTTTTTCACTGACCGCCCTGGGTCACGGACCGGGCCAGCCTCCGTGATATCCCCTGGCAACCAGAGGCCCAGCTGCCGAGTACCCCACGGCCCTGGGGGTGCGTCAGCTTTCGCAGCAACAAGCTGAGAGCATTTAGCATAAGTTGTACACCTGCAAGATGGCTCCCAGCCAATAGCTTGGAGGCATCTTGTATAAAAGACTCCCTCTCCCCAAGGGAGTCGCCTAGCAACGAGTTAAATCACTACTTAGTAAGGTGTACGTCTAGTGAGTTGTGAGGTCCCCTGGTCCCGTGTGGCCAGACCCTGTACCTGAACCCCTGGTCCTGGAGTGGCCAGTGCCTCAACCCTCGCCCCCTGGTCCTGGAGCGGCCAGAGCCTGAACCCTCGTCCCCTGGTCCCGGAGCGGACAGGCCTGTACCCTTGTCCCTTGGTACCGGGGAAGCCAGTGCCTGAACATTCTCCCCTGGTCTTGGTGCAGCCAGTCCTGTCCCTGAAGTTCCTGTACCCTTGTCCCTTGGTCCCGGGGCAGCCAGTGCCTGAACATTGTCCCCTGGTCTTGGTGCAGCCAGTCCTGTCCCTGAAGTTCCCATCCCCTGGTCCTGGTGTGGCCAGTCCTGCTCCCGAAGTCCCCTGGTCCCACAGTGCCCAGTATCTGAATAGTCCCCCATCCAAGTCTCCATGTCAGTGATCCTGAACTGTATCTACTGAGTCTGAATGGAGCCCTAATCAGTGTCAGCTCAGCTGACCCCTGAGGTCAGCAGCTACTGTCGGACACAACCCTGGAGTGTACCTGGCAGGGTACCTGGCAGTTACCTGGCGCATAATTCTGACCTTACCACTAGAGGGTCCAGTGAACACCAAGGTAGCTGCTTAGTTACGCCCCTCCAGGGTAAGCCCGGTCCGTGGCTCAGTGGGTCCACAAATGCACGTGCACCACCGGTGGGCGTAACAATGGGTATATGCTTCGTCCGTGAAAAAAACGGATAGAACAAGTAAGTGCAACATGGACATCCGAATGAGGCCTTAGGCTATTTATCTGTTTTCAAAACATCCACATATCCATTGAATTATATGGTACCTGTAACACAGGCGTCCCTGCAAGCTTCTTCTACCTCCTCCTCCTTCTCACCTCCCCGGCCGCCCAGACGCGTCCTCTGCTCCGACTCCCATGTCCCAGGGCCTGCGCACGCCACGCTGGTCTCCTGGCAGCACGCTTAAGGCACACACGCTGACTCTTAAAGAGACAGCGAGTGTGCAACTGATGTGTCCCCAGCCAATAGATGGGAGGCACTTAGTACTTAAGGCACGTTCACCTGTTGGAAGGTGCTTGAGCAACTTTAGTACATTGTCAGTTTGTACTTACTTCCTTGTTGTTAGGTCCCTGAGTCTGTCCTGCATGACGTCCTGCATGTCCATCCTTATCCTCTACCATCCTGCCTGAACTTGTTCCTGTATCTTTCTTGCCAGTACCTAGTCCCGAATCTGAAACTGCCTTGGCTGGTCCTGTCTTCTATCCAGAAGCCGCACAGTCTGAACCTGTACCAATGGCCGTTCTGTCTTGTATCCAGAAGCTGCACGGTCTGAACCTGTACCAATGGCTGTCCTGTCTTGTATCCAGAGACCGCACAGTCAGGACCCATATGAGTGGCCGTCCTGTCTTCTATCCAGAATCCGCAAAGTCTGAACCTGTACCAGTGGCTGTCCTGGGTTGTATCCAGAGGCCGCAAAGTCTGAACCCATACCAGCGGTCATCCTGTATTCTATCCAGAAGCCGTACAGTCTGAACCAGTACCAGTGACCATCTTGTCTTGTATCCAGAAACCACACAGTCTGAACCAGTACCAGTGGCCATCTTGTCTTGTATCCAGAAACCACACAGTCTGAACCCGCACCAGTGGCCACCTTGTCTTGTATCCAGAGGCCGCAGAGTCTGAACCCGTACCAATGGGCGTCCCGTCTTCTATTCAGAAGCCGCACAGTCTGAACCGGTACCAGTGGCCATCCTGTCTTGTATCCAGCAACCGCACAGTCTGAACCCGTGCTAGTGGCCGTCCTGACTTGTATCCAGAAGCGGCACGGTCTGAACCTGTACCAGTGGCCGCTCTGTCTTGTATCCAGAGGTTGCATAGTCTAAACCCGTACCAGTGGCCGTCCTGTCTTCTATCCAGAAGCCGCACAGTCTAAACCCGTACAAGTGGTCGTTCTGTCTTCTATCCAGAAGCCGCACAGTCTGAACCGGTACCAGTGGCCATCCTGTCATGTATCCAGAGGCCAAACAGCCTGAACTCGTACCAGTTGCCATCCTGATTTTTATCCAAAAGCCGCACAGTCTGAACCCATACCAGCGGCCGTCCTGTCTTGTATCCAGAAGCCGCGCAGTCTGAACCTGTACCAGTGGCCGCCTTATTTTGTATCCAGAAGCCGTACTGTCTCAACCAGCACCAGTATCCGGTACTGTCTGGGACTCTGAACCTGAACCAGCGTCCCTGACTCTTGGGGTCAGATGCTACTGCTCCAGACATTGCCCTGGAGTGGTACCTGGCGGCTACCTGCAGCTCAAGCCTGACTTCACCATCAGAGGCTCCAGTGAAAACAAGGTAGCTGCTTAGTTACGCCCCTCCAGGGTAAGCCTGGCCTTGGCACAGTGGGTCCACGATCCACCAGTGTGACAGTACCCTGTAAAATCAGCGGGCCACCTACATTATGTAGATGGGGGATACTCTATGCAACCAATGTCTATTTTATTCCTGTATTTGTATGACAATGAATTTAAAGAGGTTACCTGGCCAGAAATGGACAGATTTTGCTCTTGTTTTATTCCTGATTCTCCCCTGAGTAATTCATCTTTTTTTTTTTTACTCACAGGATTCTTTAGACTGCTCTGTATTTTTACCCTATGAACACCACCTCTTTTGTAAAGACTATAAGAATTAGCACTAAATAAAAAGTTCCATATCTCTGGAACCATATGGTAGATTAAAAAAAACAAACAAACAAACAATGGAATGCTTAGGGGAGAACCTGGAATAAGACAAGAGCCAAACCTGTCCACTTTTGACCTGATGAGGTTCTCTTTAACCCCTTCTCGCCATATGATGTACATGTTGAAACTGCATTGCTGCCATAGAAAAATAGGAAAGTGCTACATAATGTGTACATGAAATAATGGAAAATTAATCTGTAATATTAATATGAAAAATATGAAATATGAAAAAAGGAAGGTATTAGCGCATTGGCCAATATTTGTGTGCCCAACAGCCAGCGTCAAGACTGGGTATTCTGTGGAAACTGTTTGGGTAAGAATACAAGTAGAGAACAATGGAAAGGACACCATTATAGGTATTTACTATAGGCCACCTGGGCAAGTTGAAGATATGGATTAACTCTTTATGCATCAGATGGCCAAGTTATCAAGAAAATATGATGTAGTGATCATGGGAGATTTCAACTATCCACACATTTGTTGGGAATCTCTCTCAGGCAAAAGTGACAGGTCAAGCAAGTTCTTATCCTCTTTTGTTGACAACTTTATCTTCCAAATAGAACAAGGGGATCTGCTACATTGGATCTAATCCTCATAAACAGGGAGGAAATGGTTGAATAGGTAAGGGTGGCTGGGACCCTAGGAGGCTGCGATCATGCTATCATAGAATTTTGGATAACTAGAGGATGAAGACCTGTGAAGAGTCAGACTTTAAGGTTGGACTTCAGAAAAGCAGATTTTAAGGGAATCAGAAAGAGGATAGGAAGGATCCAAAGGCTAGATGTCCTTAAGGACAGAAATGTCCAGGAAGGATGGGAAATTTTGAAAAATGATATTCTGAAAGCACAATCGTTAACAATTAGTGATGAGCGAACGTGCTCGCCACTACTCGGTACTCGCCCGAGCATCATGCTGCTCGACAAGCTCGGCGCTCGGCGAGTATTTCCGGGTTTCTCAGGCGGGAACTCGGGTCCCCTCCCTGCATGTTTGGCGCTCTTTAAAGAGCCAATGTACATGCAGGGATTGCCTGCCATGCACTGTAATGCCGTAGCCATGTTGGTTGTGGGCATTACAGTGATTGGCTGGCCGCACAGAGTCATCAGGTGTATATCAGACCTGGCGCTGCCATGCTCGTCACAGTCATTCCGGATCAGACAGTGTAGGGAGAGCTGCTGCTGAGCTAGGGAGAGATTTGATTGTGTATTAGGTAGTGTAGGGAGAAAAACCGTACATTACAGATATCCATCTTAACAAACCTTTTGAGGACTAACTAATCCATCTGCAGAGATATCAGACAGGCAGTGTATATAGGCAGGCAGGCAATGTATATAGCAGACTGCAGTGCACATAGCACAAGAGGCTCCATTCCAGTTCTGTCGGCTGCTGCTATTAGATATTTCTTGAAATAGGCCCAGGTCTCTGGGGCCAGCAATAATTTTTTTTGCATCTTAATCCTCATTATTTGCTTCAAAAGCAATCCAGAGAACACGTTTTTTCTGCGCCATTTGCTTGTTGGCACTGCAGAATACAGCCAGGTCCTTTCCATATTACAGCACTAAAAATTCATCTATTTAAAACCGTGTTTTCTCCGTCACACAGATCACATATACGTTTTCAGAAAATACTGCAATTTCTGGCCTCCATTAAAGAAATTTTTCAGTGTGTCAGCAAAGTTTTTGACACTGTTTTTTGCTGTTCAAAACAGTTACCTACAGGCCAGGTATTTAAAACTGTGTTTTCTCCGCCACACGGATTACATATACGTTTTCAGAAAATACTGCCATTTCTGGCCTCCATTAAAAAAAAATTTCAGTGTGTCAGTGAAGCAATTGACACCAGATTGCTGTTCAAAATAGTTACCTACAGGCCAGGTATCTAAAACTGTGTTTTCTCAGTCACACGGCTCACATATACGTTGTCAGAAAATTCTGCCATTTCTGGCCTCCATTACATTTTTTTTTCAGTGTGTCAGCAAAGTTTTTGACACTGGTTTGCTGTTCAAAACAGTTACCTACAGGCCAGGTATTTAAAACTGTGTTTTCTCCATCACACGGATTACATATACGTTTTCAGAAAATACTGCCATTTCTGGCCTCCATTAAAAAATTTCTTCAGTGTGTCAGCAAATTTTTTGACACTGGTTTGCTATTCAAAACAGTTACCAACAGGCCAGGTATTTAAAACTGTGTTTTCTCCGTCACACGGATTACATATACGTTTTCAGAAAATACTGCCATTTCTGGCCTCCATTAAAAAAATTTTTCAGTGTGTCAGTGAAGCAATTGACACCAGATTGCTGTTAAAAATAGTTACCTACAGGCCAGGTATTTAAAACTGTGTTTTCTCTGTCACACGGCTAACATATACGTTGTCAGAAAATACTGCCATTTCTGTCCTCCATTAAAAATTTCTTTCAGTGTGTCAGTGAAGCAATTCACAGCAGTTTGCTGGTCAAACTACTTACCTACCTACAAACCAGGTATTTAAAACTGTATTTTCTCCATCACACGGATCACATATAAACTTGCTCCAAACTCAGTCATTTGTAGTGAGCGTGGAAGATACTGTCCTCCATTTAAAATGGGCAAGGCATGTGGCAAGGGACGGGGAACTGGACGTGATGGTAATGGTGCATGCAGAGGCCGAGGACAAGGCCGTGGGCAAGCCGAAATTGTGCCACAACAAACACCCACATCTTCTCGCCTGACCTTCCTGTCCCAATTTCTAGGGGACCGCAGCACACCACTATTGAACCCAGAGCAGTGTCAAAAGGTTGTTGGTTGGTTAGCGGATAATGCTTCCAGTCACTTAGCCACCACCACCCTGTCTTCCACACGGTCAAGTCTCAGTAGCCGTGAGTCTGGACCGCATATTCCTCACCCTGATCCTCCTTCCTCCCAACATGCCGAGTACCCAGAGACAACTGATCCCACACTTGGACACTCTGAAGAGCTGTTCACTTTTTCATTTATAGATTCAGGCCTCTCGCCCAGTCCACTTGAAGTGGGGCAAGAGGAGATCGCGTGTAGCGATGCCCAAATATTTGAGCAGCCACGGTCACACGAAGGCGACGGTGGGAAAGTGTCACAAGAGGTGGACGATAATGAGACACAATTGCCAGAAAGTCAGGAGGAGGACCAGGGTGCGGAAGTGGAAGACGAGGTGGTGGATGATATAGTAACTGACCCAACCTGGCAGGAGGACATGCAGAGCGAGGACAGCAGCACACAGGGGGAGGGAGGCAGAGCACCCCAACAGGCAGGAAGAAGCAGTGTGGTAGCCGCAGACAGAAGGCAAGCAACCGTTCCCCGTAACACCAACACGAAGGAAGTTGCCAGTACAACTGTTAGGTCTTCCCGAGTCTGGTTGTTTTTTAAAGACTCTGCCGACAGCCCCAAAAAGGCCATTTGCAACACCTGCCAGGCCAATATCAGCAGGGGTGGCAAAACGACCAGCCTGACCACCACCAGCATGATCAGGCACATGGCAGCAAAGCACCTGACTTTGTGGGCCGAACCCCAGGGTCCAGGAACAGTGTCTGCGGGTGGCACCATTGCTTCTTCCGCTATTGTGCATGCAAGCCAATTCCCTGTCCATGGTGCATGCGACGATGCCTCCTGCCCTGCACTCTCAAGTAGCAGCATCAGGAAGCACGTCCATGTCCTTGTCCCAGCGCAGCGTTCAGTTGTCCATACCCCAGTCCTTGGAACGCAAGCGCAAATATGCAGCTAACGCCCCACAGGCCACACTACTAAATTCTCACATTTCACGACTGCTTGCGCTCAAAATGTTGCCTTTTAGGCTCGTGGAGACGGAAGCATTCTGCAACCTAATGGCGGTGGTCGTCCCTCGGTACTCGGTCCCCAGTCGCCACTATTTCTCCCGGTGTGCCGTCCCCGCATTACACAAGCACATGTCCCAAAACATTAGCCATTCTCTCAACAGCGCAGTTACCGGTAAAGTCCACCTAACCACGGACATGTGGACAAGTGCTTGTGGGCAGGGACGGTACATCTCGCTGACGGCACACTGGGTTAACATAGTGGAAGCCGGGACCCAGTCGGACCTTGGGACGGAACACGTCCTCCCGACGCCAAGGATTGCGGGCCCTAGGTCAATCAGGGTTGCCCCCACGGTCTACAGCTCCTGCACCTCATCCTCCTCAGCCTCCTCCTCCTCTTCAGCCTCCATCTCTGAAATGACCACATCAGTCACAAGCTGGAAGCACTGCAGCACTGATTTGGCCAAGCGGCAACAGGTTGTGCTGAAGCTAATATGCTTAGGTGAAAACCGCACAATGCTGAAGAGTTGTAGACAGCTCTGAAAGAGCAGGCAGATCTGTGGTTCACACCGCTGAACCTACAGCCAGGCATGGTCATGTGTGACAATGGCCGGATCCTGGTGGCGGCATTGAGGCGAGGCGAGCTCACACACGTGCCATGCCTGGCCTATGTGCTTAACGTCGTGGTTCAGCGGATTCTCAAAACCTACCCGGAGCTGCCGGATCTGCTTGTTAAAGTACGCCGCCTGTGTGCCCATTTTAGAAAGTCAGCTACAGCTTCCGCCGCCCTTGCAGTGTTTCAGCAGCATTTGCAGCTTCAGGCTCACAGACTGGTGTGTGATGTCCCCACGCGTTGGAACTCTACACTGCAGATGTTGGGAAGGATTTGTGAGCCGAAGAGGGCAGTTGTTGAGTACCAGCATCAACAAGGTTGTCGGTATTCAGTTCAAACTTCACACATAAGACCTCAGGAGTGGACATGGATGTCAGACATATGTACCATCCTCCCAAACTTTGAGGACTCCACCAAGATGGTGAGAGGTGATGACGCCATAATTAGCGTCACCATGCCACTTCTCTGTCTTCTGAAACGCTCTCTGCTCACAATCATGAAGGATGCATTGCAGGCGGAGCACGATGAGATGAAGCAAGGAACCATACAGGGTGATTACACACAGCCAAGCCTCATCTCATCCTAACATGGATTGGGTGACAATGAGGAAGAGGAGGAGGAAGGACAGGAGCTAGTTTCATGCACTTTAGACGGTACTACCTGTCATACCGTCTGTCATACAGCTGTCATACCGTCTGTTCAGCATGGATGGCCAGAGGACAGAGAGGAGGAGGAGGAGTAGGAGGAGAGCATGGTCAGTCATCCTCTTGGTGAGGACACGGAAGTCTTGCCTGTTAGTAGTCTGGCACGCATGGCCGAGTTTATGTTACGCTGCCTTTCCCATGACCCTCACGTTCTCAAAATTTTGGGTGACAGTCATTACTGGTTGGTGACACTTCTAGACCTACGCTACAAGGAGAACTTTATATCTCTTATTCCTGAGGCGGACAGGTCTACAAAAATGGGGCTGTACCAGAAGGCCCTAGTTACGGAACTATTAAAAAAATTCCCATCTGAAAACACTAGCGGCAGAGGGCACACTTCGTTGGACAACCAAGGAGTACAGGCGAGAGAGACACAACTTCAATCCAGCAGAGGCAGGGGAACACTGTCAAAGTTCTGGGAGAGTTTTTTCAGACCCTCCCATCGGACAGGCGCTGAGGCGCGGTGTACTCTCACAAGGAGTGCAAAGTTTGCGAAGATGCTGAGGGAGTACCTTGCCAACCGTACCAACGTCCTCCGTGATTCCATTGTGCCATAAAATTATTGGGTATCCAAGTTGGATACGTGGAATGAACTGGCTCTCTATGCCTTGGAGGTCCTGGCCTGCCCTGCCGCCAGCGTTCTATCAGAGCGGGTTTTTAGTGCCGCTGGTGGAATTATAACTGATAAGCGCATCCGCCTGTCAACTGAAAATGCTGACAGGCTGACTCTTATAAAAATGAACAAGGGCTGGATTGGGCCCGACTTCTCAACACCACCAAATGATAGCAGCGTAACATAAACTCCAGTCCAGTGTCTTTTCTTGGGAGGTGTATTCCCATGCACCTTTTCACACCCACACATGGGTATGCACTTCCTGATTTTGGCTATTTGCTCTTGTCCTACTCCTTCTCCTCATCCTCCACCACCATATCACCAGGGTGACCGTGGTCCGTGATGTAACATCCACCTAAATTTTTTAAAGGGTGTTTATGATGCCCGTGATATACATTTTTTATACAGTATGTTCATGTATACCCCCCAGGGGTAAATGTTTGTCAGCCCATACACTTAGTGCATGGGTATTACAATTATAGGAGGCCCGCTCCTTTCTAATGGGAACATTTTTTTATGAGGCCCTCCAAATTTTTGGCAGCCCTTGCATTCACTGCATAGGCCAGCACTATGGGAGACTTTCTCCTTTCTAATGGGAATTTGTCATTACTGTGGCCCTGGTCTTTAAATTCTTAGTGGGGTTTTTCCTAAAATTGGTCAGCCGTTGGACTCACTGTATACCCTATAACTGTATAGCAGACTCTCTTCTTTCTAATGGGAACATGTCGTACCTTGTTACTGTGGCCCTGCTCTATGTGTCTTTAAATTCTTAGTGTGGTTTTTCCCAAATTTTGGCAGCCTTGCAGCCACAGCATGGGCATTACCACTATAGGAGACCCGCTCCTTTATAATGGGAACATTTTTTTTACTGAGACCCTCCTCTATGTCTCTTCAAAGGGGTATTGGGTTGCGTCCAAATTTTTGGAAGCCCTTGCAGTCACTGGATACGCAATAACAGTATAGGAGACCCACTTGTTAATAATGGGAACAACAAAGCATAGCCGGCTGATGGCTCTCTAACAATAGCTAGGGCCAACTGCTGGCCTTTTAAGAATAGTAAGGGTCATCAGATGTCCCTATAAAAATAGGCTTTATGACTTTCAGAGTCCCTCCATCATAAATAAATCAGGATGTGTCTGATGATGTGAAACACACCACATTGCCAGATAAGGTTGTAAAATGTTAAAATGACATTTCCCGGTGAATGCATTTGTCTTAAAAAAAAACGTAAAAAAAACAAAACAATAGGATCTTTCTTTAGTATAAAAAACAGTGTCACCAATTTAACAACAATGTAATCACATTGTTCAGCTCATGCACCTCCTCCTCCATCTCCAAAATGACCACATCAGTCACAAGCTGACAGCACTGCAGCACTGCCTTGGCCAAGCGGCAACAGCCTGTGCTGAAGATAACATGCTTAATGCTTAATTGACAAACCGCCCAGCGCTGCAGAGTTGTTGAAAGCTGTAACACAGCAGCCTGATCTGTGGCTCTCACCGCTGAACATACAGCCAGGCATGGTCGTGTGTGACAATGGGCGGAACCTGGTGACGGAGAAATGACAGCCGGGGTAGATACGGTTTCCCTCTATGCCAGTCCTTTCACCGAGCTAAAGAATATGGCTGTGGTGAAATACAACTCCCACTGAGAAGCAGCTTCAGATTGAAAAACATTGTGCCCACCAGAGGATTTGATTCTGAGGGCTAACCTTTCTCCCCAGCTCAAGAGCCCCATAGCAGCTGCAAAGTTAGCGCTATCATAAACTCTCCAAGGCACACCAGAGAATTCTCTGGTGGGACCGTCCAACCCTGCCAAGAAGCAGTCCTGGCTAAGAAAAGTGTGTGGAAAGGTTCCCGGACACTCTATGGCTGCTTTTTTACTGAGGAGGAAACACACGCAAACACGGGGAGAACATACAAAGTCCTTGCAGATGTTGTCCTTGCTGGGATTTGAACCCAGGATCCCAGCGCTGCAAGTCTTCAGTGCTAACCACTGATCCAATGTGCTGCCGTTCACCCTCTAATATCTAATAGGCTAGAGAAACTTGTACCTACTGCCACTCTATCTTCAGCTCCTTTGTGAGAAAATGTATTTGGGCAGCCACTTAGTCTACCAAATAAAATTCCTGAGAAGGAAATTGGGGATGGCTTCGCTACTGGTACTGGGGGCAGTGCTAATACCATGGCGTTGTACCATAGTTTGCTGGAAATATTCCAGGCTGGTAGGAAGCAAGCAAATTCCCACAGAAAAGTACCAGCAGTAATGTTCAGGGACCCGCGCTTGTAGAAGACGGAGACAACACCGGGAGAAATAGTGATGGCTGGGGACCGAGTATGGACACGAGGCATGAGGCATGTGGTTGTGAAAAGCTTCCGCCTCCACGAGCCTAAAAGGCCACATTTCAAGTGAAAGCAGCTTTACAGGACTTCCTGTGAGAAATGACACGCAGGGTAGATAGGGTTTCCCTCTATGCCAGTCCTTTCACTGAGCTAAATACAACTGTCAGCAAAAAATGTTGTGGACTGGCTCTGTACTGTCCCTGGCCACATTCACCTGTCCACGTGTTTGTGGTTAGGCGGTCCTACCCAGTAAGTGCACTGGGGAGGGCACGGGTAATGTTGTGGGACCCGTGCTTGTGGAAGGCGGAGGCGATACCGGGAAATATAGTGGCGGCTGGGGACCGAGTATGGACACCCGGCCACCGCCGGCATGAGGTTGTGAAAAGCTTCCGCCTCCACGAGCTTAAAAGGCCATATTTCAAGTGAAAAAAGCTGCCCAGAAATCTGGCAGTTTAGTGTTGCGGCCTGTGGGTGGGTGGGTGGCTGGCTGCATACTTGCACTTGCATTCCAAGTAACAGAAAACTAAGCAGATGGTGGCCTCTATAATCATTATGGCCTCACCTCAGCACTATGAACTCTCCTGAAGGAGAAGCCAGGGCTTGCCGGAGGAGTCTCTGGTTCTCTGGTGGGCCCATCCAACCCTGCCGAAAAGCAGCCCTGGCTAAGAAAAGTGTGGGGGAAGGTTCCCGGACATTCTATGGCTGCTTTTTTTAATGTGGATCGGCCATACTTATGCATGTTATTTTTCAAACCGCATTACAGATCAGGCCATTGTCCAACTCTGTATTCAAGAAATTAAATGTGCAAAGAAAGATGTGTGTGTGTCAAAGCACCTCCGGCAAGAGCGAGTTGATGTTGGACGGGCTGCCATTGCTTCTGCAACAAGCTGCATTACAGGACTTCCTGTGAGAAATGACATGCAGGGTAGGCAGGGTTTCCCTCTATGCCAGTCCTTTCACCGAGCTAAATACAACTGTCAGAAAAAAAGTTGTGGACTGGCTCCGTACTGTCCCTGGCCAGATTCACATGTCCACGTGTTTCTGGTTAGGCGGTCCTTCCCAGTAAGTGCACTGGGGCGGGCACGGGTAATGTTGTGGGACCCGTGCTTGTGGAAGGTGGAGGCGATAACGGGAAATATAGTGGCGGCTGGGGACCGAGTATGGACACCCGGCCGCCGCCGGCATGAGGTTGTGAAAAGCTTCCGCCTCCACGAGCTTAAAAGGCCATATTTCAAGTGAAAAAAGCTGCCCAGAACAACGAGTACCCGAGCATTTTAGTGCTCGCTCATCACTATTAACAATCCCTAAAAGAGGGAAGAATAGGAAGCATTTAAGGAAACCAAGATGGATGAACACAGAACTTAAACACATGCTAAAAAGAAAGAAAGAAATGTTTATCAAATGGAAAAGGGGAGGCATATCTAAAGAAGAGTATGATGCTGTCTGCAGAACCTGCAGGTCACGCATCAGATTAGCTAAAGCTGATAATGAATTAAGGCTTGCAAGAGATGTCAAAAGCAATAAGAAAGGATTTGGGGGTATGTCAAATAAAAAGAAAAGTCAAAGATGCTATAGGATTTTTATAGGATGAAAATGGTAAAGTGGTAAAAAATAATGCTAAGAAGACCGAATTTTTTAAGAAAGTAAAGGTAACATCAACTGATCTTCACTGTACTATTGAAGAAATAGAAGAATCCACACTATTTATAAACAAAGAGCTAGTGAGGGAATACTTAGCTAACATAAATTAATTCAAGTCTCCAGGTCCAGATGAATTACATCCTAGGGTACTGAAGGAGATAGCAGAGGAAATTATTGAACCACTCTCCATAATCTTTGAAAATTCTTGGAGAACAGGAGAAGTCCCAGAAGACTGAAGAAGAGCGAATGTTGTCCCTATCTTCAAAAAGGGAAAGAAGGTGGACCCAGGAAAACTATAGGCATGTGAGCCTTACTTCTATACCAGGAAAGATCTTTGAACAAATTATTAAACAACATGTATGCAAGTACCTTTTTAAAAATGAAGTGATTAAGCAGAGTCAGCATGAGTTTGTAACAAATAAGTCATGTCACACTAACTTAATTTCCTTCATTGACAGAATCACTGACTGGGTGGATCAGGTAAACGCGGTAGATATAGTATATCTTGACTTCAGCAAAGCATTTGACAAAGTATCTCATACCATTCTTATTGAAAAAATGACCAACTATGGAATGGACAAGCAACGGTTAGGTGGATTCATAACTGGCTTAGTGATCGGACCCAAAGAGTGGTCATAAATGGTTGCACATCCAGTTGGAAGAATGCCTCAAGTGGGGTACCACAAGGCTCTGTCCTGAGCCCTGTGTTGTTCAACATCTTTATCAACGATTTAGATGAAGGAATTGAGGGTAAACTGATTACATTTGCTGATGACACAAAGCTAGGAGGGATAGCTAATATTAGAGAAGAGAGAGAGAGGATTCAAAAAGAGATGAACAAACTGGAAACGTGGGCAGCAACTAACAGAATGTTTTTTAACAAGGAGAAATGCAAAGTCCTGCATCTTGGAAAGAAAAATGAAAAAAGCATATACAGAATGGGAGGAATAGGGTTAAGCAACAGCACATGTGAAAAAAGGCGTGGATATACTAATAGATCACAGACTGAATATGAGTCAACAGTGTGATGCAGCAGCAAAAAAGACAAACACAATTCTGGGTTGCATTATAAGAAGCATACAGTCTACAACACGTGAAGTAATTATCCCCCTCTACTCCTCTTTGGTCAGACCTTATCTGAAATACTGTGTCCAGTTCTGGGCACCACATCTTAAAAAATACATGAAGAAACTGGAGCAAGTTCAGAGAAAAGTGACCAAAATGGTGACCGGTCTGCAAACAATGTCATATGAGGAACGGTTAGAGGATTTGGGAATGTTTAGCTTTAGCTTGCAAAATAGAAGACTGCGAGGAGACTTAATAGCTGTCTACAAATATCTAAAGGGCTGTCACACTGTAGAGGGATCAGCTTTATTCTCATTTGCACAAAGAAAGACTAGAAGCAATGGGATGAAACTGAATGGGAGAAGATACAGATTAGATATTAGAAAAATACTTTATGACAGTGAGGGTGATCAATGAGTGGAACATGCTGCCACAAGAGGTGGTGAATTCTCATTCAATGGAAGTCTTCAAACAGAGGCTGGACAGACGCGTGTCTGAGATGGTTTAGTGAATCCTGCATCGAGCAGGAGGTTGGACCAGATGAAGCTGGGGGTCCCTGTGACATGAAGAAGTAGTGCTGTTGCAGAGTGTGACATGCAGAAGTAGTGCTGTTGCTTTAAAAGCATTCAGCAACTATTAGAAGTAACACAAGCACATGAGACAGGAAGTGTTGTGCTCCAGAAGCATCCAGCAACTAGAAGGGTTAACACAGTCACAGGAGAAGGGGAGTGTTTTAGCAGAGCACCAGGGGGATTGTGGGAAAGTTGTTTACTGTCTGGCTGGAGCGGAAGAGAAAGGTGGTGTGTGTGTTCTGTATCTCACAGAAACGCCCCTGCAAGTGAAAAGGATTCAAGTCAGGAGTGAAGCTAAGCACAGGTCAGGTAGAGTTCCTGAACTAGCAGTGCAGAGTATTGTCAGGCAGAAAGATAAGGACTGGGAGAAATGATGTTACAGGGATCATATCCCTCAGCAAACTCTCCCCCCTCCATCTCACTGTGCTGTAAAGAATGCTGTGTTCATTAATGTGCCATTGCATTAGAACTGTGCTGTCCTGTACTACTGGGAAGACTGTGAACTGCTGTGCTACTAAGGAAATTGTACTGTTTGTCACTGGAGCCTGTTGCTCATAAGACTTAACTTGCACTGGCTGTGCGGCTTCCTATTAAATGCTACTGTTGTACCGTTTATGAGGACTCTTGTCAAGTGTGTCTGGTCAGCAAGTGAAACAACCTACGTGTCTGTGCCTGAGGGTCAATACCCCTGTGTGCCTGAGAGAAGCTGCAGCACATGGTCAATGGTGGCCCTGAATAACAGTTCCCCCAGGATTCCAAAGAATTCATGTAACCTGTCTCGCCCCCTATCTGAATCTAGTGGCGTGCATGTAATATCCTCTCCAACTCTAACATTCTGTAATTCTATGATTCATTGTTGGGTCCATGTCCTGCTTTGTCAACTCTCCTGGGCTAGAAGCCTACAATTTATGGGTCAGGAGTGAACCAGCTAACTACTTAAAATCACCTGAAGCTGATTGGCCAATATATGTGTGCCCAATCTAAGTACCTTCCTTTTACTGTAATTTTTCATATTAATATTACAGATTAGTTTTCCAACATTTCATGTATACATTATGTAGCGCTTTTCTATTTTTCTATGGCACCAATGCAGTTTCAATGCTTCAGCGCAATCATTCTTAGCAATCCAGGGTGCAACTTAATCGTTTTCTATAATTAAATTTTAGCTCCTGTCCACATTAGTTTGGATGTGCTGGTCATTTTCTGCTATTTATATGACGTACATGTACATCATATGTTGTTTCCCTGCCTTTGGTATGGGCTTGCACGCCGAACCCACATGTTTCCTGGCACAAGGCAGCTGATTTAATTAGCCATCATGTGCCCTTAGCAGCTTCGGGTGGATTGGAGCTCCACCAGCGGATGTTAATCGGATTCCTACTGCCCATCGTGATTGGGGGATGCCTATGGGTTGTCATGACAACCAGCAATTTGCTGAGGACCACGTGCCTGTCAGTACGACCCTCCTGTGAATGTTGGCCCATGGCTGGCGTTAATAGGAGATCGTCATTTTCACTATACACAGCAGGGCTGATGCACTGCTATGTATAGCACAAGTGATCGGATGATCGCAGCTTCAAGTCCCCTAAGTGGACTATTAAATACAGTAAAAAGTAAGTTTTAAAAAAGTTTTAAAAATATGAAAAAAAAGTAAAACAAAAAAAAAGAAAGTTCAAATCATCCCCCTGTTGCCCCACTGAAAACAAAACAATTCTAAATAAATAAAAATACATTTATTTGGTATCGCTGCATTCAGAAATGTCCAATCTATCAAAATATAAAATAGATTAATCTGATCAGTAAACAGTGTAATGAACAAAAAATCTAAATGCCAGAATTACGTATTTTTTTGGCCATTGCAAAATTGCAATAAAATGCAATAAAAGGCAATCAAAAAACTGTATCTACCCCAAAATGTTATCAATACAAGCATCAGCTCAGGGCGCAATATCATGAAAAATTAAAACGCCCCATGTCCTGAAAAATGAAAACTTTACGGGTCTTGGAAAATGGTGACAAAAGCAAAACATTTTTTATCTTTCAAATTTCTGAATTCTTTTACACCATTTAAATAGAAAACAACTATACATGTTTGCTATCTGTGTACTCTATTGACCTGGAGAATCATATTGGCAGGTCTGTTTTACCATATAGTCAACAGGGTAAATAAAAAACTCCAAAAACAATTGTGGAATTGCACTTTTTTGCAATTTCACCGCACTTGGATTTTTTTTTTCCATTTTCCAGTACACCATGTGGTAGAATGAATGGTGTCATTCAAAAGTACAACTCGTCCTGCAAAAAATAAGCCCCCATATGGCTCTATGGTTGGAAAAAAAAGTTATGGCCCTTGGAAGAAGGGGAAGAAAAAATGAAAATGAAAAAACAGAAAGTGGTCTGGGGATGAAGGGGTTAACAATAGTTACAAGAAAATAATACTTTTTTTTAACCTCATTAATGCTATAACATTGGTTTTCTGATATCTCTCTAGATAGATGTCCGTACGCAGTCCTTGCTCTTACAATGTCTTTATTGATTTTCTTCTCCTCTGTAAAATATAATGACTTGGTTATATTGTTCAAATAAATTATACTGTAAATTAATTAACGGGAACCTGTCAGGTCTCCCGTGCCCCCAGGACCACCAGCAGTTGTGTCTACATAGCTAAATACCCTATCTAACAGTCCCTTTAATACATTACACACATAAACAGATCAGTAGAAAAGTATTTTGATAGGTAATTCTAGATAATATGTGGAAAGATATCTCCTTATTGATTTATAGAATCACTCGCCAAAAAACTATAATCACTAGAAACTGTTAATTTAATTTTTTTCTCTATATTTTGAATACACATTTATTTTAATATGTTATTTTAATTGTTTAGTACTCAGCTTTGTTTTAAAGTTAGTATTGACAGACAATGTTTTGTAAACTACTGTACTGGATTATTTTGTTTTCAATACATAAGCTAGATTTCCTCCTTTCCCATGTTCCTTTCTTTTATGTATCACTGCAGTAAATAGTAGTTATGTTTGGTTCACTTTGAAAAATTCAATAAAGTTAAGAATAAAGTCTGTTTATGATATGTAAACGAGGCTTTTGAGTAGTCGTGGGGCGTTAGTGTCCCCAGACTAGTCGGCCCACTTAGACCTGTGGGCAACTACCCCAAGTGCCGATGGTATACCTTACAAATATAAAATTCTCAAAGATGTTAAAAGATATATTGATCTACAGTCATATCTATGCTTTAAAAATGAAAATGGTTGAAGCTAAGTTACCTATTTAACATGTACATACTAGAAGCCTGATCTTACAGGCCTTAAAGGAAATCTCCAACTGTTAATTATCATGCTGTTTTTTTATCTGAAATTTTTTTGCTTATTAAATGCTTAATATATTTTTTATAAAAACCTGAATCTTAGTTTTTCAGATACTCCACGTCCACGTGGACGTTCATAGCGGCTGAGGTCGCTCTGCAGCACAGACGCCAAGGACCACACAGGGAGCAAGAACGTATCGTATTCCTCATAATAGCTGCGTAGCAGCACCTGAAACTGCGTCCTTATATCATGGAACCAGTGGACTGCTTTCTGAATTCTGAAACAGCCGGAATCGCTATTCCACACATGTGTATATAAATCACTAGTGTACAATCTGAAGAAAGTCAACTTGACCCAAAAGTTATTTTTATCTGTACACACTACTAGAATAAAAATAAAATCATGCAAAGAGTGTCAGATTCCATTTTTATTTGAACCCCTTTAATGCAGATAGAAACCTCAGCACCGGTGCTGAAGTTTCTATCTTCATATGTATCTTGAATATGTTTTGGTAAACTGCTAAAATGAAATCACAGATTATAATGGAAGTGTATAGTATTTAAACAATTTCACCAAAAAAATACACCTAAAATTTATGTTTATTGGTATCATTACAAAATTCAAATATAACTGACCCTCAAAAACAAACAAAAAACACCGAAAATAGTTAAAAAGGCTGTAAAGTATTCTCAGCCCAGAAAGAGATTATCATAAAGTGGGGAAGGGGCAATGCCCTAAACTGACCCCTAATCTGTCCCAATGTAATAGTGGGGAAGGGCGTAGCCTTCCCTTGGCACTGAGATAGTTAAAGGAAGTGTTCCTGAAGTCAGACCTCTCTGAACTGTTGGTAGACCAAGCTAAGGGGTTAGCTTTAGTGGTCCAGTCAGTAGAGTAGAGGGGGAACTTAGTGCCCTGATCAAGCCTTGAGTGATATAGAGCTTGTTTCTGGCATAATTCCTTGTGGGCTGCAGTACCTGTAAACAGCCACAAGATGCCACTGTCCTGGGTGCAGATGTCAGGTTGAGTCTGCTAGCAGTGTTACAGACAGTGATGAGTTAATGCTGTCTGATGACAGCTCACTGAGGGTGGGCACATTAGGAAAATCTCTGTTTAGTTTCCAGAATCAGGAAGTGATTCTTCAGTAAGAGATAGGACAGAGAACCATACAGGCAGCCTGAATATATATTGGCTGCTAGGGTAGACGGGAGCTCCATACCCTCAGACAGTGGGATCACCAGTGTGAAAGTCTCCCTATGCAAGAGCAAGAGTCCTGTTAGCCGGCCGGAGAAACTCATCAAAGGTAGTGAGAACCCGGGGCACTTCTAGTCTGCAGGAAGCAGATGAAGATAAATAGGACTCCAGGCTAAGACGTGGGGGAGAGATATCGGATCCAGATCACTGTTGGTATTTCAGAAGAGTCTCTTGGGCCAGAGATTAGAGTCACAGAGATGCTTCACTTAAAGAGGGAACCAGGGCTGAAGGAGTTACCAGCGCCTGTGAGAGAGATGATAACCTGTCGGGCCTTATCCATTATATCTGCCTGTAAATATTGTACATATTCCTCTTCCCCAAGTAAAGTTCAAGTTCTGGTTAAGAACCTCGTGTCCTCTGAATTTATTGCTGCCCTGATCCCAGAAGAGAAATGCCGGGAGACAGCCGCGATCGGATGGTTTGAAGTAAGTGGAGAGCACCACATACACAGCCACACATCAGAGGGAGGACACGAATTGTCTGTAGGGTGCCAGAGCGAGAGGGGGCTACAGCTCGCCCACGACTACCTCGCTGGGGCACCTTACATTTGGCGTAGTCGGCAGGATGCAAGCTCCTCGCATGAAGAAAGCGGGGAAGAGCCGACGCAGAACACTGAGGAGAAAGTGATGGAAGGCATGTGGCCCAAGATGGTGGCCCGAAGCATGGATTCCAAGATGGTGACAATGGCGGTAAAGTCTGGGAGAAGAACCGCCTATCGTGGGAGTGGACGGCGACGGAGAGCGCGAAAAGATGTCCAGCCCCTATGAGTTCTGGCCCAAAGAAGGATGGGCCCAACAGTGAAGATGCGTCCCAGGATGGGACGTCCAGTGAGGAAGAGGGTGCGGAGTAAAGTGAAGTCCGGCCCTGTGAGTATCAGCGCGCACAGAGAAAGGGCGCGGCTGAAGGCGGAGCTGCCGAGAGTGAGGAGTGACGCGGCGGTCGCGTCAGAAAGCCGGCCCAGGAAGAGGAGGAGTTGGACGCGCAGGACACGCGTCACTGGTAAGTGACCAGCGCCATTTTCCGTCCAGCACACGAGAGGAAGGAGGTGCTGCGGTGGATGCTCTGCGAAGATGGCAACCGGAGGATCGGATGACCTGTCCGGAATGCGTGCTGAGGAAGAGATGCTAGAGCTGAGTACCCCAGGGGCTGCAAGCGAGAGTTGCTCGCTCGCGGATGCCGCCCGTGAGTCTTTACCCCCCGTGGCTGTCCAGTGGTCCACTAGGCCCGATCCGGAGCTGGGCCTGCTTATCCATGAGTTCCACATGTGGTACTGGAGCCGGATGCCGGAAGACCCGTCCCCCTCGGCCGAGGGTGGAGAACATTCTGGTGGGGACGGAGCAACAGCTGCAGCGGAGCCTGACAGAGGAGAGCAGCCTATACCCCAGCGGCCGGATTCGCCTGTGGCGCCTGCCGCGACAGCTTCCACGGCGACAGGGGCCCCTAGGCCTGAAGGGGGTGGTGCGGAGGCGAGGCATCACAGGAAGAGGGCCCCGCAAAAGAGTTTTTGGCAGCTGGCATTGGAGGCCATCAACGCCCCTTCGGCGAAGCGTTACGCCGAGCTCGGGAGTCTGAAGTGGACTACCTGCAACCCCCTGATGATGCCACGGGAGCAGCGGCGATGGACTGACACCTTCCTGAGAGGCTGACTGGAAGGGTCCAACGCGACGCGGAGAGAGTCGATGGAAGCCTCCCAGACTCGGGGACGAGTCCTTGAGTTCCACATCCGTGAGGGGTACGAATTCCTGGAGGAAGAGTGGACCGGGCACGAGGTGTTCGTTACTCACGAGGTAATTAAGCGAGGTTATCTGCCTGATCGTCTTCACAATCTGCGTGTGGGGGACATAGTGCACTTCGTTAAGTGCGAGTGTTCCGGAGGGTGGTACGCGGCTGCGCTCACCCGGCCGTATGAATGGAAAGATGTCCTGGAAAAGGACGAAGAGGTCTTCAGAAGGAGGGCCAAGAGGGAGGCTAAGCAGCGCTGGGCTAAGGAAGCCCCTAAAGGCTTTCTGCCCCCACCTAAGGCCAGTGCTCCGCCAGCAGAGGAGCCTAGGAGGCGGCAGTGGGGGGAGATTGTGAGCGAGGAAGAGGAAGATCTCACAAGTGGCAAGGAAGCTGATTTCCCTAGTGAGGTGCCAGAGGAGGAGTCGGAGCCACAATACCCAGGAGGGGCTGAGAGAGCTGTCGGGGAAATTCAAGCTGGCACCAGTAATGTCATCCACAGCTTTACAGTGACGAGCTACGGCCCTACCCAGGTCGGCTGTGGCAGTGCTACATCCTCGGACGAGGACCCTGGGCCTACTAAGTACCCCGATCAGCCTTGGAGGTGGAAGAAGCCATCTTCCTCTGCAGCATGGGCCGCCTTCATGAAGGAACGGAAGGAGGCCCGGAAGAAGTGAGCTGGCTAAAAGGTCCATTGACCTTTCACCTTTTCTTCTACTAGGACCCACCAGCTGTGGTCCTGATTCTGGGACTGTTTCCCAATGGGGGCGGAGTGCCCCATGTTGAATTAAGTTGGAGAGAAAAATGGAGGACTGTTCCCCTACCTCCCAGGCCAGGAAGGCCTTAAGCAGCACTAAAGTTGTGTGCCCAGGAGAGCTGCTCTTTTTGTTTTTACTTTTTATTTTTCTTTTTGTTGCGCTTGTTGCACCTTTTTCTGCTGGAATTTAAAACGCTGAGGCACACCTTGAGGATGGATATCCTCCAAATCTAAGAGACTTGCGGCCTAGCGGGAAGAACCGGTGACCCCCGCTAGGGCCAAGAAGAAAGAGACTCACGGGGTGTTACCTGTGACTGTGTGCCTCAGAATGCAGCCATTGAAGGAGATTGGGGGCTATTGAGGTGTTGGCCTGTCTTAAAAATATGGACATGGACACTGTGCTTCCAGGGTCCTTACCAAGAAGGACCGGTACTCCTGAGAAAGTTTTGAAAAGTTGATAATGGACTGTCCTGAGCTGCTGTTCTGGGGCCCTTAACCGAGAAGGGCCGGTCTCCCATTCAAGAAGACGTTTTTCAGGACCAGTCGTTTACTAAAATGTTTTAGTAAATTTAGCAATGTGATATAATGTCATAGCTGCTGATCTGTGTTGATTGTTTAGTGTGGTCGGGGACGACCAACATTAAAGTGTCGGAGAATGTAATAGTGGGGAAGGGCGTAGCCTTCCCTTGGCACTGAGATAGTTAAAGGAAGTGTTCCTGAAGTCAGACCTCTCTGAACTGTTGGTAGACCAAGCTAAGGGGTTAGCTTTAGTGGTCCAGTCAGTAGAGTAGAGGGGGAACTTAGTGCCCTGATCAAGCCTTGAGTGATATAGAGCTTGTTCCTGGCATAATTCCTTGTGGGCTGCAGTACCTGTAAACAGCCACAAGATGCCACTGTCCTGGGTGCAGATGTCAGGTTGAGTCTACTAGCAGTGTTACAGACAGTGATGAGTTAATGCTGTCTGATGACAGCTCACTGAGGGTGGGCACATTAGGAAAATCTCTGTTTAGTTTCCAAAATCAGGAAGGGTAGATGGGAGCTCCATACCCTCAGACAGTGGGATCACCAGTGTGAAAGTCTCCCTATGCAAGAGCAAGAGTCCTGTTAGCCTGCCGGAGAAACTCATCAAAGGTAGTGAGGACCCGGGGCACTTCTAGTCTGCAAGAAGCAGAGGAAGATAAATAGGACTCCAGGCTAAGACGTGGGGGAGAGATATCGGATCCAGATCACTGTTGGTATTTCAGAAGAGTCTCTTGGGCCAGAGATTAGAGTCACAGAGATGCTTCACTTAAAGAGGGAACCAGGGCTGAAGGAGTTACCAGCGCCTGTGAGAGAGATGATAACCTGTCGGGCCTTATCCATTATATCTGCCTGTAAATATTGTACATATTCCTCTTCCCCAAGTAAAGTTCAAGTTCTGGTTAAGAACCTCGTGTCCTCTGAATTTATTGCTACTCTGGTCCCAGAAGAGAAATGCCTTGAGACAGCCGCGATCGGATGGTTTGAAGTAAGCAGAGAGCACCACATACACAGCCACACATCAGAGCGAGGACACAAATTGTCTGTAGGGTGCCAGAGCGAGAGGGGGCTACAGCTCGCCCACGACTACCTCGCTGGGGCACCTTATACCTACCTCACAGCAGAGGTTGGCACCCTCTTGAACGCAAATGGCTCCCTCGCTCCTCATCGGCTCACCTTAAAGGACCTTATAAGTCCCTGATTAGGTGAGAGTGATGGGAGTCAATTATCAGTGTAAGGGGACGAAAGAAGGTAATCACCATTCAGTCCCCAAGACAAATGGGCTACCACCACTGCACCTGCAGTGTACAGGTGTGGTAAATAAAAAAAAATTGAAATTATTGGGGACTTATTTCCTAACAGTCAATTATCTTAATGGCAAGATGCTCAAGAGGATATCAATCATCAGACAATCAATAATACTGTATATAAATCTCAATTTGGCTGTAAATACAATAATACTGAATATAGATCTTAATCTGGCTGTAAATACAGAAAAAGTATATGTATTAGTACATATCACAGGGAATTTTCTTGCACCCCTCATCAAACCAGAAAATAGATGTCACTTTATAGCAATATATACAATAGACCAATCTTCAAGCACAATAAGCATAAAAAGATTCACTAGTCAGCCAGAAAGTCAAGAGATATAGTATGGAGGTGTCCTTGGACCCTCCTATTCATAGGGACAAGATCAGAAATACAAATAGACCAACCCCACAACTACACCGCTAAGTTCAAGTACAGATGCAGGTATGTATCACTCGACGTGGGCGCGTTTCTCCTGCTAATCAGGAGCCACATACCCTATAATTTCACATAATACAATATGAATAGGAGGGTCTGTTAAATATTAATTATGAATATTCATTTTTTATTCTTAATTCTGAAGCACAAAGATTGCACGTGGTAGGTTTTGCTGACAAGACATTCAGGCTATTCTTGTATTTTTAGCTCAGTGTAAGTTAGTGCCATATGTAGAAAAACAGGTGCTATGGGGGCCTACATAACCCATGTGCTACATAGGGAGGGGGCTCTTTCCATTCTACACTACACAGCTCAGTCATAGGATCAGGACACTGGGGAAACAGCTGACAGGGCCCAGACACATGGTCCATCCTGACATGTGCTTGACAAGACAAAGACAAACGGAACCTACCATTCAGGATCCCAGGAAAAGATGGGTAATCTCAACTAATAAGCTAATTATGAACAAATGGACGATCAGTTTGTAACTGTTTTCACCTATTTTATGTAACTATTGCAATTATTCTTTTTAATGGACAATCCAAGAATAAACCGCTACATTTTTCTATAAGAATATCGTGATATATTCTTTGAACAATCGCATCTGATAAACAGTCCTACATATATAAAAAATTTACGGAAGTAAGTATATCAAGAATCAGAACGAACCTACATGAGGGAGGACTAAGATATGCCAGATGATTTGAAGTACTACAAGTATCAGACGAGCTGAGAATAAGACGTGCTGATGACCAAAACCCAGAGTAAAGGACAAGCTGAGAAAGGTAAGAAAAAAATGGATATTATTCATTCTTTTTCTAAGCAAAGTAAACTTAAATTTAAGGCTACTGATGAGACTGACTTAGATGTTTTGTGGCTTAGCTTATATGGAGAATGTGAAATCGAGAATTTAAAGTTAGAGTCTAAGCTGGTGTCCTTTCATAGAGACAAAGAAAAGTTGAAAAATATTTTACAGTTGGTTGACGTATTTCATAATCTTGTGTCAGAAAAGTCTAAGCAGGATGACTGTGTAGAAATAGTGTCAAATACTAATGATGATACTGATTCTGACTGTAATGTGGAAATTGAACAAGATGTGAGACACGTGTCTGTAACAGCTACTGAAGGTGACCTTGTGTCTGATGACAAAAAGACGGACATGATTGACGTACGAGAAACTAACAAGTTAGGTGATTTGGGAGGAGACATGATTGACTTAGGAGGAGCTGATGTACAAAGGCCACTAAAAATAGCAGAAAGTTTAGAAGCTACAGAGGCCCAACTCCAAATTAAAGTTAGGAAAAATGTGCTAAAATTATACAAAATCATGCCAAAATATGATGTCAAAATCCATGTCTGTAGAAATTCAGAGATATTTGAGAGCTTTGCTGATAAGTTTGATCTAATCATCGAGGAGAGGAATCAATTATTTAAAATGTGGATTCCTGTGACATTTTCCAGACATCTAGTGTTAGCTTCGTGTGGAAATGAGTCACATCAAAATGATTCTGACAGATTGAAATATTTGATTTACTGTTCAATCAAGAATTTCCCAGAATTTCCCAGAAGAGGATCTTCAAAAATTAAGGATTGGTAGGAAGGAATGTACGTTTACATTCATGTCCATATTTGAACGGTTGTACAAAACTCTCATCAAAAATGGAAAATTACAACAAATGATAACAAATTTCGTACAAAAATTCAAATTCTTAAATCCGGCCTGTCGCGTTATTGCATCACTAAAAGGTCTATATCTAAATGTGTGTGACTCGCCCCCTGGGCCGTGGGGCACTCGGATCCGGGCAAAAGGGAGCGATGGGGGTAGTAGTGGCAACCCGGTTCCGTGGCTCAGGGTGGTCAGGCCAGTGGTAGTCCGTTATGTGCTGATGTTTATGTTCGACTACGCCACCCGTGGATTTGCGGTTATTAGGAACCGCCGCTGCATGCAGACCGCTGGGGCTGATGGGGTGTGCAGCTAGGGTAGTGTGACTCCCCACGGGAAGAGTGCGGCCCCAGGGCAGTATAGTGGATGGTGGGAGTGATGGTAGTGAGGGTCCCAGTGCCGGTAGTGCTGGAGACGCGAAGGAGCACACAGACAATAGGTTGCAGTCCAGGGTCTTTACTGAAACAGGTAAACTGACCCATAAACAGTCCCGGCTAGGAGGGGACCTGGATGTCTGAGAGCAACGGGGAAATTGGCCCTAGTCAGGGTGAGGGTGTAGGCCTACCGTGCTTTCTGCGCTCCTTCTGGCTATCTCCTCCTGATAGGGTAACAGCCCACGTTTCCGAGCTTTCCGTGTATTCTCGCCTGTATGGCCTGCGACGTGGGTTCCTTTCTGCTCCCAGCCTTGTACGACTTTACTGGTCCCTTCGGTTGTGGCAGGGCCTCCAGGCTTCTTAGGCCAAGGAATGTACAGTCCCTTGCGGACTGGTTCTCTGCTAGGGGATGTGGAATCCTTCCAGCCTCAGACACCAAAGTCTGGTAAAATAAAGTCTTTTCTCTGCCAAGACAGGCTCGCTTCGCCTCTTGTCTCTGGCTTGTGGCTCTCCTCCTGCCACACTTCCTCTTAGGTTACAATGCAACTGTCTGTCCCTGTTCTGCTCTGGGACAAGTCTCAATGCTGAGACAGGCCATCCAGTTCTCTCTAACCCTGCCCTCAGTACCAGCTTTTATAGGGGCAGCCAGCTCCCCCTAGTGGCCTGAGACAGGAGGCATTGCATGCTAATGTTCCCCTGACCAGAGAACCTCCCCCTTGCTCTCAGACACAGCTTTAATTACACTTGTGGCATCCAGGTCAGGGTGACACATTCCCCCCTAGTGAAATTTAGTACTCCGGGACTAAACAGTAAACAAAGACAATATGCATAACAATAAAACATTAATAGACAGATGACGCACAAATTGAGTTCTTTAGGTCACAGTGTGGCCTGTGACCGGGTGTCCATATCACCAAAACAACGGGAGCCTTAACCAGGTGGGGGTCTGTCCTACCCCAAGTCCTTCACAGTCTTAGTTCATTCCTGGGTTAGGCTCAGAATGCAGTCCATACAAGGTCCCGGTTATAAAAAGTCCATAACCTTTGAGTCCTTACGGTAGCTGCAAGAAACTGAAACACGCTATTAATAATCACGCAGGTAACTTGGCAAACATTTCAACATTTGGCAACAAGGTTATTTACAATTTAGTACACTCTATATTCTCCAGCGAGCGGGTATCTGTCCCTTTGTGCTCCTGGTTGACCTACGTAGCCCACTGTCTGGTGGTGGACCAACCTGGCTTTCCCCACTAGCGTTAGGGGTACAGCTACCAGCTGGGTGTACAGGTAGGGCAGGCAGCTGTCTGCGGGTTCTTTGGCTTACCGCAGGCATGGCAGGCTCACTGTCAGCAGAGGGTTGACTCTCCTGGGCTGCTGGTACAGGCTCTTCTGCCTCTGGAACTGCTTGCTCCTCTTCACCTTCCGGCTCTGGTGTTGGTTGTTGCTGTGCCGGTTGCAGGAAATGCAGGACAGGTACCACTATGGCATCATTTATGCGAGTCCAGGACTGAGGGAACTCTCCGAGAACGGTGCTGATCATTTCTTCCTTGTCCTCTGCGGGTTCAAGGTCACTCTGATCCTC
Organism: Phyllobates terribilis; assembly: GCF_046119375.1. Taxonomy (NCBI): domain Eukaryota; kingdom Metazoa; phylum Chordata; class Amphibia; order Anura; family Dendrobatidae; genus Phyllobates; species Phyllobates terribilis. Next base: position 109,729,074 of record NW_027362771.1, read on the forward strand.
TTCTGCACTACGGAGTTGCTCGGGGCACCTTTTGAGATGGTCTCTGGAGACGACACTAGTGGTTTCTCCTCCGTCCTTGGTGATTACGCACACCTTTGGGTTGTCATGGTCAGACTGCAGTACGGTGTAGGGTTCCCTTTCCCACTGGTCGTCCAACTTATGTAGCCTTCTTTTTCGCTTTAGCACTTGCTCACCAGGTTCTAGGGGACTAGCAGGGGCGTGTTGATTGAAGAGTCTTTCTTGCTTCTCTCTCACCTGGGCCAGGCTCTTCTCCACACTCTCCTGTACCTTCTTGTACTGCAGTTGCCTTTCCGTATCCCAGTCCGCATCCAGGGAGGTGTCCTCAGGTATTAGGACTCCCATTTCCAGGTCTACGGGCAGCTTACCTGGTCTAGCTCGCATCAGGTAAGCCGGGGTGCAGTTTGTAGCATTCACCGGGATGTTGTTGTACATGTCTACCAGGTCCGGCAATTTTTCTGGCCACAGGCTGCGTTCCTCCAGGGACAACATCTTCAGGAGATCAATGACTATATTGTTCATCTTCTCACACATCCCGTTGGTTTGGGGGTGGTAAGGCGTTGTACGAATCTTCTTACAGCCATAGAGGTTGCAGAACTCCTGGAAGATTTCAGCCTCGAACGCTGGACCCTGGTCTGTCAGGACCTGTTCCGGATACCCGTGTGGACGGCAGAAGTATTGCTGGAAGGCTCTGGCCGCTGTTTGGGCTGTCAAGTCCCTTACCGGGACCACCACTAGAAAACGGGAATAGTGGTCCACGATTGTCAGGGCATAGATGTATCCAGACCGGCTTGGAGCCAATTTGACGTGGTCCAGAGCTAACAGCTCAAGAGGCTGCGTGGTGACGATGGGCCTCAAGGGTGTCTTCTGGCTGGTGCGGTCCTTCCTCCTCAGGTGACAAGGGCCACAGTCTCTGCACCACTTTTCTACAGCTCCTCTCATGCCGACCCAAAAGAACCTTCCTCTTAGCAGGAACTCCAATTTCTTCCAACCGAAGTGTCCCGCTCTGTCATGGTAAGCCCCCAGGACCATAGCTGCATCCCTCCTTGGGACCACGACTTGCCAGGTCAGCTCGTGCGTCCGGTGGTTGACAATCCTTCTGCACAACTTGCCTTCGTAGAGGAACAGCTTGCTCTTCTCCTTCCATAGCTGTCTGGCTTCCTCTGGAGCATCCGGATCTAGGCGGGCGTCTTCCCGGGTCAGCAGATCTTTCACCAGGCGGACTGCAGGGTCACTATCTTGGGTCTCGGCCCAGCTGTGGTGAGGTAGGGGATTCATCATCACAGTTGTTAAATCCTCCTCCTTCACGCGGTGAGAGTGTTGAGCGGCTCCATACCGGTGAAACGCGGGGAGTTCTACCTCCTCCAGTTCTTCTGGGTCTTCGTCACCTTCAGGTAAGTGAGGCATTCTTGATAGGGCGTCCGCGTTGGCGTTGGTTTTGCCTGCCCGGTACTTGATCACGAAGTCATAGTTGGAGAGACGGGCCATCCACCGCTGTTCCAGGGCACCCAGTCTTGCATTGTCCAGGTGTGTCAACGGGTTGTTGTCCGTGTACACGGTGAACTTTGCGGAGGCCAGGTAATGCTTGAAGCGTTCCGTCACGGCCCACACCACTGCCAAGAATTCTAGCTTGAAAGAGCTGTAATTCTCCGGGTTCCTCTCGGTAGGCCTCAGCTTCCGGCTGGCGTATGCGATCACCCGTTCTCTGCCCTGTTGGTTTTGGGACAGTACGGCTCCCAGTCCCACATTACTGGCATCTGTGTGGAGAATGAAAGGCTGGCCATAATCAGGGTAGGCCAGGATCTCGTCCCCTGTGAGGGCCATCTTTAGCTGGTGGAAGGACTCCTCTTCCGGTTTATCCCACTTGAAGGGCGGCTTTTGACTTCTGGACATAGACTGTCCGATCAGGAGGTCCTGCATAGGAGCTGCCATCTTAGTGAACCCGGGGATGAACCTTCGGTAGTAGCCTACCAACCCGAGAAACTGTCTCACCTCTTTGATGTTCGAGGGGCTTGGCCAGCTCTTGATTGCCGTGACCTTGTCAGGGTCGGGGGCCACTCCTTCCGCGCTTACCACGTGCCCTAGGTACTGGACCTTTGGTTTCAGCAGGTGACACTTCGATGGTTTTACCTTCAGGCCATAGCCTGCCAGGGCTTCGAACACCTCGGCCAGGTGCTTTAGGTGGTCCTCGTAGGTCTTCGAATAGACGATCACGTCGTCCAGGTAAAGGAGGACCGTCTCGAAGTTTCGGTGCCCTAGACAGCATTCCATCAGCCGCTGGAAGGTCCCTGGTGCGTTGCAGAGCCCGAAAGGCATACAGTTGAACTCACTCAGTCCCATCGGGGTGGTGAAGGCGGTCTTCTCCTTGTCAGCCTCTGCCACAGGAACCTGCCAGTACCCGCTAGTAAGGTCCAAAGTAGAAAAGAAGTTAGCTGATTTTAGTGCGGCTAAAGACTCCTCTATTCTAGGCATATGATATGCGTCTTTGTGGGTGATACGGTTGATTTGTCTATAGTCCACGCACATTCTCATGGTGCCATCTTTCTTTTTGACCAGAACCAAAGGGGCTGCCCAGGGGCTACAGCTGTCTCTAATGACCCCAGCTTCTTTCATCTCTCTTAGCATGCCCTTTGCGTTCTGATAATGTGCTGGGGGTACAGGCCTGTGTCTCTCTTTTATTGGTGGGTGGCTCCCTGTGGGGATGTGGTGTTCTATCCCCTTTACTGTGCCGAAGTCCAGCGGGTGCTTACTAAAGACTCTCTCGTACTCCTGTACCACCCGGTAGACTCCTTGTTTTTGGTGCAGGGGAGTGGAGTCAGCACCCACATGGAGTTTCTGGCACCAGTCCTCCTTTTGTTTCTGGGAGCCATTACCCTCCGCCTGAGGAGATGGAGGCAAGGGTTCCACGGCCCTGATAGCTTTGTGTTCGACCACAAACAGCTTGGCGAGTGTAGCGTACCTGGGTAAGTGTACCTCCCTCTCCCCAATGTTGAGGATGCGGACGGGCACCCTCCCATGACGGACATCAACCACCCCCCGGGCTGTCAAAATGGTGGGCCTGCTGTCTGAGTACACGGGTTCTACCATGGCTTGATAGTCTCTACCTCTCAACCCGATTGCAGTCCGACACCAGATCATCATTTCACTTTTGGGAGGCATGGAAATGGGGAATGGGTCACTCAGTCTTACGCTACCGATCTCACCACCAGACAGTTCTACCTGCTGCCGTCTCATCAGGGCTTTTATCTCCTTGTTGAGGACTCTCTGTTGGCTGGAACTAGCATTCACCGCCACCTGTTGTAGAATTACAATTACCTCTGAAAGACAATTTTCAATTACATTAGTACCCACAGTTATTTTAGGGTGACTTTCACGATGGTCAATGTCCACAATAATCACTCCCTGTGCCGGTAGTTCAACTTTACCAATTTTAATGGTCATCTCCTTGAACCCCATCTGCGGCACGGGTAAGCCATTACTGGCGATGATGCTCAAGTTACTGTCTGGATACCGTGTGATATCAGCGTCAGTCCAATACTGCTTAAAAAGTACATAAGGGATAGTGGTTACTTGTGACCCAGTATCCAGCAAGGCGCTCATGGGGATACCGTCCAGCACCACGGGTAAAACCGGGCGCCCCCCAACGTACTTATTACGCCAATTGTAAGGGCCTGGTGATCTTATGCCTGGGGGTTGGCCCTCTGCCCCAGGTTGGACCCGTTTAAATTACAGTACCTGGAAATGTGTCCGGGCTGGTTGCATCGACGACAAATGGGCTGTCCATCCTCTGCGTAGCGGTCTGTGGGCCTCCCTCGGAACGACGGGATCCTCCTCTGTCGACGCCACGGGACATCCTCCGGACTTGAAGCCAGCTCGATGGGTCTTGACGGGTCCACTTGCAACGCCTGGACGGTCCTGGTCAACGCCGCGACGCTCCTGGTTAGCTCCTGGACTTGGTGGTGCAGGCCTTTCGACGGGGCTTGGTTCAGGGCCTGTGCATCAGCCTCCACGGAGTCCATAGAGGAGGGCGCCGCCTCCTGGTGGTAGGTGATAGCAGGGCGCCGGGGGTTTATAGCGCCACTGGTTGCAGATTCACGGAGCACCCTTATGGCCCTGTCCTTAAATTGGGCAAAGGTCAGGTCGGGGTTCTGAAAGAACATGAGGCGCAGCTGGGCCCTGTGGGCGCTAGACAGCAGACCTTCTATGAATTGTTCTGTTAGTAGTTTATCCGTTTCCTGCACGCTGCCAGGGTCAGTGTGTTGGATAGCCCTCAAGGCTTCCTGCAGATTTAGGGCATAGTCTCTGATGCTGTCCTGTGCCCTTTGCTTACATCCATAGAACCTCATTTTAATCTCAGCGGAGGTACGTGTGTCAAAGGTACCCCGCAGCCGGGCCAGAATACCCTTCACAGTCCTTTTCTCCTCAGTGGGCCATGATTTTAACTCCCTTTGGGCTGCGCCAGTTAACTGCCCTGTTAGTATGCTGACCTTCTGTTCCTCTGTCAGGGGGTAAACGTGGAACAAACTGTATAGCCTTTCCTTGAAGTCAGTTAGGGCATGGGGCTCCCCTGAGTATTTGGGCAGCCAGGCCGCTCCAGGGATGTAGGGCAGGGAAAAGGGCATCACCGCTGCTGCAGCTGCGTTGGTGGTAGTGGGCGCCTCCGTGTCCGACATCTTCCTCCCCCCTAGTTAAGCGTGGCCTACCTTCCGACGATCCTCTTCTGTAGGCCGCGGCTCCGCTGCTGCTGCTCTGGACGAGGACCTTGCGTCGCGTCCTGATGACGTCAGCGTCGCTCTCTCTCCCTTCCAGGACCTTGCGCAGCGTCGGTGCGTGGGGCGGAGCTTCAGGTCTCGCGCGCTTTCGACGTCCACGCCCCTCTTCTTCCGGCGCGGCGTCCTGAAGATGGCGTCCGATGGCGGGAAACAGCTGCGGATGGCGGGAAGACGGCAGAAGAAGGCGGGAAACGGTCCAAGATGGCGTCTGATGGCGGGAATCGGCTCCGGATGGCGGGAAACTTCGCCACAGGTAAGTTACAAAAGTCTTTTTTCAGGCACGCAGTACCCGGTGGTTGCGGGCACGAAATCCTGCCGACTACGCCAAAGCTGACTCGCCCCCTGGGCCGTGGGGCACTCGGATCCGGGCAAAAGGGAGCGATGGGGGTAGTAGTGGCAACCCGGTTCCGTGGCTCAGGGTAGTCAGGCCAGTGGTAGTCCGTTATGTGCTGATGTTTATGTTCGACTACGCCACCCGTGGATTTGCGGTTATTAGGAACCGCCGCTGCATGCAGACCGCTGGGGCTGATGGGGTGTGCAGCTAGGGTAGTGTGACTCCCCACGAGAAGAGTGCGGCCCCAGGGCAGTATAGTGGATGGTGGGAGTGATGGTAGTGAGGGTCCCAGTGCCGGTAGTGCTGGAGACGCGAAGGAGCACACAGACAATAGGTTGCAGTCCAGGGTCTTTACTGAAACAGGTAAACTGACCCATAAACAGTCCCGGCTAGGAGGGGACCTGGATGTCTGAGAGCAACGGGGAAATTGGCCCTGGTCAGGGTGAGGGTGTAGGCCTACCGTGCTTTCTGCGCTCCTTCTGGCTATCTCCTCCTGATAGGGTAACAGCCCACGTTTCCGAGCTTTCCGTGTATTCTCGCCTGTATGGCCTGCGACGTGGGTTCCTTTCTGCTCCAAGCCTTGTACGGCTTTACTGGTCCCTTCGGTTGTGGCAGGGCCTCCAGGCTTCTTAGGCCAAGGAATGTACAGTCCCTTGCGGACTGGTTCTCTGCTAGGGGATGTGGAATCCTTCCAGCCTCAGACACCAAAGTCTGGTAAAATAAAGTCTTTTCTCTGCCAAGACAGGCTCGCTTCACCTCTTGTCTCTGGCTTGTGGCTCTCCTCCTGCCACACTTCCTCTTAGGTTACAATGCAACTGTCTGTCCCCGTTCTGCTCTGGGACAAGTCTCAATGCTGAGACAGGCCATCCAGTTCTCTCTAACCCTGCCCTCAGTACCAGCTTTTATAGGGGCAGCCAGCTCCCCCTACTGGCCTGAGACAGGAGGCATTGCATGCTAATGTTCCCCTGACCAGAGAACCTCCCCCTTGCTCTCAGACACAGCTTTAATTACACTTGTGGCATCCAGGTCAGGGTGACACATGTGCAGTCGCTTGATTTTGCTAGAAAACATGAGAATCGTTAAAAGAAAATAAATCAAGCTAAATTTGTAAAACCAGAAAAGGTAAAATCTTATCAAAAGCCAGTATCAAACTCTCCTAAACTGAGTCATCTATGTAATGAAATCTATGAAATACGCAGAAGATTTCATTAATGTTATAAGCCTTATCAGATGATTCAAAAGTCAATTTCTTCACAGTTTCAAAGCTCTGGCCGTCTTCCCCTAAAAATAAAAATGGCTGAAATTGACAGATAGGGACAGGTGGGACCGACTCAGAGTGACATAATGGAATGCAAGCTGAAGATGCAGTCATCTGATATCTTCAAGGATGAAAAAATGTCTTTTCTAAATAGAGCTTTTCTGGAAATTTTTGACAGAGAAAGAAGATTTGGATCCACTTGTTACATCAAAACACACTGACACCTATGCGTTGGAAAAGGTAATTACACCTATGACATAAAAAAAAATGTTCTATCACATGAATAACTTGATTAATAATGAATTATTATCTATTATTGTTTTATTATTACAAACATCATTTATTTTAATATTTTGATAATAATTATATGAATATTATTGATTGCTGTGGTACGCTGTAATATTATAGGATAGGAAATTGCCAGATTTGATATTAGATTAGGGAATGAAGACTTCAATAACAAAAAAAGCAATTATGAATTGTATTTTAATAAAGACTTTTTATATTTCTAAAGCCAAGAGATTGTCAAAAGTTACAAGAAGAAAGAGCTGTTATCTGGAAATCCCAGAAGGTAACAATACTGTGAATGCTGAGTGATAATAGACTGTGTCAATTACAATACATTCTCACCACTGACCACCAGGACTGCAGAGGGCGATGATTCTATGAATTGTGTTGTGTTCAAGTTTTCATCACGTTCCAGTGGTTTCTTATCACCTGCAAGGCTTCAATAAAAGCTGGTGAATAATGAAGGCATGTCAGGACTCTATCACCCTGACAACTGTATGTCCTGTGCATTAAGGACTAAGTACTGGTTATGGTGTTATATAAAGCAGGGAAGTGTTACGTTAACCCTTGCTTTGCTGGCCAAGGACGTCACATCTGTTCCAAAAGGGACATGAGACAAGTGTGGATGACAAGGAGGATTCCAGAACTATCCAAACACAAGCCAACGTAAGTCCAAGTGACACTGCACAGATATTAAAGCTACATTTCATCTATGGACTTTGTTTTCTTATCAGCATTTAATTGACGCACTTGATCTTTCTAATAAAGAGTACAGTTTATGGACTGAACAATAACAAATGCAATTATGGACTGTACAATATCTATACGCTATAATATATTTCAAAGGAGTTTTCATCTAAACACTGTGCTTTAAAAGAACCAAGAAGAAAATGGGACGAAAACCAGACAACATCAGATGATCCGTGATTTATTCGATTTAGATTTAGGGAAGTATAATTATACATTTTATATGAATAGTAGTCACGGCTTACCATTACATGAATTCACATCATTATGCTATTGCATACGTCTAATAACCTGATATTGATATTATTATTATTATTATTAATATTATTATTATCATGGACATTAAATTATATTGCCAAGGAAGAGGAAAACAAGAAAGATGATCCTGTTACCCTAATCAGGAGCCTATCTACTTTAAGGATTCCAGTTGATGTCTGTCATCCTCAAAAGGGGGAATTGTTAAATATTAATTATGGATATAAATTTTTTATTCTTAATTCTGAAGCACAAAGATTGCACGTGGTAGGTTTTGCTGACAAGACAATCAGGCTATTCTTGTATTTTTAGCTCAGTGTAAGTTAGTGCCATATGTAGAAGAACAGGTGCTGTGGAGGGCCTATATAACCCATGTACTGCATAGGGAGGGGGCTCTTTCCATTCTATACTACACAGCTCAGTCATAGGATCGGGGCACTGGGGAAACAGCTGACAAGGCCCAGACACATGGTCTATCCTGACATGTGCTTGACAAGACAAAGACAAACGGAACCTACCATTCAGGATCCCAGGAAAAGATGTGTGAATCTCAACTAATAAGCTAATTATGGACAAATGGACGATCAGTTTGTAACTATTTCACCTATTCTATGTAACAACTGCAATTATTCTTTTTAATAGACAATCCAAGAATAAGCCGCTACATTTTTCTATAAGAATATTGTGATATATTCTTTGAACAATCGCATCTGGTAAACAGTCCTACATATATAAAAAATATCCGAAAATAAGTATATTTAACAGGGTCCAAGGACACCTCCATACTGTATCTCTTGACTTTCTGGCTGACTAGTGAATCTTTTTATGCTTATTGTGCTTGAAGATTGGTCTATTGTATATATTGCTATAAAGTGACATCTATTTTCTGGTTTGGTGAGGGGTGCAAGAATATTCCCTGCGATCATTTTTGTTACTAATACATATACTTTTTCTGTATTTACAGCCAGATTGAGAAATACAGTATATACAGTATTATTGTATTTACAGCCAGATTGAGATTTATATACAGTATTATTGATTGTCTGATGATTGATATCCTCTTGAGTATCTGGGCCATTAAGATAATTGACTATTAGGAAATGATTTCCCAATAATTTCCTATTTTTTGATTTACCACACCTGTACACTGCAGGTGCAGTGGTGGTAGCCCATTTGTCTTGGGGATCGAATGGTGATTACCCTCTTTCGTCCCCTTACACTGATAATTGGCTCCCATCACTCTCACCTAATCAGCGACTTATAGGGTCCTTTAGGGTGAGCAGGGGCGCCATTTGCATTCAAGAGGGTGCCAACCTCTGCTGTGAGGTAGGGACAGATTAGGTGTCAGTTTAGGGCATTGCCCCTTCCCCACTTAATGATAATCTCTTTTTGTGCTGAGAATACTTTACTGCCTTTTTAACTATTTTTGGCGTTTTTTGTTTGATTTTTTTAAAGGTCAGTTATATTTGAATTTTTAATGATACCAATAAACATAAATTTTAAGTGTATTTTTTCGGTGAAATTGTTTAAACTGCTAAAATGCCAATAAATGCCACTTGTGTTACTGTCAAAATATTTCTGGACATAACTGTATGAATGTACAGTGGGGAAAAAAAGTATTTAGTCAGCCATGAATTGCGCAAGTTCTCCTACTTAAAAAGATGAGAGAGGCCTGTAATTGACATTATAGGTAGACCTCAACTATGAGAGACAAAATGAGAAAACAAATCCCGAATATCACATTGTCTGATTTGCAAAGATTTTTTTTTCAAATTTTGGTGGAAAATAAGTATTTGGTCAATTACAAAAGTTCATCTCAATACTTTGTTATATATCCTTTGCTGGCAATGACAGAGGTCAAACGTTTTCTGTAAATCTTCACTAAGTTGGCACACACTGTTGCTGGTATGTTGGCCCATTCCTCCATGCAGATCTCCTCTAGAGCAGAGATGTTTTGGGGCTGTTGCTGGGAAACATGGACTTTCAACTCCCTTCAAAGGTTTTCTATAGGGTTTAGATCCGGAGACTGGCTTGGCCACTCCAGGACCTTGAAATGCTTCTTACAAAGCCTCTCCTTCATTGCCCTGGTGGTGTGCTTGGGATCATTGTCATGCTGAAAGACCCAGCCACGTTTCATCTTCAACGCCCTTGCTGATGGCAGAAGGTTTGCACTCAAAATCTCACAATACATGGCCCCATTCATTCTTTCATGTACACGGATCAGTCGTCCTGGTCCCTTGGCAGAGAAACAGCCCCAAAGCATGATGTTGCTACCCCCATGCTTCACAGTAAGGATGGTGTTCTTTGGATGCAACTCAGCATTCTTTCTCCTCCAAACACAGCGAGTTGTGTTTCTACAAAACAGTTCTACTTTGGTTTCATCTAACCAAATGACATTCTCCCAAAACTCTTCTGGATCATCCAAATGCTCTCTAGAAAACTTCAGATGGGGCCGGCATGTAATGGCTTAAGCAGGGGGATATGTCTGGCACTGCAGGACCTGAGTCCCTGGCGGCGTACTGTGTTACTGATGGTAGCCTGTGTAACGTTGGTCCCAGTTCTGTGCAGGTCATTCACTAGGTCCTCCCGTGTGGTTCTGGGATTTTTGCTCACCGTTCTTGAGATCATTATGACCCCACTGGGTGAGATCTTGTGGGGAACCCCAGATCGAGGGAGATTATCAGTGGTCTTGTATGTCTTCCATTTTCTAATTATTGCTCCCACAGTTGATTTCTTCACACCAAGCTGCTTGCCAGATTCAGTCTTCCCAGCCTGGTGCAGGGCTACAATTTTGTTTCTGATGTCCTTCGACAGCTCTTTGGTTTTCACCATAGTGGAGTTTGGAGTGTGACTGTTTGAGGTTGCGGACGGGTGTCTTTTATAAGATAAGATAAGATAAGATAAGATATACTTTATTTATCCCGGAGGAAATTGCGGTATCACAGCAGCAGAACACAGATCTCGAACATGACACATATGATAACAAAACATTTGGAATGCTTTAGACATTGCTTTTCAGACATTTGTTAAACACCCCCATAGCTGTTGGAACAAACGATCTCCTGTATTTTTCCTTTTTACACCTTAGTTGTATTAGGCGATTGCTGAATGTGCTCTTCTGTTTCGCAAACAGTTCATAAAGCGGGTGTGTGTTGTTGCCCATTATAGCTCTGCACTTCTTCTTAATCCTATCCTCTACCACCTCTTCAAAAGTCCCAAGCTGTAGGCCCACCGTCGCGCTAGCCTTCTTTATAAGTTTGTTGAGCTTGTTGGCGTCAGCAACACGCACACTGTTACCCCAGCAAATTATTGCCGCAAAGGTGGCACTAGCCACAATGGATTGGTAGAACACCTCAAGCATTTTGCCACACACATTAAAAGACCTTAACTTCCTTAGGAAGTACAATCTACTCATCCCCTTCTTGTAGACCTTCTCCATGTGGCACTTCCAGTCTAGCTTGCTATCCAGGTAAACCCCCAAATATTTGAAACTGTCCACCATCTCCACATCCTGACCGTCAATGGTAACAGGTAGGCATACCTTCTTGCACCTTCCATAGCTCATCACCAACTCCCTGGTTTTCTTAACATTTAGTTCTAGATGGTTAGCCTGGCACCATACTACAAAGTCCGCAACCACCCTTCTATATTCCTCTTCGTCCTGGTCCTTCCCAATACCGCCAATACTGATAACAAGTTCAAACCGGTGCCAGTACTACAGGTAATGAGTGGGACAGAGGAGCCTCTTAAAGAAGAAGTTACAGGTCTGTGAGAGCCAGAAATCTTGCTTGTTTGTAATTGACCAAATACTTATTTTCCACCAAAATTTGAAGAAAATTTCTTTCCAAATAAGACAATGTGATTTTCAGGATTTGTTTTCTCATTTTGTCTCTCACAGTTGAGGTCTATATATATATATACATATATATATATATATATATATATATATATATATATATATATATACACTGCTCAAAAAAAAGGGAACACTCAAATAACACATCCTAGATCTGAAGTTGAATGTGCTGACAACAAAATCACACAAAAATCATCAATGGAAATCAAATTTATTAACCAATGGAGGCCTGGATTTGGAGTCAACCCCAAAATTAAAGTGGAAAAACACACTACAGGCTGATCCAACTTTGATATAATGTCCTTAAAATAAGTCAAAATGAGGCTCAGTATTGTGTGTGGCCTCCACGTGCCTGTATGACCTCCCTACAATGCCTGGGCATACTCCTGATGAGGTTGCAGATGGTCTCCTGTGGGATCTCCTCCCAGACCTCGACTAAAGCATCCGCCAACTCCTGGACAGTCTGTGGTGCAACATGACGTTGGTGGATGGAGCGAGACATGATGTCCCAGATGTGCTCGATCGAATTCAAGTCTGGGGAACGGGCAGGCCCGTCCATAGCTTCAATGCCTTAATCTTACAGGATTTGCTGACACACTCCAGCCACATGAGGTCTGGCATTGTCCTGCATTAGGAGGAAGCCAGGGCCAACCGCACCAGCATATGGTCTCACAAGGGGTCTGAGGATCTCATCTCGGTACCTAATGGCAGTCAGGCTACCTCTGTTGAGCACATGGAGGGCTGTGCAGCCCTCCAAAGAAATGCACAGAACACCTGGATTGTCAAAGTCCCCACTAGCGCCCTGTGCTCTTCACAGATGAAAGCAGGTTCACACTGAGCACATGTGATAGACGTGACAGAGTCTGGAGACGCCGTGGAGAGTGATCTGCTGCCTGCAACATCTTTCAGCATGACTGGTTTAGCAGTGGGTCAGTAATGGTGTGGGGTGGGTTCTGCCTCAGCAGATGAGATTTGATCAGGATCGTCATATAATAGCCCATAGCAGAAAAAAACTCTTCAACAGACCTTAAACACGGATCATTAGGTTGGAGAGAAAAGGCCCACCCCTGTGGTTCATTGCGCAAAAGTGACATAATAAAACCAATGCGCTGTGATTCATTCCCAAAGGACCTTGTTCTCCAACGAAAATTTAACAAACAAGCATTTTTAAAGGAAAAAAAATCTTGCTGTTTACCATAAAAAACATCAGGCAGTCCTACCTTGGGTTCGACAAAATGCGCTCCAGAACAGCTACTCACGTGTTGCTGGAGCTCGGCCACCTCCAGAGACAATCCCTGCAAGCGTCGAGCCAAATCCTGGACGGAAACCATACTGATCCCTGAATTTCTTTCCTTTTAGTTTTTTGGGCTGGACTTACTGTTATGATCTGCAACATGTACTAAGTAGTGTTGAGCCACCCCCGTAGTGTTCGAGTTCGGTTCGGTTCGTCGAACACCCGTGTGTTCGCCGAACTGTTCGTCGAACTGTTCGTCGAACACCTTCGAACACCGTTAAAACCAATGGCAGGCAAACAAAAACACATAGAAACACATAGAAAACACCTTCAAAGGTGTCCAAAAGCTGACAAACTGCTCAGAAGACACAACTAACACATGGAAAAGTGACAAGTACATATAGTCATGCGAAAAGAAAAGAGGTGGAGGAGTAAAAGGAGGGGGAGACACAGATATAGGCATGTCATGCCCTTCTAAAATCCAAAAAGTGAGAAGCCGAGACGGCCAGTCCGCTCCTGCCCGTGCCACCTCCGTGTCGCCGGGTTTGTGCCAGAGCCGCGGTGAACCCTGACGGCCAGCCCCCCTCTCCCAATACTGGTGCCTGTCCGCTGGTGGGTCGAGAGAGCCCCCCTGTGGTGGAGGCAGCTCTAAGCTTTTTAATTTAAATTGTCCCTCTAATTTGAATGAATACACTTTAAATCCATTTACAAGGATCTATTGGAGGGCAAGTCTCATGCCAGCAGCCGCGTAATTCCAGCTCCAGTAGCGTCCACTAAAGCTGCTGCAGTTAAAAAGCTTTTATAAGGATCGAGCTCGGCTGTCCACCGCAAGGCATCCTAGTGCCAGTCCCAGCCCCTATGCCTTGGGGTGCCTCCTGATGCTCTTCACTAAGTATCCCGTGGTCCCGAAGCATTTCCTTTGAAAAAATTAAGTGTCCAAACTACAGGTGGTGTAGCTTGCTTAACAGCCGGGATAATCCGCTGACTAGCAGACACTGCTACTAGGCACAAAGTATTTCCTGGGCTAGATGCAGTTAAAAATTTGTAAGTAGATACTCTCGTTGGATGCTGAGAAAGCATTCCATAGAGTCTCCTGGCACGCCATATATGATTCTCTTAAAAAGCTTGGGGTAGGGGTCTAGGGGACCCTTTTATAGCCAAAATCACGGCCCTGTATCACAATACGTCACCTAGGCTGAAGATAAATGGAACTGTAGCACCGAGGGCTCGGTTGCTACAGACGTATTGCACCTCACCCAGAGGTGTGATATCTCACTCTCAGATAAGGATGGAGTGTGGATCAGGACCCGACACCTGCATGCATTACACCACATTGCCGTGGGGCAGGGCGACCAATATGCCCCTGAGATGGGCACGACAGTCCCTGTCCCTGGCTGGAGTGGGGGGAGGGAACACTGAGGAAGGGGAACCCTGCAGTGCAGGAGCAGGGAGGAAGCAGTTCCTGGGTGCATTGAGAAGGGAGTATAAAAGGTGGGCACCATCTTAGTTCAGTGCAGAGAAGTCTGAGCAGAAGTGGCAGGGAGCAGGTGCTCTGCATGAGCTCTGCTCCGGAGGCGGGCCTAGTAACAGAGGCCCAGGCCTGCAAGAGGGAGAAGGAAGGAAGAGGAGCGGAGAAGGCTCCAGGAACGAGGAATGAAGGGATCCCAGGGGTGCGGACGGGCGAGTCGCCACCGCACGCCCGAATCCACCTGCGTGGAGGGGTCAGGCCAAAGGGGGAGACCGGTCCCCGAACTAGTGGAGGCAGGAAACGACCCTCAGCTAGAAACCGGAGGCTCTGACATTTTATGTGGCGCAGCCCCTTGCTCCACCCGCTAGGAAGGCACCACATAGGGTCAGGGAAACTGGCGCCAAGTTTACCAAGAGGAGGCCCGAGGCAGCCGGACAGAAGTGTTGGTAAGAAAGGCCAGACAAAGGACACACAAAGGGGGTCCTGTGAAGCGCTCCAAAGTTATCTGGGAGTTGTCTGAGCCCCTCACCTGGTGAGCACAGTACGACGTGGGCAGCCGTTACCTGCAGACGTGGTCTGGATAATAAGAACTGTGAGTAAAGGCCCTGAACTGCATCACTGACTCCGTGTCGTTACTGCTGCTGCCCTGCACCATCACCCCCATCCTCCGCATACACTGCCCTGAGGCTATACTCCTCCCGTGGGGAGTTATGCTACGCTCTGCTGCACCCACAACACCAGCCTTAGCGGTCTGCCCTGTAGCGGCGGTTCACTCTGACCGCAATCCACGGGTGGCGTAGTCGGACATTTAAACATCAAAACCACATAAATAGTTCCGCCACTGGTTTGACCGCCCTGAGCCACGGAACCGGATCGCCGCCACGAAGACTACAACCACCAGCATCCACCAAAAAGGGTCCGGCTCCGGGTGTCCCAAGGCCCAGGGGGTGCGTCAGAACATTTTCATCACCTTTCACAATCACCAATGGGACAAGGCAGGGATGTCCTCTGTCCCCTCTCTTATACATCCTAGTGACGGAGCACCTGCTCTCATCAATTCGCCATAACCCCAATATTAGGTGGATTGAGGTGGGAGGCACCGAGTACAAGTGCTCTCTATTTGCTGATGATGTCCTAGTATATATCACTCAATCACATATATCCATCCCTGCTGTTATGGCTGAAATAGATCACTTTGTTACATGGTAAAATTTTAAAATCAATGCAGCGAAGTCTGAGGCCCTCGATGTCTCCATCCCTAAATCCATATAGGATTCCATCCAGTCCAACTTTCCCTTTGCCTGGCCCTCACAGGGTATCAAATACTTAGGAATTCCTATTCATAGAGACCTCTCCCATCTATGTTATCTTAATTTTGGGCCCTTTATTGAACAATTCCATACAGACCACGGTTGGCAAGTTAGAACTGTAAGATTCACTACGTGAACCACTGGTGTTTTGTGGAAAAGCACATGTACACCGCGTTCCAAATTATTATGCAAAAAGTGTTTAGGAGTGATAAGGGAAGAATTTGTTTGTTTGTCAGTTAAACTCATTGATGGTGATGTGTGTCAGGGCTCTTTATATCACTGTAAGCAATTGCAGACACCTGTGCTAATTAGTTTGGCAGGTGTGTCCAATGAAAGGCAAGACTACTTAAGAAGGCTCTCTCACATTATTAAGCAGCCTACATTTTCTGCCAAAATGGGAAAGAAAAAGGATGTGTCGGCTGCTGAGAAGCAACAAATTGTGGAGTGTTTAGGTCAAGGCATGACTACAATCAACATTGTGCGATGATCAGGATGAAGTGTCTTGGCAATCAAGAAGTATGTAGCTGATTCACAGTACACACGTGTGCGTGCTGATAAGGGCAAATTGAGGACTCTTTCCTACAGGCAATTACGTCAGGTTGAAAGAGCAGCGGCAAAAAAGCCTTGTCATAGCAGCAGACAAGTTTTTGAAGCTGCTTGTGCCTCCAACGTCCCCCGAACAACAAGATGCAGGGTCCTTCAGAGGTTTGCAGCTGTGCATACGCCATCCTGTCGGCCTCCTCTATCCACTTCACACAAGCAGAAACGGCTCCAGTGGGCCAAACATTACATGAAGACTGATTTCAAAACTGTTTTGTTCACGGATGAGTGCCGTGCAGCGCTCGATGGTCCAGATGAATGGAGTGGAGGATGGCTGGTTGATGGACACCCCACGCAAACACGGCTACAGCGCCAACAAGGAGGAGGTGGAGTAATGTTTTGGGCTGGAATCATGGGGAGAGAGATTGTCGGCCCCTTTAGGATCCCTGAAGGCGCTAAAGATGAACTCCATAATGTATGTGGATTTTCTCAAACAGCACTTCCTGCCATGGTTCAAGAAGAAGAACCGTGTATTTCACAGCAAGATCATTTTTCTGCATGATAATGCACCATCTCATGCTGCACATAAAACATCTGCATCTCTGGCTGATATGGGCATAAAAGGGGACAAACTTATGGTGTGACCCCCATGCTCCCCTGACCTCTACCCCATTCAGAACCTTTGGAGCATCATTAAAAGGAGTGTCTATGATGGCGGGAGGCAGTTCACATCTAAGCAACAGCTCTGGGAGGGTATTCTGTCCTCATGCAAAACAATTGAAGCAGAAACCATCCAAAACCTGACAAATTCAATGGACGAGAGAGTTCAGAAGCTCCTTTCGAACAAGGGGTCCTATGTGAAAATGTAACATCACCTAGAATAAAGTTTTGAGTTGAAAACTGTTTGATTTCAGTTTCTAACAACCTGCTAATGCTTATAATTTCAAAAATGACCATTTTTTTGGTCTTTATTAAAATGAAAAGGTTGATCGAAAAGTTTGGGGGATCTAAGAGTGTGGCAACCCAGTAGTCATGATTACTTCGAATTCTGACAATATGAGGGTCATGCTGCAGGTAGTGCAGCAAGAAGGCACTTATGTGTCTTGCGCATCTCGGAGCCCCAAAATTATTTTCCGGGCTAGATGCAGCTAAAAATTATTTTTAATTTTAAATCTGGTGAATCTTATTATAGATGGCCTAATAGGATCAGTGCTGCACACTGCTACAAAGCCCAAATTATTTTCCAGTCAAGATACAGATAAACATGATTAGTAATTTGAAAGCTTAAAACGGTTGGTAGGGTGATTTTAACCAATCATCAAGCTTTTACTCTCCCCAGGATGACACAGGGGTAGAAAAGTCGTTTCGGATCCATGATTTGTTCATCTTTATGAACGTGAGTCTGTCTACATTATCAGTGGAGAGCCGCGTGCGCTTATCTGTCAGCACACCACCAGCAGCGCTGAACACACGTTCAGACAGAACGCTGGCTGCGGGGCATGACAAGATCTCCAAGGCGTAAGTGGCTAGCTCCGGCCATTTATCCAGATTGGAAGCCCAAAAAGAGCAAGGGTCCAGTGACACAGTCGTGGCTTCAATGTTTACTTGGAGATACTCCTGTACCATCGTCTCTAGGCGTTGACTATGTGTCAGACTTCTTGTCTCCTGTGGCCTTGCAAAGGATGGGCTAAAAAAGTGGTGAAATGATTCCGCAAAATTGATGTTACCAGCAGATACTGTGGTTCTGTTACGGTTTGAGTGCTGAACACTTGACGGTCCCACGGTTGGCAAGTTGGAACTGTGAGATTCACTACGTGCACCACTGGTATTTTGTGGAAAAGCACATGTAAGATTCTGCAACAGTCTCTGCTGATACTCCTGCATGCGTGCATCCCTTTCTATGGCAGGAATAATTTCTGCAAATTTACTTTTGTACCGGGGATCTAACAGTGTGGCAACCCAGTAGTCAGGATTATTTCTAATTCTCACAATTCGAGGGTCATGTTGCAGGTAGTGCAGCAAGAAGGCACTCATGTGTGTTGCGCATCCAGGAGCACCATGTCCCTGTTGTGTTGGTGGCGAGGTAACAATCATGCTTCCTTCCTCTGTCCTCTCCCCCCAACCTCGCACAACAGAAATGTGATCAAGGTCTCCCTCATCTGATGAGTCTTCCATCAGTTCATCCTCCACTTCTTCCTGGGCTCCTGCACCTTCCTCACTAGTTTGGCTGCTACCATGCGCCCTGGTTAAACCATCTCCCCCACCCTCACATGCCTGCCGCCTTGGTGCTGCCGACCGTCTGGACCTTGCAGATGTTAGCCCTTCCGCATACAACTCCTCCTCCTCTACTTCCTCCACCTCCTCTTGTGCCACCACCTGACTCCGAATTCTGTTTAACATGTGCTCCAGCATGTAAATCACCGGAATAGTCATGCTGATAATGGCATCGTCAGCACTAAACATCTTCGTCGCCATTTCAAAACTGTGCAGAAGGGTGCATAGGTCCCTGATCTGAGACCACTCCTCCAGCGTGATTTGCCCCACCTCTGAATCTCGTTGGCCCAGGCTATACGTCAGAACGTATTGCACCAGGGCTTGTCGGTGCTGCCACAGTCGCTGCAACATGTGCAGAGTTGAATTCCACCGGGTAGGCACATCGCATTTTAGCCGGTGAAGTGGCAGGCCCAACAACTTCTGTAGAGATGTAAGTCGCTGAGCTGCGGGATGCGAACGGCGGAAGTGAGCACACAGCGACCGTGCCCTCTGCAGAAGGCCATCTAATCTGGGATACTGGGCTAAAAATTGCTGGACAACCAGGTTCAACACGTGAGCCATACAAGGCACGTGTGTGACATTGCCCCGGCGAAGGGCCGCACCCAGGTTTGCAGCATTGTCGCACACGGCCTTCCCTGGTTTCAGGTCCAGTGGAGACAACCATTCATGAAATTGGTTCTCCAGAGCTGACCACAACTCCTCAGCTGTGTGACTCACATTTCCCAGACATTTCAATGTAAAAACCGCCTGATGACGTTGAGCCCTACTGCCAGCATAGTAAGGAGGTGTGCAGGATCCCTTCTGCGCAGTTAGAAAGCTTGTGGCATGACCAGACAGGCTTTGGGTGCAGGTGGAAGACCGAGAGGAGGTTGAGGAGGCAGAAGCAGTGGAGGAAAAATGACATAAAGAGGATTGACGCACAACTCGTGGGGACGGCAAGACTTGGACAGCAGCCCCTTGTCCTGCTGTCACCATAGTTACCCAGTGCCCAGTCAGCGACATGTAACGCCCCTGTCCATGCCTACTCGTCCAAGTGTCTGTGGTGAAATGCACCCTGTCACACACAGAGTTTCTCAAAGAAGCGGTGATGTTGTGTGCGACATGCTGGTGGAGCGCAGGCACACCTTTCTTTGAGAAGTAGTGCCGACTGGGCATCTGGTACTGGGGCACTGCGACGGACATAAGGTCTCGAAAATCCTCTGTGTCCACCAGGCGGAAAGGCAGCATTTCTGTAGCCAAGAGCTTGCAGATGGTGAAATTCAACCTCTTAGCTTTCTCATGGCTAGGAGGAAATGGTCTTTTACTTGTCCACATCTGAGGGACCGAGGGCTGGCTATTGTGCTTAGACGGGGTTGATAAGGGTGTCCCCGGCAAACTGCCGGTCTGTGAGGAAGATGCAGGCGGACATGTTAGGTTGCCTTGATCCAAAGGTGGTGCTATCGATGTCGGACAGCGCTCAAGACCAGCTGGTGTTACCACCTCCAAAGAAAATGATGACCTGCCAATCACGCTGGCTGTTGCGGGTAAAGAGGTGGCAGGTCTGCGCCCCAAAACAGGTGTGACTGCTGTCCCCCCAGTCACAGAGGATGAAGAGGCCGCGGATGCACAAGATATGGCAGACGGTGGTTGGCCCGGCCAGCTAGACCGCATTGTAGCACACTGAGCTTCCCACTGCAACTTATGCTTCATGTCCATGTGCCGGTTCATGCATGAAGTACTCAAACTATGTATTTTTTGGCCTCTACTTAGCTTTTGCTGACAAATGTTACAGATAACACGAGTTAGGTCATCTTTATCGATCTGAAAAAATGCCCAGGCTATGCAAGGCTTAGCACCCATGCGACCTGAAGAGCCACCACGACTTGTGGTGAGAGGCAGAGTTGTGTTTGAGGATGCAGTTGTTGACGTGCTTCCAGTACTACGTCTCTGTCCAGGAAGGCGCAACCTGACCTCGTCGTCACTAGCATCTTCCTCCACCTCCTCTGCTGACCTCATCTCTTGGCTGACTGTGGGTTGACAGTAAGTGGGATCTCCGACCTCATCATCATCACCCTGTGCGTTATCACACCCGTCGTCCTCAGAGCCAACCTGTTCCTGCCCTGACAAAAAACTAAAGTTGTCGCTCCAATCAGGTATTTGAGTCTTATCATCGTCTTCCTCATTGTCTCCACCAACAGGAGTTACAGTTTGGGAATGAGGGTCTACATTATGGTCAGAACCTTCTGCGTCTGGTCCTGGATCCGACTCATAAAGATTCTGGGCATCAGTGCAGATCATTTCCTCGTCTGGATTCACAGAAGCGCTGGAGTCGACCTCTGATTCCCAGGCTATAGTATGAGTAAACAGCTCTGCAGACTCAACCATCTGTTCTACCTCATACTCAGACGGGCAGCTGGAGATTTGGGAGCTGTGAGGAAGCAAGTGCGATTTGGGTGACACCTTTGAGGACTGGAGTATTTGTGATGTTGAAGTTGATGTGGAGGAGAGCCCACTTAAAGGAGCACTTGATATCCGTTGAAGCACCTGCTGTTTTTGTGCCTCATCTGGAATTTGTAGCGATTGGCGTGGCCGTAAGAAAGGGATCTTATCACATTGTCCGCTAAAAGAAGTAGACATTTTAGTTTGGCTGGAAGATGGTCTTTCTTCTGCACCTACCCCACGGACACAACCTTTTTTCCCCTTCCCAACACGCCTATTCCCCTTTCCACCAGCAGCAGGCCTTTTTCCACTCATTTTGGTGGTTAACTAATTCACAACTCTGGAGTTGTTTGCACAAAAAAACAATGGATGGTAACCGAGCAGAGCTGAGTGGCCAAACTGTGGTATTAGGCCAAAACTATTGGCTGGGTTAGATGCAGAAAAAAATTATTTTTAATTTGCAACCTGATGGAGGTCAGTATAGATGGACTAATAGACCAAGTCCCACACACCGCTAGAAGCCCAAATATTTTTTCAGAGCTAGATGCAGAAAATTTTTTTATTCAATTTGCACCCTGATGGAGGTCAGTATAGATGGACTAATAGACCAAGTCCCACACACTGCTAGAAGCCCAAATATTTTTTCAGAGCTAGATGCAGAAAAAAAATATTTTTAATTTGCAACCTGATGGAGGTCAGTATAGATGGACTAATAGACCAAGTCCCACACACTGCTAGAAGCCCAAATATTTTTTCAGAGCTAGATGCAGAAAAAAATTATTTTTAATTTGCAACCTGATGGAGGTCAGTATAGATGGACTAATAGACCAAGTCCCACACACTGCTAGAAGCCCAAATATTTTTTCAGAGCTAGATGCAGAAAAAAATTATTTTTAATTTCCAACCTGATGGAGGTCAGTATAGATGGACTAATAGACCAAGTCCCACACACTGATAGAAGCCCAAATATTTTTTCAGAGCTAGATGCAGAAAAAAATTATTTTTAATTTGCAACCTGATGGAGGTCAGTATAGATGGACTAATAGACCAAGTCCCACACACCGCTAGAAGCCCAAATATTTTTTCAGAGCTAGATGCAGAAAAAAATTATATTCAATTTGCAACCTGCTGGACGTCAGTATAGAAGGACTAATAGAACAAGTCCCACACACTGCTAGAAGCCCAAATATTTTTTCAGAGCTAAATGAAGAAAAAAATTATTTTTAATTTGCAACCTGATGGAGGTCAGTATAGATGGACTAATAGACCAAGTCCCACACACTGCTAGAAGCCCAAATATTTTTTCAGAGCTAGATGCAGAAAAAAATTATTTTTAATTTGCAACCTGATGGAGGTCAGTATAGATGGACTAATAGACCAAGTCCCACACACCGCTAGAAGCCCAAATATTTTTTCAGAGCTAGATGCAGAAAATTTTTTTATTCAATTTGCAACCTGATGGAGGTCAGTATAGATGGACTAATAGACCAAGTCCCACACACTGCTAGAAGCCCAAATATTTTTTCAGAGCTAGATGCAGAAAAAAATTATTTTTAATTTGCAACCTGATGGAGGTCAGTATAGATGGACTAATAGACCAAGTCCCACACACTGCTAGAAGCCCAAATATTTTTTCAGAGCTAGATGCAGAAAAAAATTATTTTTAATTTGCAACCTGATGGAGGTCAGTATAGATGGACTAATAGACCAAGTCCCACACACCGCTAGAAGCCCAAATATTTTTTCAGAGCTAGATGCAGAAAAAAATTATATTCAATTTGCAACCTGCTGGACGTCAGTATAGAAGGACTAATAGAACAAGTCCCACACACTGCTAGAAGCCCAAATATTTTTTCAGAGCTAAATGAAGAAAAAAATTATTTTTAATTTGCAACCTGATGGAGGTCAGTATAGATGGACTAATAGACCAAGTCCCACACACTGCTAGAAGCCCAAATATTTTTTCAGAGCTAGATGCAGAAAAAAATTATTTTTAATTTGCAACCTGATGGAGGTCAGTATAGATGGACTAATAGACCAAGTCCCACACACCGCTAGAAGCCCAAATATTTTTTCAGAGCTAGATGCAGAAAAAAATTATATTCAATTTGCAACCTGCTGGACGTCAGTATAGAAGGACTAATAGAACAAGTCCCACACACTGCTAGAAGCCCAAATATTTTTTCAGAGCTAAATGAAGAAAAAAATTATTTTTAATTTGCAACCTGATGGAGGTCAGTATAGATGGACTAATAGACCAAGTCCCACACACTGCTAGAAGCCCAAATATTTTTTCAGAGCTAGATGCAGAAAAAAATTATTTTTAATTTGCAACCTGATGGAGGTCAGTATAGATGGACTAATAGACCAAGTCCCACACACCGCTAGAAGCCCAAATATTTTTTCAGAGCTAGATGCAGAAATTTTTTTTATTCAATTTGCAACCTGATGGAGGTCAGTATAGATGGACTAATAGACCAAGTCCCACACACTGCTAGAAGCCCAAATATTTTTTCAGAGCTAGATGCAGAAAAAAATTATTTTTAATTTGCAACCTGATGGAGGTCAGTATAGATGGACTAATAGACCAAGTCCCACACACTGCTAGAAGCCCAAATATTTTTTCAGAGCTAGATGCAGAAAAAAATTATTTTTAATTTGCAACCTGATGGAGGTCAGTATAGATGGACTAATAGACCAAGTCCCACACACCGCTAGAAGCCCAAATATTTTTTCAGAGCTAGCTGCAGAAAAAAATTATATTCAATTTGCAACCTGCTGGACGTCAGTATAGAAGGACTAATAGAACAAGTCCCACACACTGCTAGAAGCCCAAATATTTTTTCAGAGCTAAATGAAGAAAAAAAATATTTTTAATTTGCAACCTGATGGAGGTCAGTATAGATGGACTAATAGACCAAGTCCCACACACTGCTAGAAGCCCAAATATTTTTTCAGAGCTAGATGCAGAAAAAAATTATTTTTAATTTGCAACCTGATGGAGGTCAGTATAGATGGACTAATAGACCAAGTCCCACACACCGCTAGAAGCCCAAATATTTTTTCAGAGCTAGATGCAGAAAATTTTTTTATTCAATTTGCAACCTGATGGAGGTCAGTATAGATGGACTAATAGACCAAGTCCCACACACTGCTAGAAGCCCAAATATTTTTTCAGAGCTAGATGCAGAAAAAAATTATTTTTAATTTGCAACCTGATGGAGGTCAGTATAGATGGACTAATAGACCAAGTCCCACACACTGCTAGAAGCCCAAATATTTTTTCAGAGCTAGATGCAGAAAAAAATTATTTTTAATTTGCAACCTGATGGAGGTCAGTATAGATGGACTAATAGAACAAGTCCCACACGCTGCTAGAAGCCCAAATATTTTTTCAGAGATAAATGAAGAAAAAAATTATTTTTAATTTGCAACCTGATGGAGGTCAGTATAGATGGACTAATAGACCAAGTCCCACACACTGCTAGAAGCCCAAATATTTTTTCAGAGCTAGATGCAGAAAAAAATTATTTTTAATTTGCAACCTGATGGAGGTCAGTATAGATGGACTAATAGACCAAGTCCCACACACCGCTAGAAGCCCAAATATTTTTTCAGAGCTAGATGCAGAAAAAAATTATATTCAGTTTGCAACCTGATGGAGGTCAGTATAGATGGACTAATAGAATGATGCTATGCCCAAAAGATTTTACTTCACTAGGTGCAGTAAAAAAATTGGTATTCTATACACAGGTGGTATATCTTGCAACACAGATAGGCTACTCCACTGACTGACACACTTTGCAATACGCCAAAAAGGATTAGCTTTGCTAGATTCAGCCAAATGCTGTGAAAAAAACTTGCACAGCACTGACACAGACCTGCCTGGCAAAAACTGATAGGAACTGATGTAACCTAGTCCTGAAAAGGACTCCAATTACAATTAGTCTTTACTCCCACAATCTATCTATTTAAGAGCACAGACCTGCCTGATAAAAGTCGTAGGAAATGCTGTAACCTAGTCCTTAAAAGGACTGCAATCACAACTATTCCCTACTCCCAAGCTATCTGTATATTTGTGCGAAAATTGGCTTGAAATTAACAAGGTATAGCGCACACAGCAACAGCGGTGCCGTCTAACACGCAGCTGCAGCAGTGAGAAAATGGTGGCGACGGGGAAAATGGCTTGGTCTTATAGGGCAAGGACATGTGACATACACTGCCAATCACACATGCCCTTGCTTGTGTGAAAAAAAGCACTTCGCTCCGTGTGTGCGCTGCTGATAGGCTGACAGATTGCACCTCCCCACTGCAAATGCGGGAAAGAGAAAAAAAAATGGAGATCTTCATTGTTCCTGCAGAGATCCATCCCCTGCCCCTCCCCCCGCCCCGCTGTACACTCAAACTGTGTATTAACATTAATTTTCATCATTACTGAGAAAAAATCCAGTTATGATTTTGGTGCACGAACAGTTATCGAACATAACCTCGAACAGCCGAATTTTTCTCAAATTGTTCGTGTTCGCCGACCGGCTCGAACACCGCCCAAAACAGCTCGAATTTGAGATTGGCGAACAGTTCGAGTAGAACAACGCTCATCTCTAGTACTAAGGAAAGATAGGGGAAAGCTGTCCCTACAGAAAGACTAAGCTGAATCCCTACGATGTAGCGGGCTGCCTGTTCCTAGCGAACAGACGCGCCTTAGTCCTCAGCTAGTCTGAACGAAAACCTATAGCATTAAGGGAGGGGTCCCTAAAAGAACTAAGGACTGGGACAAAATGGGACACCTCATAAACAGAGAAGTTGTTGCAGAACACAAAAAGACAAATTGACAAAAATGTACTAGAGGTCCCAGAAGGACCAAGCGAACTGACAGAGAAAGGCACAGAAGCACCTGGCTAGAGAAACAGTCAAACACTGAAGTCCACCACAGCCAGAAGGTGGAGCTGGAATATAAAGGCAGATGGTCACGTGACCGCAAAACACAGGATGGAAAAATCAAACAGGAGGGTTCTAACATCTGGATTGTGGTTCAACAGAAAAGAACGTTTTATATAAATACATAGTTATTTTTTAATGTGACACCTCTCTCAACAGGAGCCAGTATTAATGGTTCCCAGGGGTTTCCTCTGACTGCCTAGGTTAGACTTTAGTCTTAACTGAGGGCATCCATGGGTGAGTATATACTAATTTTACCATAGAGATTTAATGGTTCCAATAATAGTATGTTTGTTGCTAAATACTGCAGATTCTCAAAAAGATTTAATTACTATAGCTGAAAGAGGCATGTATGAGCATGCCTGCATCTAAAAATCACCTTGCGGTTCTTTTTTTTTTTTTTCTAAAAGTGGTATTTCGTTTCCACATTGTTGACAAATATTCACATTGTTGCTTAGCAGCTCTGCACACGAGAATGTAATATGTCTTAACTAGGAGGATTAGCCTTGTACACTCTGCACAAGTGCTCATTACAATGGCATAAACAATTAGACCTCCAAGTATTTGAAACATTCAATTCAGTACTTGGCCAGTCTTTCAACCAAGACAATAGTTTAATGTAACATGATCAAACAATAAGTAAAACTAACATCCTAGGTCACAATGTGAATGTTAAAAATAATATGCATGAAAACAATGCTATCAAATTTGGCTTAAGTTAGCAGTAAACGTGCATTGATATACAGTTGTGGCCAAAAGTTTTGAGACTCAGGCTATGTGCCCACGATGCGGAAATGCTCCGGATTTTTTCCTGAGCGTTTCTGCATCTCCCTGGCAGAAAAAAACACATGTGGATTGTACATGCGGATTGTACATGTGTTTTTCCTGCCAGGGACAAGCGGATGTGAAGCGTTCTTCACATGCATTTCCGCATGCTGGTTGTCAAGCGCTTTTCCAAGCGATTTTAGCATCACTTGGAAAGTGCTTGACAACTTGGTCACACTATATAAATCCATGCAGCCTCACATCAATTTTGGTTTTCACAAAGTTTGTTGCTTCAGTTTTATACTGTCAGATTGTTCTGAAGTTTGATTAGATGAATTGTCAATTTAAAATCAACCATTTTTTGGATCACAAACAACTTCAAAGAGAGAGATTCAATTTCTATGAAGAAAGGCTTCAGGGCGCCCAAGAAAGTCCAGTAAGTGCCAGGACCATCTTCTAAAGAGGATTCTACTACAGGATGGGTTCAGCTCTAGTGCAGAGCTTGCTCAGGAATGGCAGCAGGCACAAGTCAGTGCATCTACATGCACAGTGAGACTTTTGGAGGCTGGTCTGGTGTTAAGAATGGAGCAAGGAAGCCAGTTCTCTGCAAGAAAAAAATCAAAGACAAACTGACTTTTTTTTTTTTGCAGGGAGCACCAGAATTGGATTGGACTGCAGAGGACTGGGGAAAAGTTATATTCTCTGATGAAACCCCTTCGGAATGATGGAACATCTGGAAGAATGATTGTCAGGAGAAGAAAAGTTGAACAATAACATGAGTCTAGTTCTATGCCAAGAGTAAAGCATCCTGAGACCATTCATATTTGGGGTTGCTTTTCATACAAGGTTGTGGGCGCATTCAGCGGCGGACACTGACAGCTTGGGGCTTCTGTGCATGAAATATGTCTGGGCGCCTCTCCTTTTATGGTGACAAAGATACAGATGTATATATAGCATATACATATTGTGGGGTTTCTACTCACTTGGGTGGGTCGGGAGGCAAACAGAAAGCGTGTTCCTTTAAATGTCCTTGGCGGTTTATTGTGTCATAAACCAGGCAAAAGGAAAAGGAAAGCAAACAGCCTTTAGATCAGTCAAAACAAAGTAAAGAGTCTTTTCAGCAAAGTCTCTGGTTAGCCAGTCCTCTGTGCACACAGGGTGGATAGCATCCAGTCCACTGGCTCAGTCGGGAGACGACAACACACAGGAGGCCTTCTCCCTCCAAACACAAAGACCATGTGCCAAACAACGGCCTCCATTTTATAGGTTAACTTCACCCAGAGATGAGGTATGTGGATAGCTAGACCTGCCCATCTCTTCAACTACCCGTACCCTGTCCCCAGGTGCACCAAACAGTCCTCTTAGTGCTTAGGTGCACTAGAGCAACATTCCTGATTACATCACAGAGGACAGCCACCTCTGTGATGCATACCTCCCATCAAATATGTGTCCATTAGCAACCTCACATACTTCCCCCTCTGCCTAAAGCCGTGGGGCTTGGTACCTTCTACTAATAGACAGAGGATTCTTGAGAGGCATTACCATGTAGCTTCCCTGCTCTATTTTTTACATGGAAGTTGAAATCCTGTAGGGCTAAAAACCAGCGGGTGACCCTAGCATTTTTGCCCTTTTTTTCCCTCATCCATCTGAGTGGGGCATGGTTGGATAACAATCTAAACTTTCGCCCCAGCAGATAGTACCATAGCTTGTCCACCGCCCACTTTATGGCCACGTACTCCTTCTCTATGACAGAATAATTTTTCTCGCAAGAGGGCAGCTTCTGACACAGGTAGAGAACAGGGTGCTCCTCCCCGTGTACCTCCTGGGACAGAAAAGCTCATAAACCTACATCTGAGGCATCTGTTTGGAGTATGAATTTCTTGAAAGGCCGTCTCCGCCTCTTCAGACCATTTGGCCATTGCTGATTTCGTCCCCTAAAGGAGGTCAGTCAAGGGTGTGAAGTTTGGGATGAACCTCCTGTAATATCTCACGATTCCCAGAAAGGCTCTAACTTGCTTCTTTGACAGTAGTCTTGGCTAAGTTTGGATTGCTTCCACTTTACTGATTTGGGGTTTGATTTCGCCTCTACCCACTATATCCCAGGTATTTGGCTTCTTTCCCCATGGTACATTTTTTCAGATTTATTGAAAACCCCGCCTTCCTTAGAGCATCAAACACCTCCTGGACCTTTTCCAGATGACTTTCCCAGTCTGGGCTGAAGATTACGTCCAGGTATGCCGTGGCATACTTCTTATGGGGTGCAAGGATTCGATCCATGGCGTTCTGAAAGGTGGTAGGGGCCTCCTGCAGTCCAAACGGCATCCGGACATATTGGAAGCATCCCTCCGGTGTAGAAAACGCAGTCTTCTCCTTGACTCCCTGTGACATAGGGATCTGCGAATATCCCTTTGTTAAATCCAGTGTGGTTATGTACCTTGGTGGCCGAAGTCTCTTGATCAGTTCATTGACACGCGGCATCGGATATGCGTCTAATTTGGAGACCTCATTCAATTTCCGATAGTCATTGCAGAATCTCCATTTGCCATCGGGTTGTGGGACCCGGAAAATCGGGCTTGACCAGGCTCTTGGATTCATAAATGAATGCGAGTTTCAAGATACTCATGATATTAAAATGATATACCAGATGTACTTTAACTGTCCACTTGGTGATCAAGACAAAAGCTTGGCCCCTCATATGATATGCTCAAGTTGTTTAAATGGTCTTCGTGACTGGTTGAATATGAGGAAAGTGGCTATGCCATTTGCTGCTCCCATGATTTGGAGAGAGCCCAAAAATCATAGTGATGACTGCTACTTTTGTTTTGTCAAAATGAGGGGCTTTTCTACAAAGAACAAACATAAGATTAATTACCCTGAACTTGAATCTGTGATTAGGCCAGTTCCACATAATGATACCTTGCCAGTTCCTGTACCACCGTTGTCTGGATTGGATGAAATTGAAGTAGAATATGGAGCTGAAGCTACTAGCGAAGGCATGGAGACCTCAAGTCAAGATGAGTATGTACCTGATGGAGCAGCCGAGCATCCAGAACGCTTTACTCAACATGAATTAAATGATCTCATCAGAGACCTGTCATTGTTAACTGAATCAAGATTATTTTGTTGCAGATTGGTGATTGTTTACTAACTCATCCCAGAGAAGTTTGAAAGCAGTGTTGCTTCACAATGGAAATATGAAACCATCACTCCCTACTGCTCACTCATGTCATCTAAAGGAAAGTTATGAAAATCTGTCAGTTGTTTTGGATGCTATACAATATAAGCATCATCAATGAATATCAATGGAATATCAGTGGAGATTTGAAAGTGATTGGTCTGCTAATGGGAATGCAAGGAGGTTCACAAAATATTGTTGCTTCTTGTGTTTATCGAACAGTATAAATACAATAGAGCATTATGTTCGACGTGATTGGGGACAGAGAAACATCTATGCTGCAGGTAGATACAATGTACAGCATAATCCTTTAGTTGCTCCAACAAAAATCTTTCTTCCTCCACTACATATAAAGCTGGGATTGATTAAAAACTTTTTGAAAGCCATGGCAAAGACAAATTCACAAGGGTTCAAGTACATTTCACAGAAATTCTCCAGCATTTCACCAGCAAAACTGAAGGAAGGGGTATTTGTTGGTCCTCACATCAGAGAGCTTATGAGTAGTGTTGAGCGATACCTTCCGATATCAGGAAATATCGGATTGGATCGGACCGATACCCAAAAAGTATCGGATATCGCCGATTCCGATACCGGAAACCAGTGCAAGTCAATGGGACACAAATATCGGAATGAAAATAAACCCTTTCTTTCCTTGTAGGTTAATTACATGAAGTAAAACAACTAAGAATAATGTAGAATGTATTATGCGAAAAGCCGGCAATTCAGCAGCGGCATACACCGGTACCCGACAATTTACAACAGAAAGAATAGAGTATCACACATAGATTAGATAGAAACATGTCAGTCACACATATATGAAGTACAGTGACAGTGTTGGTTACTGTACTTGTCATTTAGTGTAAAGGATTTATTTAAAAATATATTAGTGTTTTCATGCACCGTCTCTTTAAAGAAGCCGGCCGGCAATTCAGCATCGGTACCCGACAATTTAGAATAGAAAGAATAGAGAATCATACATAGATTAGATAGATAGAAACATGTCAGTCACATATATATGAAGTACAGTGATAGTGTTGATTACTGTACTTGTCATTTAGTGTTAAAATAAAGGATTTATTTAAAAAAAAATTGGCATGGGGTTCCCCTTAATTTTAGTCTCTAGCGGAGGTTAAGCAGACGGCTGGGGCAGATGTTTGAAGCCTGGGAAAGGGGTAATACCCACGGAGCTTCCCAGGCTACTAATATCAGCCCCCAGCTGAATACCTAGCCTTTACTAGCTATTAAAATGGGGGACCCCCCAAAAAAAATGACGTGGGGTCCCCCCTATTTTAATAGCTAGCAAAGGCTAGGCAGACAGCTGGGAGCTGATATTAATAGCCCAGGAAGGGTGCCATGAATATTGGCCCCCTCCCAGGCTAGAAACACCAGCCGTCAGCCGCCCCAGAAATGGCGCATCCATAGGATGCGCCAATTCTGGCACTTAGCCTCGCTCTTCCCACTGCCCTGTAGCGGTGGCAGTGGGGTAATAGGGCTGGGGTTGATGTCAGCTTATAATGCCAGCTGACATCAAGCCCAGGTTAGTAATGGAGAGGCGTCTATAAGACACCCCCATTACTAACCCCATAGTCAAAGTTAAAAAAAAAAACACAAACACCCAGAATAAAGTCCTTTAATTGAAATAAACACACAATTCTTTATTGTTCTAAATTAAACTCTACTTACCATCACGCCCATTCCAGCTGAAGCCAACGATCTCCTGCAATAAAAGAAAAATAATAAAGCAACCTCATCCTTACCTTCCCATGGTTCCCAGGACAGCTTCAGCTCTGCTACATCGAGATGACAGGCTGGACCGCAGCAGAACGCTGCCATCCAGCCTGTCATCCCGCAGACACTGAGAAGCGCAGGCTTGCTTGCGCTCCTCAGTGTCTCTCTGTGACGGCATCCAGATGAGCTCCTCAGTGTCTCTCTGTGACGGCATCCAGATGAGCCGAGTTCATGTCCAATGAACTCAGCTCACCTTATGCACGTCACTGACAGCGTGGGAGAATTCTCCTGCACTCAGCGCTTCAGCGTGAGAATTTTCCCACGCTGTCAGTGACGTGCATGAGGTGAGCTGAGTTCATTGGACATGACCTCACCTCATTCACGTCACTGACAGTGTGGGAAAATTCTCACGCTGAAGCACTGAGTGCAGGAGAATTTTCCCACGCTGTCAGTGACGTGCATGAGGTGAGCTGAGTTCATTGGACATGACCTCGGCTCATCTTTATGTCATCACAGAGAGACACTGAGGAGCGCAAGCAAGCCTGCGCTTCTCAGTGTCTGCGGGATGACAGGCTGGATGGCAGCGTTCTGCTGCGGTCCAGCCTGTCATCTCGATGTAGCCGAGCTGAAGCTGTCGTGGGAACCATGGAAAGGTAAGGATGAGGTTGCTTTATTATTTTTCTTTTATTGCAGGAGATCGTTGGCTTCAGCTGGAATGGGCGTGATGGTAAGTATAGTTTAATTTAGAACAATAAAGAATAGTGTGTTTATTTCAATTAAAGGACTTTATTCTGGGTGTTGCGTTTTTTTTAAATACTTTACTAGAAATTCATGGTGGTCATGTCTAATATTGGCGTGACCCCATGAATTTCGGGCTTAGGGCCAGCTGATAATGCCAAGCTGGCCTTAACCCCTTTATTACCCAGTGAGCCACCGCACCAGGGCCCTGGATGAGTTGGGTACAGCGCCAGAAGATGGCGCTTCTATGAACGCGCCATTTTCCGGGGTGGCTGCGGACTGCAATTTGCAGCGGGTGGGGCCCAGAAAGCTTGGGCCTCCCTGCGCTGCGGATTCCAGCCCCCAGCTGCCTAGTTGTACCTGGCTGGACACAAAAATAGGGCGAAGCCCCACGTGTTTTTTTTTTAATTATTTCATGAAATTCATGAAATAATTAAGAAAAAAAGGGCTTCCCTATATTGTTGTGTCCAACCAGGTACAAATAGGCATCTGGGAGTTGGGGGCAGCCCGTTCCTGCCTGCTGTACCTGGCTGGACACAGATATAGTGCGAAGCCCCACGTCAATTTTTTTTCAATTATTTAATGAAATAATTTTTTTAAAAAAGGGCTTCCCTATATTGTTGTGTCCGGCCAGGTACAAATAGGCAGCTGGTGGTTGGGCGCAGCCCGTTCCTGCCTGCTGTACCTGGCTGGACACAAATATAGGGCGAAGCCCCACATCAATTTTTTTTAAATTATTTCATGAAATAATTTTTTAAAAAAAGGGCTTCCCTATATTGTTGTGTCCGGCCAGGTACAAATAGGCAGCTGGTGGTTGGGCGCAGCCCGTTCCTGCCTGCTGTACCTGGCTGGACACAAATATAGGGCGAAGCCCCACATCAATTTTTTTTTTATTATTTCATGAATTTCCTGAAATAATTAAAAAAAAATTGACGTGGGGCTTCGCACTATATTTGTGTCCAGCCAGGTACAGCAGGCAGGAACGGGCTGCCCCCAACCACCAGCTGCCTATTTGTACCTGGCCGGACACAACAATATAGGGAAGCCCTTTTTTTCTTTATTATTTCATGAAATAATTTAAAAAAAAAATACGTGGGGCTTCTCCCTATTTGTGTGTCCAGCCAGGTACAACTAGGCAGCTGGGGGATGGAATCTGCAGCGCAGGGAGGCCCAAGCTTTCTGCCCCCCCTGGTGCAAATTGCAGTCCGCAGCCACCCCGGAAAATGACGCGTTCATAGAAGCTGGATGCTGTACCTGGCTGGCATACAAAAATATGGCAAAGCCCACGTCAAAATTTTTGGGAAAAATTAATTAAAAAATAAATAATAATTTAGGGACTGCTTCTTTATTAACTCCTCAAATGTCATTTAGTGTTAAAATAAAGGATTTATTTAAAAAAAAATTGGCGTGGGATCCCCCATAATTTTAGGCTCTAGCGGAGGTTAAGCAGATGGCTGGGGCAGATGTTTGAAGCCTGGGAAGTGGTTAATACCCACGGAGCTTCCCAGACTACTAATATCAGCCCCCAGCTGAATACCTAGCCTTTACTAGCTATTAAAATGGGGGACCCCCCCAAAAAATGACGTGGGGTACCCCCTATTTAATAGCTAGCAAAGGCTAGGCAGACAGCTGGGGGCTGATATTAATAGCCCAGGAAGGGTGCCATGAATATTGGCCCCCTCCCAGGCTAGAAACACCAGCCGTCAGCCGCCCCAGAAATGGCGCATCCATAGGATGCGCCAACTCTGGCACTTAGCCTCGCTCTTCCACGCTGCCCTGGTGCGGTGGCAGGGGGTAATAGGGTTGGGGTTCATGTCAGCGCCAGCTGCCATGAAGCCCAGGTTAGTAATGATGGGCGTCTATAAGACACCCCCATTACTAACCTACAAAGTGTTAAAAAGAAAAAACACACTACACCCAGAAAAAAATAATTTATTTGAAATAAAACACACCATTTTATTTAATTCTTAGTTTACTAAAAAAAAATAGTTACCTGTCCACGTTCCTGCGCTGATCTCCCATGCACAGCTGTCACATCTGGAGATGGTGACAGCTGTGCATGGCTGCTGTAAGCTCACACTGCCGGGAACACGTCCGCTCCCGGCAGCGGGAGCCACTGACTGAGGTCACCGGAGTGCATTCAGGCAGCGCAGCTCCGGAGACCTCCTTTACGGCACTGCTGTACCGTGGGAATTTCTCACAATACAGCAGGGCCGTAAGGGAGCTAACCGGAGCAGCACTGCCTGAACTCCGGCGAACCCGCTTATGCAATGACGGGGCTGCTTTACGGCCCCATCATTCTAGCGGCGGCAGCGGTTCAGAGCGGTCACATTCTATGTGGCTGCTCTAAACTGGAGATCTTCGTGGGACACTCATGGACTACTACGGAGGGGTAAGGATAAGGTTGTGGTTTATTATTTTATATTTTATTACAGGAGATCGATGGCTTCGAGGAATTAGGTGTCTAGGTGAGTATAGGTGTAGTTTTTGATTTTTTACTTTATTTTAGGTGGCGATCGGCGGGGACAGGTAATGTATGAACTAATTTATTGTAGGCAACCACTGGCCACCAATGACATGTATTTAAAATTTATTGGGGACACAGTAGGGCAATTTAAATAGCAGGATCAGGCTGATGGGAACTACTGCTCCCATCGAGCTGATCCTGCTGGCACGAGTGGACGGGGGACAGACATAGGCCGATGTGAGTAGTAGTGTCACATCGGCCTATGTCTGCCTGCACGCACACACCCGCACACACCCGCACACATCGCACAGACACCGCACACACCCGCAGACATCGCACACACCCGCAGACATCGCACAGACACCCCGCACACACACGCACAGACACCCACACACACCAATCATGACGGGCTGATCGTCTGGGAGGTGAGGCTGACCTGTGCGGCCGTGGGAAAGTTCATGTGAGTTCATGCAATGCAGTGAAGCATGAACTCACATGAACTCTCTGAGGGCACCGCGGCTACTTCAAAAGAACAGCTGATCGGATACCTCAGCTGTTCATTTGAAATAACCGGCGGGAGAGCACAGCACAGAATTGGAAAGCCGCGGTGAAGTCTTTTCACTGCCGGCTTCCCCGCCCGGGTCCTTCGCTCCCCGCTCCTTGGTGCTGCGCTCCCCGCCCGGTCCTAACTTACGATCGGGATGGGAGGTGGCGAGGGGAGCGGAGGATCGGGGTGGGAGGCTGCGGGGAAGCAGTATGGGGCTGTGTGTTTGTTTAAAAGCCGGCGGCTTTTTACCGCCCGCCGGCTTTTAAACGATCAGGAGAATTCTCCCACGCTGCGATGGCATTCTGATGACAGGCTGGATCTCAGCTGAGCGCTGCCAACCAGCTTGTCATACTTCAGAGACACTGCAGAGCGCAGGCATTATGGGAACTTCCGATTCCGGTATTCGATATTGTAAAAGTATCGGAATTAAGTATCGGAATTCCGATACCGCGAATATCGGCCGATACCCGATATTTCAGTATCGGAATGCTCAACACTACTTATGAGACATGATGTGTTTGAAGGAACTCTAAATGATAAGGAATTGAGAGCTTGGAAAAGCTTCAAGTGAATCTGTGAAAACTTATTAGGAAAAAATAAATCTCCAGAATATGTTGAAGGTGTTGAGGAACTGCTAAATGCATACCAGTGTCTTGGATGTCACATGTCTCTGAAAATGCACTTTTTACATTCACATTTAGATTTCATCCCTCATAATCTTGGGGATGTAAGCGATGAACAAGGCGAGCGGTTTCACCAGGACATTAAAGTAATGGAACACCGCTACCAGGGTTTTTGGAATGACTTAATGATGACAGATTACTGTTGGATGTTATATAGGGACAACCCTGAAAAATCGTATCAATGACAGTCTAATGTCAAGCACTTTTAATTTTTGCTCATATTTTGGTTTCTATTTTGCATGTGAAACTATTTTGGCTCAATAAAAACTGTTTTGTAAGGTCAAGCATTTTTTTCTGATATGTAGTTTACTGTTTTCTTAATGTCGCCAGTATATTTCCTATACCTTATAATAATGATGCTGCTCCGTGGAAACTATACCTGGTACAGAAAAACAGTTGAGACTCTGTTGTGATTACCAGAAACTAAATCGAAAGTCAATACCTGATTGACACCTGATACCAAAGATCCAAGATATGCTGGATAGCCTATCAGGAAGTACCTGGTTCTCTGTTTTTGATCAAGGTAAGGCATACCACCAAGGGTTTGTCGAAGAGTCCAGTATACCCCTGACAGCATTCATCACACTGTGGGGATTATATGAGTGGATCCGCATACCATTTGGGCTCAGTTCAGCTCCAGCAGAATTCCAGAGGAAAAAACCAAGCAATGTGAACTGAGGTCTAAGATGGTAGACATGCAAGAAATAGGAGCATGTTCACACTAGCAAAAAGAAGCAAAAACCTACAAAAGACAAAAATATATCTCATACCCTACCATCATTATATATAAATGTAAAGCAAAGTTGCATAATAAATATAGGGTACTTAGTGAACTATTTTTGATCAAAAAAAGTATACAAGCCGTCCCACCAGCGGCAAGGTGACCCTAAATTGGGACGGTACCTATACTGCCTATATTAAAAACCTTACTGTATATCAAAGTTGAAGTAATGCATATAAAAGGGTAGACAAATAGGACCGGGTCCCAACTCCAGACCACCCAGGCCCGTGGTAAGCTACATATATACTAATTAGCTCAACAAAGGGGATGCCACACCCTTAAATTGCACAGAATGCAAACAAGACAAAAAACCAAGCAATGTGAACTGAGGTCTAAGATGGTAGACATGCAAGAAATAGGAGCATGTTCACACTAGCAAAAAGAAGCAAAAACCTACAAAAGACAAAAATATATCTCATACCCTACCATCATTATATATAAATGTAAAGCAAAGTTGCATAATAAATATAGGGTACTTAGTGAACTATTTTTGATCAAAAAAAGTATACAAGCCGTCCCACCAGCGGCAAGGTGACCCTAAATTGGGACGGTACCTATACTGCCTATATTAAAAACCTTACAGTATATCAAAGTTGAAGTAATGCATATAAAAGGGTAGACAAATAGGACCGGGTCCCAACTCCAGACCACCCAGGCCCGTGGTAAGCTACATATATACTAATCAGCTCAACAAAGGGGATGCCACACCCTTAAATTGCACAGAATGCAAACAAGACAAAAAACCAAGCAATGTGAACTGAGGTCTAAGATGGTAGACATGCAAGAAATAGGAGCATGTTCACACTAGCAAAAAGAAGCAAAAACCTACAAAAGACAAAAATATATCTCATACCCTACCATCATTATATATAAATGTAAAGCAAAGTTGCATAATAAATATAGGGTACTTAGTGAACTATTTTTGATCAAAAAAAGTATACAAGCCGTCCCACCAGCGGCAAGGTGACCCTAAATTGGGACGGTACCTATACTGCCTATATTAAAACCTTACTGTATATCAAAGTTGAAGTAATGCATATAAAATGCATCTTAGACCTCAGTTCACATTGCTTGGTTTTTTGTCTTGTTTGCATTCTGTGCAATTTAAGGGTGTGGCATCCCCTTTGTTGAGCTGATTAGTATATATGTAGCTTACCACGGGCCTGGGTGGTCTGGAGTTGGGACCCGGTCCTATTTGTCTACCCTTTTATATGCATTACTTCAACTTTGATATACAGTAAGGTTTTTAATATAGGCAGTATAGGTACCGTCCCAATTTAGGGTCACCTTGCCGCTGGTGGGACGGCTTGTATACTTTTTTTGATCAAAAATAGTTCACTAAGTACCCTATATTTATTATGCAACTTTGCTTTACATTTATATATAATGATGGTAGGGTATGAGATATATTTTTGTCTTTTGTAGGCTTTTGCTTCTTTTTGCTAGTGTGAACATGCTCCTATTTCTTGCATGTCTACCATCTTAGACCTCAGTTCACATTGCTTGGTTTTTTGTCTTGTTTGCATTCTGTGCAATTTAAGGGTGTGGCATCCCCTTTGTTGAGCTGATTAGTATATATGTAGCTTACCACGGGCCTGGGTGGTCTGGAGTTGGGACCCGGTCCTATTTGTCTACCCTTTTATATGCATTACTTCAACTTTGATATACAGTAAGGTTTTTAATATAGGCAGTATAGGTACCGTCCCAATTTAGGGTCACCTTGCCGCTGGTGGGACGGCTTGTATACTTTTTTTGATCAAAAATAGTTCACTAAGTACCCTATATTTATTATGCAACTTTGCTTTACATTTATATATAATGATGGTAGGGTATGAGATATATTTTTGTCTTTTGTAGGTTTTTGCTTCTTTTTGCTAGTGTGAACATGCTCCTATTTCTTGCATGTCTACCATCTTAGACCTCAGTTCACATTGCTTGGTTTTTTGTCTTGTTTGCATTCTGTGCAATTTAAGGGTGTGGCATCCCCTTTGTTGAGCTGATTAGTATATATGTAGCTTACCACGGGCCTGGGTGGTCTGGAGTTGGGACCCGGTCCTATTTGTCTACCCTTTTATATGCATTACTTCAACTTTGATATACAGTAAGGTTTTTAATATAGCCAGTATAGGTACCGTCCCAATTTAGGGTCACCTTGCCGCTGGTGGGACGGCTTGTATACTTTTTTTGATCAAAAATAGTTCACTAAGTACCCTATATTTATTATGCAACTTTGCTTTACATTTATATATAATGATGGTAGGGTATGAGATATATTTTTGTCTTTTGTAGGTTTTTGCTTCTTTTTGCTAGTGTGAACATGCTCCTATTTCTTGCATGTCTACCATCTTAGACCTCAGTTCACATTGCTTGGTTTTTTGTCTTGTTTGCATTCTGTGCAATTTAAGGGTGTGGCATCCCCTTTGTTGAGCTGATTAGTATATATGTAGCTTACCACGGGCCTGGGTGGTCTGGAGTTGGGACCCGGTCCTATTTGTCTACCCTTTTATATGCATTACTTCAACTTTGATATACAGTAAGGTTTTTAATATAGGCAGTATAGGTACCGTCCAAATTTAGGGTCACCTTGCCGCTGGTGGGACGGCTTGTATACTTTTTTTGATCAAAAATAGTTCACTAAGTACCCTATATTTATTATGCAACTTTGCTTTACATTTATATATAATGATGGTAGGGTATGAGATATATTTTTGTCTTTTGTAGGTTTTTGCTTCTTTTTGCTAGTGTGAACATGCTCCTATTTCTTGCATGTCTACCATCTTAGACCTCAGTTCACATTGCTTGGTTTTTTGTCTTGTTTGCATTCTGTGCAATTTAAGGGTGTGGCATCCCCTTTGTTGAGCTGATTAGTATATATGTAGCTTACCACGGGCCTGGGTGGTCTGGAGTTGGGACCCGGTCCTATTTGTCTACCCTTTTATATGCATTACTTCAACTTTGATATACAGTAAGGTTTTTAATATAGGCAGTATAGGTACCGTCCCAATTTAGGGTCACCTTGCCGCTGGTGGGACGGCTTGTATACTTTTTTTGATCAAAAATAGTTCACTAAGTACCCTATATTTATTATGCAACTTTGCTTTACATTTATATATAATGATGGTAGGGTATGAGATATATTTTTGTCTTTTGTAGGTTTTTGCTTCATTTTGCTAGTGTGAACATGCTCCTATTTCTTGCATGTCTACCATCTTAGACCTCAGTTCACATTGCTTGGTTTTTTGTCTTGTTTGCATTCTGTGCAATTTAAGGGTGTGGCATCCCCTTTGTTGAGCTGATTAGTATATATGTAGCTTACCACGGGCCTGGGTGGTCTGGAGTTGGGACCCGGTCCTATTTGTCTACCCTTTTATATGCATTACTTCAACTTTGATATACAGTAAGGTTTTTAATATAGGCAGTATAGGTACCGTCCCAATTTAGGGTCACCTTGCCGCTGGTGGGACGGCTTGTATACTTTTTTTGATCAAAAATAGTTCACTAAGTACCCTATATTTATTATGCAACTTTGCTTTACATTTATATATAATGATGGTAGGGTATGAGATATATTTTTGTCTTTTGTAGGTTTTTGCTTCTTTTTGCTAGTGTGAACATGCTCCTATTTCTTGCATGTCTACCATCTTAGACCTCAGTTCACATTGCTTGGTTTTTTGTCTTGTTTGCATTCTGTGCAATTTAAGGGTGTGGCATCCCCTTTGTTGAGCTGATTAGTATATATGTAGCTTACCACGGGCCTGGGTGGTCTGGAGTTGGGACCCGGTCCTATTTGTCTACCCTTTTATATGCATTACTTCAACTTTGATATACAGTAAGGTTTTTAATATAGGCAGTATAGGTACCGTCCCAATTTAGGGTCACCTTGCCGCTGGTGGGACGGCTTGTATACTTTTTTTGATCAAAAATAGTTCACTAAGTACCCTATATTTATTATGCAACTTTGCTTTACATTTATATATAATGATGGTAGGGTATGAGATATATTTTTGTCTTTTGTAGGTTTTTGCTTCTTTTTGCTAGTGTGAACATGCTCCTATTTCTTGCATGTCTACCATCTTAGACCTCAGTTCACATTGCTTGGTTTTTTGTCTTGTTTGCATTCTGTGCAATTTAAGGGTGTGGCATCCCCTTTGTTGAGCTGATTAGTATATATGTAGCTTACCACGGGCCTGGGTGGTCTGGAGTTGGGACCCGGTCCTATTTGTCTACCCTTTTATATGCATTACTTCAACTTTGATATACAGTAAGGTTTTTAATATAGGCAGTATAGGTACCGTCCCAATTTAGGGTCACCTTGCCGCTGGTGGGACGGCTTGTATACTTTTTTTGATCAAAAATAGTTCACTAAGTACCCTATATTTATTATGCAACTTTGCTTTACATTTATATATAATGATGGTAGGGTATGAGATATATTTTTGTCTTTTGTAGGTTTTTGCTTCTTTTTGCTAGTGTGAACATGCTCCTATTTCTTGCATGTCTACCATCTTAGACCTCAGTTCACATTGCTTGGTTTTTTTGTCTTGTTTGCATTCTGTGCAATTTAAGGGTGTGGCATCCCCTTTGTTGAGCTGATTAGTATATATGTAGCTTACCACGGGCCTGGGTGGTCTGGAGTTGGGACCCGGTCCTATTTGTCTACCCTTTTATATGCATTACTTCAACTTTGATATACAGTAAGATTTTTAATATAGGCAGTGTAGGTACCGTCCCAATTTAGGGTCACCTTGCCGCTGGTGGGACGGCTTGTATACTTTTTTTGATCAAAAATAGTTCACTAAGTACCCTATATTTATTATGCAACTTTGCTTTACATTTATATATAATGATGGTAGGGTATGAGATATATTTTTGTCTTTTGTAGAATTCCAGAGGAGCATGGAGACATGTTTAGAAGGATTGAGCATGTTGAACATGTGAGGACCGGTATCAACAACACAGAGTTAAGTTAACCCCAAAGAAGTGTGAGCTGTTCAAAAGGCAAGTCCGATTCCTAGGGAAAATTGTGTCCAGAGAAGGATATACCATGGACTTAGCAGAAATCGCTCCGATACTGGCCTTAAAAGACAAGCGGCCATCTACTATCGGGAAGTTGAGGCAGATCTTAGGAATCCTCTCCTACTATCGTACTTACGTCCAGAACTTCTCCAGGATTGCCACCCCACTATACCTCCTCTTGGGAGACGACAGAGTCCACAACACCCATGGAGAAAGAGAAGAACGCGGGCAGGACCAGGCTTAAAGGAAACAATGCAGTTTCATCCCAGCAGCCCATTCTCTGGACATCAGACCACCAGGAGATATTGGAAGAACTAGTGGATTACCTGGTAAAACCACCCATATTGGGATATCCTGATTTCAACATACAATTTGTTCTTCATTGTGACACTTCTCAAGTTGGACTGGAAGCTGATCTGTATCAGCATCAAGATGTGAACTTGAGAGACATGGGTTAGGCTTCCTGACAGACGCTGAGAAGAATTCCCATCTACATTCCAGAAAATTGGAGTTCCTGGGATTGAAATGGGTCATCTGTGAATGATTTAGAGATTATCTCTATTATGACAAAGAGTTTGAA
The DNA here is from genome assembly GCF_046119375.1 of Phyllobates terribilis. NCBI lineage: Eukaryota > Metazoa > Chordata > Amphibia > Anura > Dendrobatidae > Phyllobates > Phyllobates terribilis. The sequence goes on from NW_027362771.1 coordinate 109,771,264, forward strand.
GTATACACTGACAACAACCCTTTGACCTATGTCCTCACTACAGCCAAACTGAATGCTACAGGTCAGAGATGGGTAGCTGAGTTAGCTGACTTCAATTTCAATATCAAATACAGGAAAGGAACATGCAATGCAGATGCTGACAGATTGTTGAGAATGCCACTGTAGTCTGAGGAGTTCATGCAAGAATGCTCGGAGGAAATCAGCCTGGAAGCTATTATGAGCACTACCCAAGCAATCCAAACTTATCAAGAGGAAGACACACCATTGTGGTGTTTGTTGACGGTGGAAGCTACAGTTAAAGTGAAAGAACAAGATCACCCCCTGTCCATTCAACAACTATCAAAAGTAACGATCCATAGAGCACAATGGGAAGATCAGATAATTGGCAGAATACTACCTTATGTGGACCAAAATTGGTTCTCAAGTAAACGGGAGAGAGTTACTGAGTCACCAGCAGTATCTATATTATTCAAAGATTAGGCAAAGCTCTACTTCAGCGTAGACGGTATTCTGTATTGTAAAGGAGGACAAAACCAACAGTTGGTACTACCCAGAGTATTTCGTAGGTTGGTCTTCAAAGAACTTCATGAAAACATGGGACACTTGGGAGTGGAAAGGACAACAAACTTGGTCCGTGAACATTTCTTTTGGCCATACATGCAGAGAGATATTGAGAGGTACGTGACCAGTGAGTGTGGGTGTCTGAAAGATAAACATCCCAACACATCAACCTGGACACCTATGGGCAACATCCAAACTACCTACCTGTTTGAGATGGTCTCAGTAGACTTTCTACATCTCGAGACATGCAAGGGCGGTTATGAATACATTTTGGTGGTGATGGACCATTTTATTCGATTTGCTCAAGCATATGCCACCACCAATAAATTTGGTAGAACAGCGGCAGAGAAGATCTTCAATGATTTCATTTTGAAGTTTGGGTTCCTTACGAGGTTACACCATGGCCAAGGAAGAAAATTTGAGAACCAGCTCTTTGTCAAGTTAGGAAAGTACTGTAGAATTCAGAGATTCCACACAACACCCTATCACCCAGAGCATAATGGAGAAGTAGAACGTTTCAACTGGACGTTATTGTCAATGTTGCGTACTTTAACAACTGACGAGAAGAGAGACTGCAAGAGTTCTCTATCAAAAATGGTGCATGCCTACAACTACAAAAAAGTGAGGCAACGGGTTATTTACCTTTCTTCCTATTGTATGGATGATCGCCAAGACTGCCAATAGACATAATGTTCTATACTCTGGTGTCAGAGACTTACAAAACATATCCTGAGAACGTTTGGAAATGGAAGGAATGGATGCCAGAGACATACAACATAGCGTCCAAAGTAGTTACGCAAGGGCAAAGCAAGAGTAAGAAGTACTATGAATCAAAATGTTATGGTGCAGAATTGACACCGGGAAGTCGGTTGCTAGTCAAGAACTTACGTGAAAAGGGTGGTCCAGGAAAACTTAGTTCGTACTAGGAACACAAGGTGTATCTGGTCGTAAAGAGTAAAGCCGATGACAGTCCAGTTTATGAAATCCGATTGGAAATGGAGGACAAGAAAACCAGAATAGTCCATCGTAATTTACTACTACCCTGTGATTATCTCCCACCACAACAAGACTTCCCAGAAGCAGACCGACATCGACCGAGATCGTCTAAGGGACTACCACAGACTGAAGCTCCGGAGGTGGATAGTGACCTAGAGAGTTCAGATGAAGAAGAGCACTCTGTTGTATTTCTTGGATCGTCAAGGAGAGGGAAGTACCAGCCTCAAGAGATTGAACTAAGTCCAGAAGCTCCAGAGATTGTACCAAGGAATACAGATGAAGTCCAATCCAGATCGGACAATCGAACACCGGTCATTGAAGAGACCTATCGACACTTAGGAGTAGCAGAATTACCAGACCATACAGAAATGGGTGATTCAAGAGAAGTACAGGAACTTACAGAGGCAGTGTCAAGAGCATCTGAGGAAGTACGAGAAATGAGTGCGGCGGAAGAAACTCCTGCAACCGAAGAACCTGTGGTATCTGAGGAACAATCGAGCAGGAGGATGTCGACTCGAGAAGTGAGGAGGCCCGTGATGTCGACGTATGAGACACTTGGTGAACCGAGTCAAGTGCCAAGGACTGTCGAGTGGAAACAGGTATCTCTGCCAACGGACTCGGTAAGCCCACTTGAGTGGTATTCACCACCGAGAGGCAGTATGGTAGATGGTGCCTGGTGGAAAGACTTTTCTCATGCTTTGATTTTCCTTAAAAGACTTTGTAGAAACAAAGATATTAAGGCCTAGTGAGAGAGAGAGCTGGTTGAAGACGTACGAAAAGCTCTAGCGGAAGAGATGCTCATTGTTTTAATTGTGTATTTCTTACAGAGTCTTATAAGCAAAAGGTCATAAGAATAGGTGATTATTAATGTTTGCAAATATTATGCCAATTTCACAATGCCAATTTGTATATAAAGTTACACGACTCTCACTACTGTCTCAGAATTGGTCAGATCGACCAACTAAGGCGAATGTCAAGGACGACATTCAAAAAAGGAGGGAAGAGTGTGACAGGTAGAAGTAGTACTGTTGCTTCAAAAGCATTCAGCAACTAGAAGAGTTAACACTCGCCCAGGATTCCAAGAATTCATGAAACCTGTATAGTCCCTATCTAAACTTAGCGTACATGTAACAAAAACAAAACATTTTTGTACAAAATCCTCATAATGATGATAAATTGTGATCTCTGATATCTTTAAAATGCTGTGTGCCTCTAACTATTGTGGCAAGATGACTTGCTCGGCTCTCCGGTGGCAGACACAGGACACAGGGTTTGGGTAAACTGTCTGCGGGTTTATTTTGCGTCATAAACTCCAGCAGCATCCTATAACAAATAAACAGTCCCTCTTGGGGTTAACGGGAAAACAAAAGATAAGGTAAGACAGAGTCCAGTAGTGAGTGAGGCTCTGCCGCTGCAGGTAGCACAGTGAAGTCTTCAGCAACACCAGTTCTCCGGTGTTGCTCTCTGGTTTCACGCAAACACAGCCTGGAGACTTCACTCTCCAGACCACACACACTCCACAGAGACAAAGCTGACTGAACATTTAAATCTTGCTCAGTCACACCCTGAGAGGAGGTAGGGGGAATGACTCCCCACCCATCTCTATGTCATTCCCATAAAACCACACCCTTTAAATGAGTTAACACTCCAGCATATAACATGCTGGCAGAAAGTTTATTGGTTTCAGTTCACACAGGCTAGCAACCTGTGTGACACATACCTCCCCTCATAGATCCTACCAGTGACTCTGTCACACTATGTATATATAAGTTGGAATAGAATTGTGCATAGCTTAGCAGGTTGTTTCAAGTCTTACTTCTTTTTCCCTCCTTCTTTTCTTTGGTGGAGATTTGGCAGGTACAAAAGGGAGGTCGTCTTGCAACTGGAACACCAACTGGTTTGACTGTGATTTGCTCAAGTTTATTAGGCAAAACCAATTGGAGTGGCTTGGCTGACTTGTGAAAATTAAAGAATTTATGTAGTCTTGTACTGGTCTTCCAAATGCCACTGGGATTTTATTAGAGTAACCAACCAACACAGAGACCTGGATGATTGTTCAGGTAAGCCTCTCTCTGAGAAACCTTCATGCATGCCTCTTTTGTGTCTCCAGGAATCAGAAAAAAACTATGCATATCTGTGGACTGCTTCAAGTCTTTCATCTTTTTCCTGTGTCTTTAGAGACGGCTTAACTAGGATAAAAGGAAAAGCACCTTCTTTTACACAACTCTTAGCCCCACCAAGCCAGTCACTTTGATAGTGTGGTAGTGAGGACAGAAAATAAGAAAATACATGTTACGACTAGTGATGAGTGAATATGTTCGAAATCCGATCTCCACAGTTGAATTCGGCTACAGGTGTCAGCGTGATCCCGCAGCTGTGACAGTGACCCCCGGGAATCAGGGACTGTGACCGGCGGTAATATCACTACAGCCTGTCACAGCGCTGCGGGATCATGCTGACAAGTTTCAGTGTGATCCCGCCGCTGTGACAGTGACCTGGGGTAAAAAGCTTACCGCGGGTCACAGGCGCCAGCTGATGGGACTACTACCCCCATCATCCGGCGCCTCCTGTTACTGTACTCAAGAACTGCTGATGGGAGAAGTATTCTCTCATCAGCGCGCTTGCACAGTGAAACTGAAAGTAAAAATAAAAAAGTTAAAATAAATAATTTAAATAAAAATAATAAACACATTATGCAGCACGGTGGCTCAGTGGTTAGCACTGCAGCCTTGCAGTGCTGGGGTCCTGGGTTCAAATTCCACCAAGGACAACATCTGCAAGGAGTCTGTTCTCCCCTTGTTTGCGTGAGTTTCCTCCGGGTACTCCGGTTTCCTCCAACATTCCAAAGACATACTGATAGGGAATTTAGATTGTTAGCCCCAATGGGGACAGTGCCCATAATGTCTGTAAAGTGCTGTGGAATTAATGGCGCTATATAAGTGAGTAAAATAAATAAAAAAATACTCACCTAACACCTGCACCTTGACCCCCGATGTTCTCATCCCCTGTAAAAAATAAAAAAAAACATATACTCACCTTACAGCTAATCCCCGAAGCCATTGTCACCTGCAATAAAGGTAAAATAATGAACCAATCTAATCCTCCCCTGTCCGCCGTAGTCCATATAGTGAGGGTCCCACGTCAATGTCATTGATAGCACAGCCGCATCCGGCAGCTATCTGGCAGCCGGCGATACACTGACAGGAGCGCTATGGCTCCCGCAGTGTATCGCGACAAACTGCCAGCTGAGGTCACCAGAGTTCAAACAGCTGATGATCAGCTGAGAGCTCCCGGACCTGACTTACGGCATTAGTGCTGTGTGGGAATTTTCCCACACAGCACTAATGCCATAAGTGAGATCACTGGAGCTATCAGCTTATCATCAGCTGTTTGAACTCCAGTGACCTCACCCCTGCAGCAGCACTATACACTGACAGGAGTGATTACACTTGTGTCAGGGTATACAGTGCTGTCTTCTACAGCAGTCACACCAGTGATTGATGTGGCTGCTGTAAAAGTGACCCGCATCGCCGTGGGACCACTGGGATTACTTAATGACGGCGGACAGGTGAAGGATATGGTTGTTTTTATTTTTGGTTTCTTACAGGAGACGAGGGATTAGGAGACTGGGCGTTAGTTGAGAATACGGTGTTTTTTATTTTTAAATAAATTATTAAAACCATGTGGAATTTTATTTAAATAAAAGACTTTATTCTGGCTGTGTATTTATTGAAAAACATAGAAAACATTACTACGGGGTTAGTGATGGGGGTGTCTTATAGACGTCCTCCATTACTAACCTGGGTTTCATGTCAGCCGCCAATACAAGGCTGACATGAACCCTAACCCTGCACATGAAAAGAGAGAAAGAAGACATGCAATTCAGCGGTGATCACCACTGGCAATCAAAAATTCAAATGATAAATATAAATTATAAAGATTTATTTCAAATAAACTCGACACATATATGATGAACACTCCAAAAATTCTTTAAAACACCATCAAAAAAGGTAGTGGAACTGTGGCACCCCAGGGGTCTGGTTTTCCACAGTAATGTAATGTTATGTCTGAGAGCAGGTGGGAGGTCCTTTGGTCAGGGATCCTGTGCATGCCACACCTCCTGCCCAGTCTTGGGAGGGGAAGAGCTTCCCCTGTATAAACCCGGGGCTGAGGCAGGGTGAGTCAGACAAGGAGAGTGGAGACAAGAAGCAGCATAGGAAACAGCAGAGTTACAAGGAGTCAGGGGCTGGCAGCTGCAGAGCTCGCCCTGACTAAGAAGATTCTTTACCGGACCCGGAGTCCGAGGCTGTGGGGACTAACTCCTACCCAGCAGCAGAATCCGTCAGGCAGGGGATTTCAGGTCCTCTGGCCCAGAAGCCCGAAGGCACGGTCACACGCGTGGGACCAGCACCGCCATCGTGGAGCGGAAGCCATTAGAAGGCCCCGAGTCACCGGCCATACGGGTGAGCACCACACGGTACACTCAGGGACGTGGGCTACTTACATCAGCTTCTAGCAAGGTAGCCAGAAGAGTACAGTCAGTTTGGGAGGCCTACAACTACGCCTGGCCAGGGGAGATCCCATCTGCTCAAAGACTGACCAGGCCCCGTTTGCTAGCAAGTACTCCGGGAGGGTCTGTCGTTGTTACCAGTAAAGACCCTGAACTACACCGTACCGTCTCTGAGTGGTTCCTGCTACCCCCATCATCCACGTCGGCTGCCCTGAGGCCATACCCCTCCCGTTGGGGGTTATACTATCACGCTGCACAATCCTACCACCGGCCTCAGCGGTCTGCCCTGCAGCAGCAGCTTCCTGGCTGCACTCAACGGGTGGCGTAGTCATCAACTATTTACTACTAATAGACTGCCGTCTAGTTTGACTCCCTGGGCACGGACCGGGTCACCGCCACGAGACTACAACCCTCCACTGATCCGGCTCCGGGTAGGCTCCCGCGTGCGCAACGCAGCGCGACACAGGCCCAGGGGCGCGTCAACTTTGGCGTAGTCGGCAGGATCTCGTGCCCGCAACCACCGGGTACTGCGTGCCTGAAAAGCAAAGACTGTTCAAACTTACCAGTGGTGAAGGTTTCCCGCCATCCGGCGCCATCTTCTACCTTCTTCCCGCCATCCGCGAAGTTTTCCCGCCATCCGGCGCCATCTTCGACCTTCTTCCCGCCATCCGTGGAGTTTTCCCGCCATTGGACGCCATCTTGAGGACGCCGCGCGGGAAGAAGAGGGGCGTGGACTCCGAAAGCGCGCGAGAACTGAAGCCCCGCCTCACGTCCGGACGTTGCGTAAGGTCCTGGAAGGAGCCCAGCAGACGCCGACGTCACAGGAGCGCGACGGAAGGTCCTCAACCCTGACGATCCACTGCGGAGCCGCGGCCTACGGAAGAGGATCATCGCAAGGTAGGCCACGGTCCACTAGGGGGGAGGAAGATGTCGGATACGGAGGAGAGCTTCACTGCCTCAACCCCCGCCAGCGCTACCGCTGCTGCAGTTATGCCCTTCACCATGCCCTATATCCCGGGAGCAGCTTGGCTACCCCAGTACTCAGGGGAGTCACATACCCTGCATGACTTTAGAGAAAAGCTGGATAGCCTCTTCCAGGTGTACCCCCTCACAGAAGAGCAAAAAGTGAGCATCCTGGTGGCCCAACTAACCGGGGCAGCCAAAAGGGAAGTAAAATCCTGGCCACCTGGGAGGAAGACTGTCGCAGGGATACTAACCCGGCTGAAGGACACCTTTGATACCCGCACCTCAGCTGAGATTAAGCTTAGATTCTACGGGTGCAAGCAGCGAGCGCATGAGAGTATAAGGGACTATGCACTAAACCTACAAGAGGCCCTGAGGGCCATAAAGCAGACCGACCCTGATGGGGTGGGAAACGAGGACAGGCTATTGACTGAACAATTTATAGAGGGTTTATATTGCAATGCCCACCGAACCCAGTTGCGGGCAATGGCCTTACAGGATCCCCATCTGGACTTTGCACAGTTCAAGGATAGAGCTATCCGGGTGCTCCGAGAACCAGCACCGGGTGGCGTTGTTACCCACAGGCGCCCAGCTATCACTTACCACCAGGAGGCGGCGCCCTTGTCGGCAGGGCCTGTGGGAGCTGATGCGCAGGCTTTGGACAATGACCCGGCTCCAGACCTACACCATCAGGTCCAAGAGCTAGCTAAGAGCGTTGCTGCGCTAACCCGAACTGTGCAGTCTTTACAGGTTTCCACCCCAGGGAAGATCCAGCTGGCATCCGGACCGGAGGACATCCCGTGGCGTTGACCAAGGAGGACCCCACCGGCCAGAGGAAGACCCAGTGACCGATACAGCGAGGACGGACGACCCATCTGCCGCCGCTGCAATCAACCCGGACATATGGAAAGGTACTGTTCTTTAAACGGGCACAACCTGGGGTAGAGGGCCAACCCCCAGGAAAAAGATCACCAGGCCCATCGAACTGGCGCGACAGATATGTGGGAGGACGTCCAGTCTTGCCTGTGGTACTGGATGGCATTCCCATGAGTGCCCTACTGGATACCGGGTCACAGGTCACCACCATCCCGTACGTGCTTTTCAAGCAGTACTGGAATGACTCGGATATTACCCGCTACCCTGACGACGACTTGAGTATCATCGCCAGCAATGGCCAGCCCGTGCCACAGATCGGATTTAAAGAGGTGACCCTCAAAATCGGTAGAGTCGAACTGGCCGCACAGGGACTGATCATTGTAGATATTGATAAACATGAGAGTCACCCAAAAATAACTCTAGGAACTAACGTAATTGAAAATTGTCTTGCAGAGGTGATTTTCCTTTTACAGCAGGTTGCCAAGAACGCCAGCTCCGGCGAGCAGCGGGTGCTCCAGAAAGAGATCCGGGCACTGATGCAACGGCAACAAGTGGAACTCTCCGGCGGTGAGATTGGTAGCGTAAGAATGTGTGACCCTTTTCCTATTGCCATGCCCCCAAAAAGTGAAATGATGATTTGGTGCCGGGCAGCTATTGGTCTGAGAGGTAGAGATTACCAGGCAATGGTAGAACCAGTTTACTCAGACAGTAGGCCCACCATTTTGACAGCACGGGGGGTGGTCAATGTACGCCATGGGAGGGTGCCCATTCGCATAATAAATATCGGGGAGAGGGAAGTGTACCTGCCCCGGTATGCCACGCTAGCCAAATTATATACCACTAATCAAAATTCTATACAATCTGTGGAACCCTTGCCTCCATCTCACCCGGAGGAAGGTAACGGCTCTAAGAAAGACATGGAGGACTGGTGTCAGCAACTACATTTGGGTACTGATTCCACTCCCTCACATCAGAAACAAGGAGTCTATCGGGTGGTTCAAGAGTATGAGAGAGTGTTTAGTAAACACCCGTTAGACTTCGGGCGAGTCAAGGGGGTAGAACACCGCATCCCCACGGGAGATCATCCTCCCATAAAAGAGAGGTATCGACCCGTACCCCCTGCACATTACCAACACGCCAAGGGGATGCTTAGAGACATGAAGGAGGCTGGGGTAATCCGGGATAGCTGTAGCCCCTGGGCAGCCCCACTAGTTTTAGTCAAAAAGAAAGACAACACCATGAGGATGTGTGTAGATTACCGGAAAATCAACAGTATCACACACAAGGATGCGTACCCCTTACCAAGGATAGAGGAGTCATTGGCTGCTTTAAGATCTGCTAACTTCTTCTCTACCTTGGATCTCACTAGCGGGTACTGGCAGGTTCCTGTAGCAGAGGCGGACCGGGAGAAGACCGCATTCACCACCCCGATGGGACTTAGCGAGTTCACCTGCATGCCGTTCGGACTCTGCAACGCCCCAGGAACCTTCCAACGATTAATGGAGTGCTGTCTGGGCCACAGAAACTTCGAGACGGTCCTGTTGTACCTGGACGATGTCATCGTATACTCCAAAACTTATGAGGACCACCTGAAACACCTGGCGGAGGTGTTCGAAGCTCTGGCGAGTTACGGCCTAAAGGTGAAACCCTCCAAGTGTCACCTCCTGAAACCAAAGGTGCAATACCTGGGACACGTGGTGAGCGCTGACGGAGTGGCTCCCGACCCCGATAAGATCACCGCAATTAAGGGATGGCCAAGCCCCTCCAGCGTAAAAGAAGTGCGGCAGTTCCTAGGGTTGGTAGGCTACTACCGAAGGTTTATTCCCGGTTTCACCAAAAAGGCAGCGCCTATGCAGGACCTCCTGATAGGCCAGTCCCGAAAGGCCAAGAACCAGAAGCCGCCCTTCAAATGGGAAGAGCTAGAAGAAGAGTCCTTCCGCCAGCTGAAGATGGCCCTCACGGGGGATGAAATCTTGGCGTACCCGGACTATAGCCAGCCCTTCATCCTCTACACCGACGCCAGTAACATCGGGCTAGGAGCCGTACTGTCCCAGATTCAGCAGGGGAGAGAACGAGTAATCTCCTATGCCAGCCGAAAACTGCGACCCACCGAAAGGAACCCCGAGAATTACAGCTCATTTAAGCTAGAGTTCCTGGCCGTGGTATGGGCAGTCACCGAGCGCTTTAGGCATTATCTCGCTTCTTCCCGGTTCACCGTATACACGGATAACAACCCGTTGACACACCTGGACACGGCAAGACTCGGTGCCCTGGAGCAGAGGTGGATGGCCCGTCTGTCCAACTACGAGTTCACAATCAAATACCGGGCAGGACGCTCCAATACTAACGCGGATGCCCTGTCCAGGATGCCCAACCTGCCGGACGAAGGAGAAGATCCGGAGGGACTGGAAGAAGTTGAACTCCCTGCGTTCCACCGTCATGGGACTATCCAGTATTCCCACCGGGTAAGGGGTAAGCAGGCTGCTACGTTGAACCCCTTACCCCACTACAACTGGGCGGAAACGCAAGACAGCGACCCTGCCGTCCGACTGGTGAAGGAGATGCTGACTCGGCCGGAGGCTCGCCTTGAACCAGACGCTCCGGAGGAAGCCAAACAACTATGGGCGGAGAAGAGTCGACTATTCCTTTACAAGGGGAAGTTGTGCCGCAGAATGGTCAACTCCCGGACGCATGAACTACTCTGGCAAGTAGTGGTGCCACGAAGAGACGCAGCCATGGTGATGGAGGCATACCACGACGGAGCTGGACACTTCGGGTGGAAAAAGCTGGAGTTCCTGCTGCGCGAGCGGTTCCACTGGGTAGGCATGAGGGGAACCATCGAGAAGTGGTGCAGAGACTGTGGCCCGTGCAATCTGAGAAGGAAGGACCGGGCCAGCCAGAAGACTCCCTTGCAGTCCATCGTCACCCGGCAACCGTTGGAACTGGTAGCCTTGGATCATGTAAAACTGACCCCAAGCAGAAGTGGCTACGTCTACGCGTTAACCATCGTGGATCATTACTCCCGGTTCTTGGTTGTCGTCCCCGTCAAGGACTTAACGGCTCAAACAGCAGCTAGAGCCTTCCAGCAGCACTTCTGCCGTCCACACGGGTACCCGGACCAAGTGCTGACGGACCAGGGACCTGCCTTTGAAGCGGAGGTCTTCCAGGAATTCTGCAATCTGTATGGCTGCCGGAAGATAAGGACGACACCCTACCATCCGCAAACTAATGGACTTTGTGAAAAAATGAACCAGGTGGTAATGGATCTTCTAAAAACATTGCCCCTGGAAGAACGCAGTCTGTGGCCTGAGAAGTTGCCCGATCTGGTGGACCTATACAACCACATCCCAGTAGGTTCCACCAACTGTACCCCGGCTTACCTAATGAGGGCGAGACCTGGTAAGTTACCTGTTGACCTGGAAATGGGAGTCCTGACACCTGAGGACACTTCACCAGAAACAGACTGGGACACAGAGAGGCAGCAGCAGTACCGGAGAGTACAAGAGAGCGTGGAGCGAAGTCTCTGTCAGGCTAGGGAAAGACAAGAGAAGACTTACAACCAGTATGCTCCCGCTGTTCCCCTGGTACCCGGAGAGCAGGTCTTGAAGAGGAAAAGACGGCTCCACAAGTTGGATGACCAGTGGGAGAAGGACCCGTACACCGTACTGCCCTCAAGCCACGAGAACCCGAAGGTCTGTACCATCAGTAAAGACGGAGGGGAAACCACAGCCATTGTATCCCGGGACCACCTGAAGAAGTGTCCCGAACAACTGAGGAACCCTGAAGAGGAACAAGAAGACCATCGACCCGTGGGAGAAAGGGAAGATATGGTTAGTACCGTGCTCGGGGACTTCCCTCGGTCTTGGACTCAAGTCAATGGTGCAGTTGTGGTACCCGTACTCACCTTCCTCCAACCATCATCCCAAGAACCTACGGAGCAACGGGTAGAGCTGGAAGAACAGCCGGTCCAGGAGGCAGAAGACTCCACACGAGTAGAACAGGAGAATCAACCCTCTGCTTATAGTGAGCCTGCCGTATCCCTAGTGAGACAAAGAGCCGGTAGACAGCTGCCCAGTTTACCCTTGACAGCTCCTACACCCTGTAGTTCAGGGCCAGACAGTCAGCTCCGTAGGTCCACTAGGGCCACTAGAGGCCAGTTACCCGCACGCTGGAGAATTTGAAGTGTAAAAATAGTTTTATTTATGTTTATCTGTGTATTGTTGCTTGTGTATAATTTTGTGTTTCCAGTTGTTTTTAGGAAACCTTGGTGGATTTACCGGGAATCCTTGTACATAGTTGGAGCGTAACCCAGGATGGACTAGAGACTGTTAAGGACTCGGGGTAGGACAGACCCCTACCTGGTTACGTCTCCCTGTGTTGGTGAAATGGACACCTTTGCTTTTCTTCAAAGACTGCATCCGGTTGCGGACACGCCGTAACCATCTTATGTGTTTTTCTTATAGTATTGTTATTGTTATACTTTGTTATGTTTTTCTAAATGTGTTTAGTCCCGGAGTACTAAATTTCACTAGGGGGGAATGTGGCACCCCAGGGGTCTGGTTTTCCACAGTAATGTAATGTTATGTCTGAGAGCAGGTGGGAGGTCCTTTGGTCAGGGATCCTGTGCATGCCACACCTCCTGCCCAGTCTTGGGAGGGGAAGAGCTTCCCCTGTATAAACCCGGGGCTGAGGCAGGGTGAGTCAGACAAGGAGAGTGGAGACAAGAAGCAGCATAGGAAACAGCAGAGTTACAAGGAGTCAGGGGCTGGCAGCTGCAGAGCTCGCCCTGACTAAGAAGATTCTTTACCGGACCCGGAGTCCGAGGCTGTGGGGACTAACTCCTACCCAGCAGCAGAATCCGTCAGGCAGGGGATTTCAGGTCCTCTGGCCCAGAAGCCCGAAGGCACGGTCACACGCGTGGGACCAGCACCGCCATCGTGGAGCGGAAGCCATTAGAAGGCCCCGAGTCACCGGCCATACGGGTGAGCACCACACGGTACACTCAGGGACGTGGGCTACTTACATCAGCTTCTAGCAAGGTAGCCAGAAGAGTACAGTCAGTTTGGGAGGCCTACAACTACGCCTGGCCAGGGGAGATCCCATCTGCTCAAAGACTGACCAGGCCCCGTTTGCTAGCAAGTACTCCGGGAGGGTCTGTCGTTGTTACCAGTAAAGACCCTGAACTACACCGTACCGTCTCTGAGTGGTTCCTGCTACCCCCATCATCCACGTCGGCTGCCCTGAGGCCATACCCCTCCCGTTGGGGGTTATACTATCACGCTGCACAATCCTACCACCGGCCTCAGCGGTCTGCCCTGCAGCAGCAGCTTCCTGGCTGCACTCAACGGGTGGCGTAGTCATCAACTATTTACTACTAATAGACTGCCGTCTAGTTTGACTCCCTGGGCACGGACCGGGTCACCGCCACGAGACTACAACCCTCCACTGATCCGGCTCCGGGTAGGCTCCCGCGTGCGCAACGCAGCGCGACACAGGCCCAGGGGCGCGTCAGAACCATCCACACCTGTTAGAACCCTCTACTTACAGAACCTTTTATGATTGAACCCAATTGAACATACATAATTGTACAAATACATCAATATAAATATAAACCCCCCCTATGTCAAACCTCTGTGGTGGTCAATACTGCACTGGCCCGGATTGTGGGTCAAAAATAGGATAATAAATAGAAAAAAATATAAATATAAGGAACAGCAATTGGTGACTTAATACAATACAGTTGTCCTTGATGAAAAGACATACACTTGAGCAAATAGCATACAATTAGGCAATTGTGCTGAACCTAAAGACCCAAATATGGACGGAGATGGATCAGCCTGTGCTAAATCTAAACCCAACCACAAATGCCCCAGGCAGACTGGGAAAGATCAACCCTGCCTGTTGAAGAAATCACTATGCAAATAAAAGATGTTGGTGTGAAAGGTGCTGCAATGCACCGTACAAACCCAGCCAGCACTGGGCACAGAGGTTTGTCACAGAAGGAGGAGAGCCAGTGTGGCCAAAGGAGTAGAGGGGTACTAAGTACCCAACGCGTGTCGCCACACACGGTGGCTTCGTCAGGGGTTTGCCCCAACCCTATTACCCCACTCACCACTGCTACATGGCAGGGGGAAGAGCGGAGGCTAAGCGCCAGATTTGACGCATCTTATGGATGCGCCTTTTCTGGGGCAACTGAGAGCTAATACTATTAGACTCGGAGGGGGCCATGATCCATGACCCTTCCCTGGCTATAAATATCAGCCTGCAGTTGTCTGTTTAGCCTTTACTGGTTAGATTTTATAGGGGGACCCTATGTAAATTTTTTTCTGTGGTCCCCCAGTAAACTATGTATCTATCTATAAGTTCCACCAAGGACAACATCTGCAAGGAGTTTGTATGTTCTCCCCGTGTTTGCGTGGGTTTCCACTGGGTTCTCTGGTTTCCTCCCACACTCCAAAGACATACTGATAGGGAATCTAGATTTTGAGCCCCATTGGGGACAGTGCCCATAATGTCTGAATTGTAAAGCGCTGCGGAATATGTTGGCACTATATAAATAAAAAGATTATTGTTATCGATTACCTATCTATCTATTAATCTATTATCTATCTAGCAGTCTGTCTGTCTATCATCTATATATCTATCACTTATCTATCCATCTACCGATAGACTGATAGATAGATAATAGATAGATATATGGATAGATAGATATATAGATAGCTATATGGATAGATAATAGATAGATTGATATATAGATAAACACAGATACATAGATAATAGATATATGGATAGATAGATAATAGATAGATAGATAGATGGATAGATGAATAGATAGATGGATTGATCGATAGATAATTAGGTAGATAATAGATATATGGATAGATAGATAAATAGATAGATAATAGATATATAAATACATAGGTAGATATATAATAGACATATGGATAGATAATAAATAGATAGATAGATGGATAGATAGATATAAACAGATAGATATACAGATAGATATAGGGATAGATAGATAATAGTTAAATAATAGATAGACTGATAGTTAATTAGATAGATAATAGATATATGGATAGATAGATAGATATATGGATGGATAGATAGATAGATAGATAGATAGATATATGGATAGATTGATAGATAGATATATACAGATACAGTGGGTATGGAAAGTATTCAGACCCCTTTAATTTTTCACTCTTTGTTTCATTGCAGCCATTTGGTAAATTCTAAAAAGTTCATTTTTTTCTAATTAAAGTACACTCTGCACCCCATCTTGACTGAAAAAAACAGAAATGTGGAATTTTTTGCAAATTTATTAAAAAAGAAAAACTGAAATATCACATGGTCATAAGTATTCAGACCCTTTGCTCAGTATTAAGTTAAAGCACCCTTTTGAGCTAGTACAGCCATGAGTCTTCTTGGGAATGATGCAACAAGTTTTTCACACCTGGATTTTGGGATCCTCTGACATTCTTTCTTGTAGATCCTCTCCAGTTCTGTCAGATTGGATGGTGAACGTTGGTGGACAGCCATTTTCAGGTCTCTCCAGAGATGCTCAATTGGGTTTAGGTCAGGGCTCTGGCTGGGCCAGTCAAGAATGGTCACAGAGTTGTTCTGAAGCCACTCCTTTGTTATTTTAGTTGTGTACTTAGGGTCATCGTCTTTTTGGAAGGTGAACCTTTGGCCAAGTCTGAGGTCCAGAATACTCTGGAAGAGGTTTTCATCCAGGATATCTCTGTACTTGGCTGCATTCATGTTTCCTTCAATTGCAACCAGTCATCCTGTCCCTGCAGCTGAAAAACACCCCCATAGCATAATGCTGCCACCAACATGTTTCACTGTTGGGATTGTATTGGGCAGGTGATGAGCAGTGCCTGGTTTTCTCCACACATACGGCTTAGAATTATCACCAAAAAGTTCTATCTTCATCTCATCAGACCAGAGAATCTTATTTCTCATAGTCTGGGAGTCCTTCATGTGTTTTTGTCAAACTCTATACGGGCTTTCATATGTCTTGCACTGAGGAGAGGCTTCCTTCGGGCTACTCTGCCATAAAGGCCCGACTGGTGGTGGGCTGCAGAGATAGTTGACTTGGAACTTTCTCCTATCTCCATACTGCATCTCTGGGGCTCAGCCACAGTGATCTTGGGGTTCTTCTTTACCTCTCTCACCAAGGTTCTTCTCCCATGATTGCTCAGTTTGTGTCACGGGTGTGTCAGAGGTGACAGAGGTCACGCTGTAGTGGTTTGCAGGAGATCTCCACATTTGGCAATGCAGACAGCTGCCTAGATAGGAGGCTGTGTTTAGGACCCAGCGACTACCTCCCTTTAGTCTAGGTGTATATATACCTGGTGTGTGTAGGTGGGCGTCACCGGTTATACTCATTTCTACTTGGAACTTGGCTGAAGCAGCATCACGTCCTCTCTGGAGTCTTGAGACCGTGTGCCCTGTTGGAGTTTTTCTAAAGCTGAGTTGTTGTTCCCCTGTGTTGTCTTTCCACATGTTAAGGAGCTGAAACTCCTAAATCCTTCATCCAATTTTAATGTGGATACCCTCAAATGAAAGCTGAAAGTCTGAACTTCAACTGCATCTGAATTGTTTTGCTTAAAATTCATTGTGGTAATGTCTAGAACCAAAATTAGAAAAATGTTGTCTCTGTCCAAATATATATGGACCTAACTGTATATGGATAGATAGATAGATATTTCAAAAGAAGATGGAACAGCACAAAAAATCCACAAGCGGGTGCAAATCCTCCCGGACAATGATTCCGTTGTCCTATTGTTACATACGTCAAAAGAAAAGTAGGTAGCACTCCATGTATAGTTGAAAAACTAGGACTTTATTAGCCCATCAAAATGGTGGCAATGTTTCGGCTGAGCACAGCTTGAGAAAGGCTGTGCTCAGCCGAAACGTTGCCACCATTTTGATAGCTAGATAGATAGATATATGGATAGATAGATAGATAGACATATGGATAGATAGATAGATATATGGATAGATTAATAGATAGATAGATATACAGATAGATAGATATACAGATAGATAGATATACAGATAGATAAATATATGGATAGATAGATAAATAAATAGATATATGGTAGCTAGATAGATAGATAATAGATAAACAATAGAGAGATAGACTGCTAGATAATTAGATAGATAGATAGATAGATAATAGATAAATAGATAGATAAATAGTTAATAGATAGATAATTAGATAGATAGCTAAATAGATAATAGATAGATATACAGTATGAATAGATAGATATATGGACAGATAGATAGATAGTATATGGATATATAGATAAACAGATATATGGATAGATAGATATATGAATAGCTAGATATATAGATAAAAGATATACAGATATTGTAGATAGATATGCAGATAGATATTAATATGTGAGATATATAATCAGTGCTTTGCGCGTGTACCATACTGTTCATATAATTTATTAATAAACTATTCAATTTCTAAAAAAAAAAATGACGTGGGGTCCCCCGTAATTTTATTAACCAGAAGAGGGAAAGCGGACAGCTGGGGCTGATGTTTTTAGCCTGGGAAGGGGGTAATAACCATGTAGCTACCCAGGCTACTAATATCAGCCTCCAGCTGTATACTTAGCCTTTACTGGCTATTAAAATGAGGGACCCCCCAAAAAAATAGATGTGGGGTCCCTCTATTTTAACATCCAGCAAAGGCTAGGCAGACAGCTGGGGGCTGATATTAATAGCCTAGGAAGGGGCCATGAATATTGACCCCCTCCCAGACTAGAAACATCAGCCCTCAGCTGCCCCAGAAATGGCGCATCCAAAAGATGTGACAAATTTTGGCACTTAGCATCGCTCTGCCCACTGCCATGTATCGGTGGCGAGCGGGGTTATAGGGCTGGGGTTGATATCAGCTTATAATGTCAGCTGACATGAAGCCCAGGTTAGTAATAGAGAGGGGTCTATAAGACGCCCCCATTACTAACCCCATAGTGATCATGAAATGTTAAAAAAAACACCCACACCAATAATAAAATATTCTATTTGAAATAAAGAGACAGACTCCTTTAATATTCTAAATTATTATTACTATTATTATTATTTATTATTATTATAGCGCCATTTATTCCATGGCACTTTACATGTGAAAAATACATACAAGAACAATTACAATAATCTTGAACACAATGTGACAGCGCCTGGTACAGGAGGAGCGAGGACCCTGCCCGCGAGGGCTCACAATCTACAAGGGATGGGTGAGGATACAGTAGGTGAGGGTAGAGCTGGTCGTGCAGCGGTGGTTACTGCAGGTTGTAGGCTTGTCGGAAGAGGTGGGTCTTTAGGCTCTTTTTGAAGGTTTCCACGGTCGACGAGAGTCTGATGTGTTGGGGTAGAGAGTTCCAGAGAAGAGGGGAAACATGGGAGAAATCTTGTATGCGATTGTGGGTGGAGGAGATTAGAGGGGAGTAGAGAAGAAGATCTTGTGAGGATCGGAGGTTGCGTGCGGGTATGTAGCGGGAGACTAGGTCAGAGATATATGGAGGAGACAGGTTGTGGATGGCTTTGTATGCCATGGTTAGGGTTTTGAAATGGAGTCTCTGGGCAATGGGGAGCCAGTGAAGAGATTGACAGAGAGGAGAGGACGGGGAATAGCGGGGGGATAGGTGGATTAGTCAGGCAGCAGAGTTTAGGATGGATTGGAGGGGTGCAAGAGTGTTGGAAGGGAGGCCACAGAGCAGGAGGTTGCAGTAGTCAAGGCGGGAGATGATGAGGGCGTGCACTAGTGTTTTTGCAGATTCATGGTTGAGGAATGTGCGGATCCGGGAGATATTTTTAAGTTGGAGTCGGCAGGAAGTGGAAAGGGCTTGGATGTGTAGTTTGAAGGAGAGTTCAGAGTCCAGGGTTACCCCAAGGCAGCGAGCTTGATGGACTGGGGAGAGTGGGCAGCCATTGACTATGATGGATAGGTCAGTTGGGGGGGTTGAATGAGACGGCGGAAAGATGATGAATTCTGTTTTGTCCATGTTAAGTTTTAGAAATCTAGCAGAGAAGAAGGATGAAATAGCAGACAGACATTGTGGGATTTTGGTTAGTAAGGAGGTGATATCAGGTCCAGAGAGGTAGATCTGTTTGTCGTCAGCATAGAGGTGATAATGAAAGCCATGGGACTCTATGAGCTGTCCCAGGCCTAAGGTGTAGATGGAGAAGAGCAGGGGTCCTAGAACTGAACCTTGGGGGACACCGACAGATAGGGGGTGAGATGAGGAGGTGGTCTGTGAGTGAGAGACACTGAATGTCCTGTCTGTTAGATATGAGGAGATCCAGGATAGGGCCGAGTCTGTGATGCCGAGAGATGAGAGAGTCTGTAGTAAGAGGGAATGGTCCACTGTGTCGAAGGCAGATGACAGGTCTAGGAGGAGGAGGACAGAATAGTGTCGCTTAGATTTGGCAGTTAGTAGGTCGTTGGTAACTTTGGTCAGTGCAGTTTCAGTAGAATGGTGCGGTCGGAAACCAGATTGTAGGCGGTCGAAGAGGGAGCAGGAGGAGAGGTGGGAGGACAGCTCAGAATGGACATGTTGTTCCAGTAGTTTGGAGGCATAGGGGAGAAGTGATATGGGGCGATAGCTAGTCAGAGAGGATGGGTCAAGGGAGGGCTTTTTGAGGATGGGTGTGATTGAGGCATGTTTGAAGCATGAGGGGAAGACACCAGTTGTTAGTGACAGGTTGAAGAGGTGGGCTAGGGCTGGGATGAAGATAGTGGTAAGGTTTGGGATGAGGTGGGACGGGATTGGGTCAAGTTTGCAGGTGGTGAGGTGTGATTTGGAGAGTAAAGAGGAAAGTTGATCTTCAGAAATGGTGGAGAAGGTGGTTCTGGAGGAAGAGGGTTGAGTAGGTGTGAGGAGGGGCTGTGGGGACTTTAGGCAAAAGCTTTGTCTGATGGTGTCAATCTTCTGTTTGAAGAATGAGGCAAAGTCTTCGGCTGAAATAAGAGGAGAGGAAGGAGGCACTGGGGGACGGAGGAGAGAATTGAAGGTGTTGAATAGTTGTTTGGGATTGTGAGACAGGGAGGAAATGAGAGATGAGAAGTATGTTTGTTTTGCTGCAGTGAGCATGGACTTGAAGGTAGTGAGGGTCTGTTTGAATGCGATGAAGTGCTCATTGGAGTGGGACCTTTTCCATCTACGCTCAGCAACCCTGGAAGCCCGTCGCAGTTCTTTAGTTAGGCTGGTGTGCCAGGGTTGTCTGTTGATTGTGCGAGCTTTGGTATGTGTCAGGGGGGCGACCGAATCGAGAGCTGCAGCTGTTGTGCTGTTGTATAAAGTGGCAGCAACATCTGCATCATGTAAGGAACTAATGTCTGTAAGAGGGAGAAGGGATTCAGAGAGTGAGTGTAGGTCAAGGTGTTTGAGATTTCTGAAAGGGTATGCAAGTTTGTGGAGTGGGGATTGTTGCCCCTGGGAGGAGAGAGAAGAGAATGTAAGTAGTAAATTAAACCATACTTACCATCACGCCCATTCCAGTTGAAGCCATTGTCACCTGCAATAAAAATAAAATAATAAACCAACCTCATCATTACCTTTCCAATGTGAAGAACATCCATATGTCCCACAATGGGTCGAGCTCTGCTACATCTAGATGGCAGGCAGCATAGTAGCTAGACGCGATCATCCAGCCTGCCATCCTGCAGAGACACTGAGGAGCGCATGCGCATGCTCAGTGATACTCAGTGCCGTCAATGAGTTGAGCTGGGTTCATGTCATAAGCGTGGGAAAGTTCTCACCGCCCATGCGCTGACATCATTTGCTGGCACTGTGAGAATGAATGACGCTTATGCGCTAAGAACCTTCATTTTTTGTAAGTACATTTTGCTGAGCAATAATACAGTTTAGACTCAAAATTATCATTGTTATTATGTATCTTGGCCCTTACTAAGTGCTGCTATTTGTATATATTTTGCAGTTACGGCAGCTGGCACCATTTCACACTTAGGAGGTGCTGGTCAGGTTTTTCTGTTATATATTACTATAGAGGTTGTAACTACCTCTTTTCTGACTCTACTCCTCCCATTGACCAGCAGGTAATGTGTAATCAGCACTACTTGCCCATTTAAATTGTAGGCGTTTTAGCCCAGGAGAGACATGTTTGTCCGTTTAATTTTAGGCGTGTAGCCCAAAAGTGGCATGTAGGGTAGAGTAGTACCCATCAGACTGGAGGTCACCTTGCAGCGGTTGATGGGCACACATGAATTTGCCAATTTATGCACTAAGAACCTGAACCTGAGTGTTCCAGGTGATTTATAATGTTTATGTATTTCAAATACCACATAGGTGTTTCACATCTTTAATCATTGTTAATCTAGCTGTATTAATGATTGCAGGTACTGTTGCAGGGCTGGACCGGGCTGGCGGGGTACCGAGAATTTTTCCGGTGGGCCCCGCCCCCTGCTGCTGAGGAGAGGGGGAGAAGAGAACGAAAAAAAAACAAAGAAAAACCTGCGGTTTTAAGGGGCACTGAACCGCCGCGGCGCACATACCAGTGAAGCAGCTGAAGCTGCTCATCTCCCATCGCCAGCCAGCGTATGACGTCATCGTCATGCGCCTGCTGTGAAGGAGGCACGCAGCTCAGCCACCAGAGAAGGAGGACACTGCACGGGAGCGCAGGAAAGTAAGAGGTATCTGTGTGTGTGTATGCAGAATAGGATGGCTGGACACACAAGGGGGAACCCTGGCTGGACACACAAGGGGAAAACCTGGCTGGACACACAAGAGGGAACCCTGACTGGACACACAAGAGGGAACCCTGGCTGGACACATAAGAGGGAATCCTGGTTGAACACACAAGGGAGAACCCTGTCTGGATACACAAGGGGGAACCCTGGCTGGACATACAAGGGGGAACCCTGGCTGGACAAACAAGGGAGAACCCTGGCTGGACATACAAGGGGGCACCCAGCTGGACACAAAGGAGGGAGCCTGGCTGGACACACAAGGAGGGACCCAGCTGGACACACAAGGAGGGAGCCTGGTTGGACACACAAGGGGGAACCCTAGCTGGACACACAAGGGGGAGGCTAGCTGGACACACGAGGTGGAACCCTGGCTGGACACACGAGGGGGAACCCTGGCTTTGCATTCGAGGGAGGGCCCTGGCTGGACACATGAGGGGGGAGCCTGGCTGGACAAACAAGGGGGGAGCCTGGCTGGACACATAAGGGATGGGGGCTGGCTGGATACATTAAGGGGGGGAGCCTGGCTGGACACATAAGTGGGGGAGCCTGGCTGGACACATAAGGAGGGGGGAGCCTGGCTGGACACATGGGAAGGGGGCTGGCAGGATGGGTATATGGGGGGCAGGCTGGACTCATGGAGGCCAGGATGGATATATGGGGAGGGCAGGCTGGAGACATGAAGGCCAGGATAGATATATGGGGGGGAGGCTGGACACATGGAGGTCAGGATGGATATATGGGGGGGGCAGGCTGGACACATGGAGGCCAGAATCGATATATGGGGAGGGGCAGGATGGACACATGGAGGCCAGGATAGATATATGGGGGGGCAGACTGGACACATGGAGGCCAGGATGGATATGTGTGGGGGGGCAGGATGGCCACATGAAGGCCAGGATGGATCTGTGGGGGGGCAGGCTGGACACATGGAGGCCAGGATGGATATATATGGGGGGCAGGATGGACACATAGAGACCAGGATGGATATATGGGGGGGCAGGCTGGACACATGGAGGCCAGGATGCATATATGGGGGGCAGGCTAGACACATGGAGGCCAGGATGGATACATGGGGGGGCAGGCTGGACACATGGAGGCCAGGATGAATACATGGGGGGGTAGGCTGGACACATGGAGGCCAGGATGGATATATAGGGGGGCAGGCTGGACACATGGAGGTCAGGATGGATATATGGGAGGGGGCAGGCTGGACACAAGGAGGTCAGGATGGATATATGGGGGGGCAGGCTGGACACATGGAGGCCAGGATGGATTTATGATGGGCAGGCTGGACACATGGAGGCCAGGATGGATATATGGGGGGGCAGGCTGGACACATGGAGGCCAGGATGAATATATGGGGGGGCAGGCTGGACATATGGGGCGCTAGGACGGATATATGGGAGGAGGAAGGCTGGACACATGGAGGCCAGGACAGATATATGGGGGGGCAGACTGGACACATGGAGGCCAGGATGGATATGTGGGGGGGCAGGCTGGACAGATGGAGGCCAGGATGAATATATGGGGGGGCAGGCTGGACACATGGAGGCCAGGACAGATATGTGGAGGGGCAGGCTGGCCACATGGGGGTTAGGATGGGTATATGGGAGGGGGCAGGCTTGATACATGAGAGCTATGATAAATATATGGAGGGGTCAGACTAGACATATGGGGGCCAGTAGGGATATATGGGGGGGTTCAGGATGGATATATGGGGGGGCAGGCTGGACACATGGGGAGCTAGGATGGATATATGGGAGGGGGCAGGCTCGATACATGTGAGCTAAGATAAATATATGGAGGGGCCACCCTGGACATATGGGTGTGCCAGGCTGGAAAAGGGACTTAATTACTGTTTGGGGGCCAGATTGAGGAGCATACTTTATTAGTTTATGGTGGCCAGTGGGGAACATTATTACTTTAAAGTCCAATAAAGGACATTATTACTTCTGTAATATAATTTACTTTTTAGTAAATTGTTTTCCATGGGATGGGACAAAAGAGGGGTCCTGTTACTGTGCAGGGCGGCACTATATCGCTTTTTCTCTTCAACTGGTGTAGTGTAAAAGTCAGGGGAAAAGTGGGAATGTGCTCTAGAAGAGATCAGTTATTGATAACTGTGTGTTATTTTCTGCAGAGATGATTCCTGGCTGGAAGAAGTGATGGCTGTCTGTGCCTGATGAAGAAGAAAAGCGAAGATGAAGGACTTCACCTGGAGACGTCACTGGTAAGTCAGTGTATTACATGTACACTTACACTACACACGTGGTCAAAATTGTTGGTACCCCTCGTTTAATGAAAGAAAAACCCACAATGGTCACAGAAATAACTTGAATCTGACAAAAGTAATAATAAATTAAAAATCTTTGAAAATGAACAAATGAAAGTCAGACATTGCTTTTCAACCCTGCTTCCACAGAATTTTAAAAAAAATTAAACTCATGAAATAGGCCTGGACATAAATGATGGTATTCTTAACTTAATATTTTGTTGAACAAACTTTTGAGGCAATCACTGCAATCAAACGATTCATGTAACTGTCAATGAGACTTCTGCACCTCTCAACAGGTATTTTGGCCCACTCCTCATGAGCAAACTGCTCCAGTTGTCTCGTGTGTGAAGGTTGCCTTTTCCAGACGGCATGTTTTAGCTCTTTCCAAAGATGCTCAATAGGATTTAGGTCAGGGCTCATAGATAGCCACTTTTGAATAGTCCAATGTTTTCCTCTTAGCCATTCTTGGGTGTTTTTAGCTGTGTGTTTTGGGTCATTATCCTGTTGCAAGACCCATGACCTGCGACTGAGACCAAGCTTTCTGACACTGGGCAGCACATTTCTCTCTAGAATCCATTAATAGTCTTGAGATTCATTGTACCCTGCACAGATTCAAGACACCCTGTGGTAGATGCAGCAGAGCAGCCCCAGAACATAACAGAGCCTCCCCCATGTTTCACAGTAGGGACAGTGTTCTTTTCTTGATATGCTTCATTTTTCCGTCTGTGAACATAGAGCTGATGTGCCTTGCCAAAAACTTCCATTTTTGTCTCATCTGTCCATAAGACATTCTCCCAGAAGCTTTGTGGCTTTTGGGAGTTTGGCAAATTCTAGTCTGGCTTTTTTATGATTTTTTATCAACAATGATATTCTCCTTGGTCGTCTCCCATGAAGTCCACTTTGGATCAAAAAACGACGGATGGTGCGATCTGACACTGATGTTCCTTGAGCTTGAAGTTCACCTTTAATCTCTTTAGAAGTTATCCTGGGCTCTTTTGTTACCATTCGTATTATCCGTCTCTTTGATTTGTCATCAATTTTCCTCCTGTGGCCACGTCCAGGGAGGTTGGCTACAGTCCCATGGATCTTAAATTTCTGAATAATATGTGCACCTGTATCACAGGAACATCAAGCTGCTTGGAGGTGGTCTTATAACCTTTACCTTTAACATGCTTGTCTATAATTTTCTTTCTAATCGCCTGAGACAACTCTTTCCTTTGCTTCCTCTGGTCCATGTTGAGTGTGGTACACACCATGTCACCAAACAGCACAGTGAGTATCTGTAGCCCTCTATACAGGCCCACTCACTGATTACAAGATTGTACACACCTGTGATGCTAATTAGTGGACACAACTTGATTTATCATGTCCTTTTTGTCTCATTATTTTCAGTGGTACCATCATTTCTGTCCAGGCCTATTTTATGAGTATAATTTTTTTTTTTAATTCTGTGGAAGCAGGGTTGAAAAGCAATTTCTGACTTTCATTTATTCATTTTTAAAGATTTTTAATATATTATTACTTTTGTCAGATTCAAGTTATTTCTGTGACTATTGTGGGTTTTTCTTTCATTAAATGAGGGGTACCAACAATTTTGACCACGTGTGTATATAGTATATACAGAGCTCCTGTGTATGTCACTGGTGATCACTGTATTACCTATACACTATATACAGAGCTCCTGTTTATAATGTCACTGGTGATCACTGTGTTACCTGTACGCTGACACTATATACAGAGCTCCTGTGTATAATGTTGCTGGTAGTAATAACAGTGTTGTTAGTATTGTGGTGTGTATTCATGATCAGTATTGTAGTATTTGGTCACTTTGAGGTGGTAATATGTGGTCTGGTCATGGTATGGCCGTATTTGTTCCTTGTATGTGATATTATTCGGTCACTATGTGGTGGTAATATGTTATCTAGTCATGGTGTGGCAATATTTGTCCCTTTTATATGTGGTATTATTGGTGTTGATATAGTGAACTGTGTTGTATATGGCAGTCATTTTGTTCTCGCTGATATTAACTAGGAAAGATTTTTTTACATTAGGCCACGGCCTCACCATCAGTATTTGGTCAGTATTTTTTCTCAGGAGAGGCTGCCAAAACAAGGAGTGGGTGATAAATACAGAATTGGTGCACTTGTTTCTATTATACCCTTTCTCTGATTGTTCCTCACCTGGTTTTGGCTCCCACGCCTGAGAAAAAATCCTGACTGGATACTGATCGAATACTGATAGTAGGTCCGTGGCCTTAGAGATTAAATACTTGGACCAGAGCTGCAGAGATGCACTTATAGGGGTTCTCCGGTGAAAACATGTAATCACCTCTCCACAGGATCAGTGATAATATTGATTGGTGGGGGTCTGACTGCTGGCACACAATTGGCAGAATGTGGAGCCTTTCTCCCCTTTAGTCTGGCGCGGCATGTGAGATGCGACCACTGATCCATTCATTCCCTCAGTGGCTGTGAGCGCTGCTCTTTTTTGGAAGCCCTCAAGAGAATGAATAGAGCTTCGGTCAGACGTCCCACCTGTTGCTGCATTTTAAAATGGGGATAAGTGTCCTGTCAGGGATAAAACTTCCCCATTGTTCCGACAGGTGCGTTTTCCAATGTTCGGACCCAAACGATCAATAAGTGATCACCTATCCTGTGGAGCCCATGGATCGGTGGTAATTTTTTTTACCCAAAGAACCGCTTTAATGCAAGCTACAGTAATTGTACATCCCAGTTATAGTATCGCAAAGTAGATCTGGAGGAGCCACCAGTCAATGATCCACTACAACAGGGATAGCGGATAACAGATATTTGCATATAGCTGTAGGTGGGCCCCTAGAGTCAATTCCCCCTGTGTGCCCCAGACACCCCAGTCCGACCCTGTACAGTTGGATATGGTTTTTTGCACTTTAATATGCACCTTATATATGTAAACACCATGATTTGTCTTATATTTACTACAATGTAATTTTTTACACATTTTTGATTATGATTTGTATTTAATGTATACTAATTTTTGTATATTGGTAAATTGAAGAGATATGTATAAAAAGTGTACTTTTCTATGGTAACACTGTGCTTGACAAAGACTGTGTTGTGAGGTTGAAACGTTGCACCACTTGGTGCTGGATTAAAGTCCACAATTTTTCCTTGAACTGGAGTGCCTGATTTTTTCCATTTATATATTTAGCGTTGGACAACCGCATTACTCAGGAAGTATTGCACCCAAAATCTGCTTAAGGATGTGCTGCTATCTGTCTTTTTTATTTATCTATCCATATATCTATCTATTTAGCTATATATCCATATATCTATCTGTATATATCTATCAATCTATCCATATATCTATCCATATTTTTTTTTGGTCTAAAATACAAAGGAGGGTTTTACATGCCACTGTACATGTCATATTGGATTATTTTCCTCACTTAAAAATGACATATTAGGTGAGGATGAAAATAAGCCACAAGAATAGTGACCCAGCAGCTTGAATGAGATTCAGCCTATCTGAATTCCAGATTTTTATATGCTGCATACTGTAGATCACCACAAATGAAACACGTTCTAGTAGATGTTGCCATTACTGTAGATCAAATTTTATTGCTAAGAGTTCATGGTCACCAAAAGAGTAATTGCGGTCTGCCTGAGAAAATTTGTTGGAGAAGAGACAACAGGGATAATTTCTAAATTCAGAAGAATTTTGTGATATAACAGCTCCTATACTAATACAATCCTGGCAAAAATTATGGAATCACCGGGCTCGGAGGATGTTCATTCAGTTGTTTAATGTTGTTGAAAATAAGCAGATCACAGACATGTCACAAAACTAAAGTCATTTCAAATGGCAACTTTAGGGCTTTAAGAAACACTAAAAGAAATCAAGATTAAGGCTATGTGCCCACGATGCAGAAATGAAGCAGAAAATTTCTGCTTCATTTCTGCAAGTAAAAACGCATGCGGAATTCCGCACGCGTTTATCGCGCGATTTCCACATGCGGAATTGCCTTGCGTTTTTTAATGCATTGCAAAAGGCAATTCCGCTTGCAGAAACGCAAAATTAATGAACATGCTGCGGATTTTTGAGCGCAGCATAAACGCTGCGGAAAAATCCGCAGCGTGGGCATAGAACTTGCGGAATACCCTTGGGGACCATGGGGAGCGGATTACCTAGCGTTTAACAAGCGTTTACGCTGCGGAAATTCCGCACCATAAACGCTTGAAAAACGCTACCTGGGCACGCAGCCTTAAAATGTGGTACCGAGTAAGGGTAATTTTTTTCAGACCAAGCAGAGTGAAAAAATTATGGAATCACTCAATTCTGAGGAAAAAATTATGGAATCATGAAAAACAAACACACAAAAGCGCACTCCAATACATCACTAGTATTTTGTTGCACCACCTTTGGCTTTAATAACAGCTTGCAGTCTCTGAGGCATGGACTTAATGAGTGACAAACAGTACTCTTCATCAATCTGGCTCCAACTTTCTCTGATTGCTGTTGCCAGATCAGCTTTGCAGGTTGGAGCCTTGTCATGGACCATTTCTTCAACTTCCACCAAAGATTTTCAATTGGATTGAGATCCGGACTATTTGCAGGTCATGACATTGACCTTATGTGTCTTCTTTCAAGGAATGTTTTCACAGTTTTTGCTCTATGGCAGGATGCATTATCATCTTGAAAAATTATGTCTTCATCCCCAAACATCCTTTCAATTGATGGGATAAGAAAACTGTCCAAAATATCAATGTAAACTTGGTCATTTATTGAAGATGTAATGACAGCCATCTCCCCAGTGCCTTTACCTGACATGCAGCCCCATATCATCAATGACTGTGGAAACTTGCATGTTCTCTTCATGCGGTCATCTTTATAAATCTCATTGGAACGCACCAAACAAAAGTTCCAGCATCATCACCTTGCCCAATGCAGTTTCGCGATTCATCACTGAATATGACTTTCATCCAGTCATCCACAGTCCACGATTGCTTTTCCTTAGCCCATTGTAACCTTGTTTTTTCTGTTTAGGTGTTAATCATGGCTTATGTTTAGCTTTTCTGTATGTAAATCCCATTTCCTTTAGGCGGTTTCTTACAGTTCGGTCACAGACATTGACTCCAGTTTCCTCCCATTCGTTCCTCATTTGTTTTGTTGTGCATTTCCTGTTTTGGAGACATATTGCTTTCAGTTTCCGGTCTTGACGCTTTGATGTCTTCCTTGGTCTACCAGTATGTTTGCCTTTAACAACTTTCCCATGTTGTTTGTATTTGGTCCAGATTTTAGACACAGCTGACTGTGAACAACCAGCATCTTTTGCAACATTGCGTGATGATTTACCTTCTTTCAAGAGTTTGATAATCCTCTCCTTTGTTTCAATTGACATCTCTCGTGTTGGAGCCATGATTCATGTCAGTCCACTTGGTGCAACAGCTCTCCAAGGTTGGATCACTCCTTTTTAGATGCAGACTAACGAGTAGTGTTGAGCCACCCCCGTAGTGTTCGAGTTCGGTTCGGTTCGTCGAACACCCGTGTGTTCGCCGAACTGTTCGTCGAACTGTTCGTCGAACACCTTCGAACACCGTTAAAACCAATGGCAGGCAAACAAAAACACATAGAAACACATAGAAAACACCTTCAAAGGTGTCCAAAAGCTGACAAACTGCTCAGAAGACATAACTAACACATGGAAATGTGACAAGTACATATAGTCATGCGAAAATAAAAGAGGTGGAGGAGTAAAAGGAGGGGGAGACACAGATATAGGCATGTCATGCCCTTCTAAAATCCAAAAAGTGAGAAGCCGACACGGCCAGTCCGCTCCTGCCCGTGCCACCTCCGTGTCGCCGGGTTTGTGCCAGAGCCGCGGTGAACCCTGATGGCCAGCCCCCCTCTCCCAATACTGGTGCCTGTCCGCTGGTGGGTCGAGCGAGCCCCCCTGTGGTGGAGGCAGCTCTAAGCTTTTTAATTTAAATTGTCTCTCTAATTTGAATGAATACACTTTAAATCCATTTACAAGGATCTATTGGAGGGCAAGTCTCATGCCAGCAGCCGCGTAATTCCAGCTCCAGTAGCGTCCACTAAAGCTGCTGCAGTTAAAAAGCTTTTATAAGGATCGAGCTCGGCTGTCCACCGCAAGGCATCCTACTGCCAGTCCCAGCCCCTATGCCTTGGGGTGCCTCCTGATGCTCTTCACTGAGTATCCCGTGGTCCCGAAGCATTTCCTTTGAAAAAATGAAGTGTCCAAACTACAGGTGGTGTAGCTTGCTTAACAGCCGGGATAATCCGCTGACTAGCAGACCCTGCTACTAGGCACAAAGTATTTCCTGGGCTAGATGCAGTTAAAAATTTGTAATTAGATACTCTCGTTGGATGCTGAGAAAGCATTCCATAGAGTCTCCTGGCACGCCATATATGATTCTCTTAAAAAGCTTGGGGTAGGGGTCTAGGGGACCCTTTTATAGCCAAAATCACGGCCCTGTATCGCAATACGTCACCTAGGCTGAAGATAAATGGAACTGTAGCACCCTGAGGGCTCGGTTGCTACAGAGGTATTGCACCTCACCCAGAGGTGTGATATCTCACTCTCAGGTAAGGATGTAGTGTGGATCAGGCCCCGTCACCTGCATGCATTACACCACATTGCCGTGGGGCAGGGCGACCAATATGCCCCTGAGATGGGCACGACAGTCCCTGTCCCTGGCTGGAGTGGGGGGAGGGAACACTGAGGAAGGGGAACCCTGTAGTGCAGGAGCAGGGAGGAAGCAGTTCCTGGGTGCATTGAGAAGGGAGTATAAAAGGTGGGCACCATCTTAGTTCAGTGCAGAGAAGTCTGAGCAGAAGTGGCAGGGAGCAGGGGCTCTGCATGAGCTCTGCTCCGGAGGCGGGCCTAGTAACAGAGGCCCAGGCCTGGAAGAGGGAGAAGGAAGGAAGAGGAGCGGAGAAGGCTCCAGGAACGAGGAATGAAGGGATCTCAGGGGTGCGGACGGGCGAGTCGCCACCGCACGCCAGAATCCACCTGCGTGGAGGGGTCAGGCCAAAGGGGGAGACCGGTCCCCGAAACTAGTGGAGGCAGGAAACGACCCTCAGCTAGAAACAGGAGGCTGTGACATTTTATGTGGCGCAGCCCCTCGCTACACCCGCTAGGAAGGCACCACATAGGGTCAGGGAAACTGGCGCCAAGTTTACCAAGAGGAGGCCCGAGGCAGCCGGACAGAAGGGTTGGTAAGAAAGGCCAGACAAAGGACACACAAAGGGGGTCCTGTGAAGCGCTCCAAAGTTATCTGGGAGTTGTCTGAGCCCCTCACCTGGTGAGCACAGTACGACGTGGGCAGCCGTTACCTGCAGAAGTGGTCTGGATAATAAGAACTGTGAGTAAAGGCCCTGGACTGCATCACTGACTCCGTGTCATTACTGCTGCTGCCCTGCACCATCACCCCCATCCTCCGCATACACTGCCCTGAGGCTATACTCCTCCCGTGGGGAGTTATGCTACGCTCTGCTGCACCCACAACACCAGCCTCAGCGGTCTGCCCTGGAGCGGCGGTTCACTCTGACCGCAATCCACGGATGGCGTAGTCGGACATTTAAACATCAAAACCACATAAATAGTTCCGCCACTGGTTTGACCGCCATGAGCCACGGAACCGGGTTGCCGCCACGGAGACTACAACCACCAGCATCCACCAAAAAGGGTCCGGCTCCGGGTGTCCCAAGGCCCAGGGGGCGTGTCAGAACATTTTCATCACCTTTCACAATCACCAATGGGACAAGGCAGGGATGTTCTCTGTCCCCTCTCTTATACATCCTAGTGACGGAGCACCTGCTCTCATCAATTCGCCATAACCCCAATATTAGGTGGATTGAGGTGGGAGGCACCGAGTACAAGTGCTCTCTATTTGCTGATGATGTCCTAGTATATATCACTCAATCACATATATCCATCCATGCTGTTATGGCTGAAATAGATCACTTTGTTACATGGTCAAATTTTAAAATCAGTGCAGCGAAGTCTGAGGCCCTCGATGTCTCCCTCCCCAAATCCATATAGGATTCCATCCAGTCCAACTTTCCCTTTGCCTGGCCCTCACAGGGTATCAAATACTTAGGAATTCCTATTCATAGAGACCTCTCCCATCTATGTTATCTTAATTTTGGGCCCTTTATTGAACAACTCCATACAGACCACGGTTGGCAAGTTAGAACTGTAAGATTCACTACGTGAACCACTGGTGTTTTGTGGAAAAGCACATGTACACTGTGTTCCAAATTATTATGCAAAAAGTGTTTAGGAGTGATAAGGGAAGAATTTGTTTGTTTGTCAGTTAAACTCATTGATGGTGATGTGTGTCAGGGCTCTTTATATCACTGTAAGCAATTGCAGACACCAGTGCTAATTAGTTTGTCAGGTGTGTCCAATGAAAGGCAAGACTACTTAAGAAGGTTCTCTCACATTATTCAGCAGCCTACATTTTCTGCCAAAATGGGAAAGAAAAAGGATGTGTCGGCTGCTGAGAAGCAACAAATTGTGGAGTGTTTAGGTCAAGGCATGACTACAATCAACATTGTGCGATGATCAGGATGAAGTGTCTTGGCAATCAAGAAGTATGTAGCTGATTCACAGTACACACGTGTGCGTGCTGATAAGGGCAAATTGAGGACTCTTTCCTACAGGCAATTACATCAGGTTGAAAGAGCAGCGGCAAAAAAGCCTTGTCATAGCAGCAGACAAGTTTTTGAAGCTGCTTGTGCCTCCAACGTCCCCCGAACAACAAGATGCAGGGTCCTTCAGAGGTTTGCAGCTGTGCATACGCCATCCTGTCGACCTCCTCTATCCACTTCACACAAGCAGAAACGGCTCCAGTGGGCCAAACATTACATGAAGACTGATTTCAAAACTGTTTTGTTCACGGATGAGTGCCGTGCAGCGCTCGATGGTCCAGATGGATGGAGTGGAGGATGGCTGGTTGATGGACACCCCACGCAAACACGGCTACAGCGCCAACAAGGAGGAGGTGGAGTAATGTTTTGGGCTGGAATCATGGGGAGAGAGATTGTCGGCCCCTTTAGGATCCCTGAAGGCGCTAAAGATGAACTCCATAATGTATGTG
Organism: Phyllobates terribilis; assembly: GCF_046119375.1. Taxonomy (NCBI): domain Eukaryota; kingdom Metazoa; phylum Chordata; class Amphibia; order Anura; family Dendrobatidae; genus Phyllobates; species Phyllobates terribilis. The sequence continues at coordinate 109,804,281 of NW_027362771.1, forward strand.
GATTTTCTCAAACAGCACTTCCTGCCATGGTTCAAGAAGAAGAACCGTGTATTTCACAGCAAGATCATTTTTCTGCATGATAATGCACCATCTCATGCTGCACATAAAACATCTGCATCTCTGGCTGATATGGGCATAAAAGGGGACAAACTTATGGTGTGACCCCCATGCTCCCCTGACCTCTACCCCATTCAGAACCTTTGGAGCATCATTAAAAGGAGTGTCTATGATGGCGGGAGGCAGTTCACATCTAAGCAACAGCTCTGGGAGGGTATTCTGTCCTCATGCAAAACAATTGAAGCAGAAACCATCCAAAACCTGACAAATTCAATGGACGAGAGAGTTCAGAAGCTCCTTTCGAACAAGGGGTCCTATGTGAAAATGTAACATCACCTAGAATAAAGTTTTGAGTTGAAAATTGTTTGATTTCAGTTTCTAACAACCTGATAATGCTTATAATTTCAAAAATTACCATTTTTTTGGTCTTTATTAAAATGAAAAGGTTGATCGAAAAGTTTGGGGGATCTAAGAGTGTGGCAACCCAGTAGTCATGATTACTTCGAATTCTGACAATATGAGGGTCATGCTGCAGGTAGTGCAGCAAGAAGGCACTTATGTGTCTTGCGCATCTCGGAGCCCCAAAATTATTTTCCGGGCTAGATGCAGCTAAAAATTATTTTTAATTTTAAATCTGGTGGAGCTTATTATAGATGGCCTAATAGGATCAGTGCTGCACACTGCTACAAAGCCCAAATTATTTTCCAGTCAAGATACAGATAAACATGATTAGTAATTTGAAAGCTTAAAACGGTTGGTAGGGTGATTTTAAACAATCATCAAGCTTTTACTCTCCCCAGGATGACACAGGGGTAGAAAAGTCGTTTCGGATCCATGATTTGTTCATCTTTATGAACGTGAGTCTGTCTACATTATCAGTGGAGAGCCGCGTGCGCTTATCTGTCAGCACACCACCAGCAGCGCTGAACACACGTTCAGACAGAACGCTGGCTGCGGGGCATGACAAGATCTCCAAGGCGTAAGTGGCTAGCTCCGGCCATTTATCCAGATTGGAAGCCCAAAAAGAGCAAGGGTCCAGTGACACAGTCGTGGCTTCAATGTTTACTTGGAGATACTCCTGTACCATCGTCTCTAGGCGTTGACTATGTGTCAGACTTCTTGTCTCCTGTGGCCTTGCAAAGGATGGGCTAAAAAAGTGGTGAAATGATTCCGCAAAATTGATGTTACCAGCAGATACTGTGGTTCTGTTACGGTTTGAGTGCTGAACACTTGACGGTCCCACGGTTGGCAAGTTGGAACTGTGAGATTCACTACGTGCACCACTGGTATTTTGTGGAAAAGCACATGTAAGATTCTGCAACAGTCTCTGCTGATACTCCTGCATGCGTGCATCCCTTTCTATGGCAGGAATAATTTCTGCAAATTTACTTTTGTACCGGGGATCTAACAGTGTGGCAACCCAGTAGTCAGGATTATTTCTAATTCTCACAATTCGAGGGTCATGTTGCAGGTAGTGCAGCAAGAAGGCACTCATGTGTGTTGCGCATCCAGGAGCACCAAGTCCCTGTTGTGTTGGTGGCGAGGTAACAATCATGCTTCCTTCCTCTGTCCTCTCCCCCCAACCTCGCACAACAGAAATGTGATCAAGGTCTCCCTCATCTGATGAGTCTTCCATCAGTTCGTCCTCCACTTCTTCCTGGGCTCCTGCACCTTCCTCACTAGTTTGGCTGCTACCATGCGCCCTGGTAAAACCATCTCCCCCACCCTCACATGCCTGCCGCCTTGGTGCTGCCGACCGTCTGGACCTTGCAGATGTTAGCCCTTCCGCATACAACTCCTCCTCCTCTACTTCCTCCACCTCCTCTTGTGCCACCACCTGACTCCGAATTCTGTTTAACATGTGCTCCAGCATGTAAATCACCGGAATAGTCATGCTGATAATGGCATCGTCAGCACTAAACATCTTCGTCGCCATTTCAAAACTGTGCAGAAGGGTGCATAGGTCCCTGATCTGAGACCACTCCTCCAGCGTGATTTGCCCCACCTCTGAATCTCGTTGGCCCAGGCTATACGTCAGAACGTATTGCACCAGGGCTTGTCGGTGCTGCCACAGTCGCTGCAACATGTGCAGAGTTGAATTCCACCGGGTAGGCACATCGCATTTTAGCCGGTGAAGTGGCAGGCCCAACGACTTCTGTAGAGATGTAAGTCGCTGAGCTGCGGGATGCGAACGGCGGAAGTGAGCACACAGCGACTGTGCCCTCTGCAGAAGGCCATCTAGTCTGGGATAGTGGGCTAAAAATTGCTGGACAACCAGGTTCAACACGTGAGCCATACAAGGCACGTGTGTGACATTGCCCCGGCGAAGGGCCGCACCCAGGTTTGCAGCATTGTCGCACACGGCCTTCCCTGGTTTCAGGTCCAGTGGAGACAACCATTCATGAAATTGGTTCTCCAGAGCTGACCACAACTCCTCAGCTGTGTGACTCACATTTCCCAGACATTTCAATGTAAAAACCGCCTGATGACGTTGAGCCCTACTGCCAGCATAGTAAGGAGGTGTGCAAGATCCCTTCTGCGCAGTTAGAAAGCTTGTGGCATGACCAGACAGGCTTTGGGTGCAGGTGGAAGACCGAGAGGAGGTTGAGGAGGCAGAAGCAGTGGAGGAACTTTGACATAAAGAGGATTGACGCACAACTCGTGGGGACGGCAAGACTTGGACAGCAGCCCCTTGTCCTGCTGTCACCATAGTTACCCAGTGCCCAGTCAGCGACATGTAACGCCCCTGTCCATGCCTACTCGTCCAAGTGTCTGTGGTGAAATGCACCCTGTCACACACAGAGTTTCTCAAAGAAGCGGTGATGTTGTGTGCGACATGCTGGTGGAGCGCAGGCACACCTTTCTTTGAGAAGTAGTGCCGACTGGGCATCTGGTACTGGGGCACTGCGACGGACATAAGGTCTCGAAAATCCTCTGTGTCCACCAGGCGGAAAGGCAGCATTTCTGTAGCCAAGAGCTTGCAGATGGTGAAATTCAACCTCTTAGCTTTCTCATGGCTAGGAGGAAATGGTCTTTTACTTGTCCACATCTGAGAGACCGAGGGCTGGCTATTGTGCTTAGTCGGGGTTGATAAGGGTGTCCCCGGCAAACTGCCGGTCTGTGAGGAAGATGCAGGCGGACATGTTAGGTTGCCTTGATCCAAAGGTGGTGCTATCGATGTCGGACAGCACTCAACACCAGCTGCTGTTACCACCTCCAAAGAAAATGATGACCTGCCAATCACGCTGGCTGTTGCGGGTAAAGAGGTGGCAGGTCTGCGCTCCAAAACAGGTGTGACTGCTGTCCCCCCAGTCACAGAGGATGAAGAGGCCGCGGATGCACAAGATATGGCAGACGGTGGTTGGCCCGGCCGGCTAGGCCGCATTGTAGCACACTGAGCTTCCCACTGCAACTTATGCTTCATGTCCATGTGCCGGTTCATGCATGAAGTACTCAAACTATGTATTTTTTGGCCTCTACTTAGCTTTTGCTGACAAATGTTACAGATAACACGAGTTAGGTCATCTTTATCGATCTGAAAAAATGCCCAGGCTATGCAAGGCTTAGCACCCATGCGACCTGAAGAGCCACCACGACTTGTGGTGAGAGGCAGAGTTGTGTTTGAGGATGCAGTTGTTGACGTGCTTCCAGTACTACGTCTCTGTCCAGGAAGGCGCAACCTGACCTCGTCGTCACTAGCATCTTCCTCCACCTCCTCTGCTGACCTCATCTCTTGGCTGACTGTGGGTTGACAGTAAGTGGGATCTCCAACCTCATCATCATCACCCTGTGTGTTATCACACCCGTCGTCCTCAGAGCCAACCTGTTCCTGCCCTGACAAAAAACTAAAGTTGTCGCTCCAATCAGGTATTTGAGTCTTATCATCGTCTTCCTCATTGTCTCCACCAACAGGAGTTACAGTTTGGGAATGAGGGTCTACATTATGGTCAGAACCTTCTGCGTCTGGTCCTGGATCCGACTCATAAAGATTCTGGGCATCAGTGCAGATCATTTCCTCGTCTGGATTCACAGAAGCGCTGGAGTCGACCTCTGATTCCCAGGCTATAGTATGAGTAAACAGCTCTGCAGACTCAACCATCTGTTCTACCTCATACTCAGACGGGCAGCTGGAGATTTGGGAGCTGTGAGGAAGCAAGTGCGATTTGGGTGACACCTTTGAGGACTGGAGTATTTGTGATGTTGAAGTTGATGTGGAGGAGAGCCCACTTAAAGGAGCACTTGATATCCGTTGAAGCACCTGCTGTTTTTGTGCCTCATCTGGAATTTGTAGCGATTGGCGTGGCCGTAAGAAAGGGATCTTATCACATTGTCCGCTAAAAGAAGTAGACATTTTAGTTTGGCTGGAAGATGGTCTTTCTTCTGCAGATGTTACTGTTGCTTTAACACCTACCCCATGGACACAACCTTTTTTCCCCTTCCCAACACGCCTATTCCCCTTTCCACCAGCAGCAGGCCTTTTTCCACTCATTTTGGTGGTTAACTAATTCACAACTCTGGAGTTGTTTGCACAAAAAAACAATGGATGGTAACCGAGCAGAGCTGAGTGGCCAAACTGTGGTATTAGGCCAAAACTATTGGCTGGGTTAGATGCAGAAAAAAATATATTCAGTTTGCAACCTGATGGAGGTCAGTATAGATGGACTAATACAACAAGTCCCACACACAGCTAGAAGCCCAAATATTTTTTCAGAGGTACTGTAGATGCAGATAAAAATTATTTTTAATTTGCAACCTGATGGAGGTCAGTATAGATGGACTAATACAACAAGCCCCACACACAGCTAGAAGCCCAAATATTTTTTCAGAGGTACTGTAGATGCAGATAAAAATTATTTTTAATTTGCAACCTGATGGAGGTCAGTATAGATGGACTAATAGAGAAAGTCCGACACACTGCTAGAAGGCCAAATATTTTTTCAGAGCTAGATGCAGAAAAAAATTATATTCAGTTTGCAACCTGATGGAGGTCAGTATAGATGGATTAATAGAACAAGACCCACACACAGCTAGAAGCCCAATATTTTTTCAGAGGTAGATGCACAAAAAAATATATTCAGTTTGCAACCTGATGGAGGTCAGTATAGATGGACTAATACAACAAGTCCCACACACAGCTAGAAGCCCAAATATTTTTTCAGAGGTACTGTAGATGCAGATAAAAATTATTTTTAATTTGCAACCTGATGGAGGTCAGTATAGATGGACTAATACAACAAGTCCCACACACAGCTAGAAGCCCAAATATTTTTTCAGAGGTAGATGCAGAAAAAAATATATTCAGTTTGCAACCTGATGGAGGTCAGTATAGATGGACTAATACAACAAGTCCCACACACAGCTAGAAGCCCAAATATTTTTTCAGAGGTACTGTAGATGCAGATAAAAATTATTTTTAATTTGCAACCTGATGGAGGTCAGTATAGATGGACTAATAGAGAAAGTCCGACACACTGCTAGAAGGCCAAATATTTTTTCAGAGCTAGATGCAGAAAAAAATTATATTCAGTTTGCAACCTGATGGAGGTCAGTATAGATGGATTAATAGAACAAGACCCACACACAGCTAGAAGCCCAAATATTTTTTCAGAGGTAGATGCAGAAAAAAATATATTCAGTTTGCAACCTGATGGAGGTCAGTATAGATGGACTAATACAACAAGTCCCACACACAGCTAGAAGCCCAAATATTTTTTCAGAGGTACTGTAGATGCAGATAAAAATTATTTTTAATTTGCAACCTGATGGAGGTCAGTATAGATGGACTAATACAACAAGTCCCACACACAGCTAGAAGCCCAAATATTTTTTCAGAGGTACTGTAGATGCAGATACAAATTATTTTTAATTTGCAACCTGATGGAGGTCAGTATAGATGGACTAATACAACAAGTCCCACACACAGCTAGAAGCCCAAATATTTTTTCAGAGGTACTGTAGATGCAGATAAAAATTATTTTTAATTTGCAACCTGATGGAGGTCAGTATAGATGGACTAATAGAGAAAGTCCGACACACTGCTAGAAGGCCAAATATTTTTTCAGAGCTAGATGCAGAAAAAAATTATATTCAGTTTGCAACCTGATGGAGGTCAGTATAGATGGATTAATAGAACAAGACCCACACACAGCTAGAAGCCCAAATATTTTTTCAGAGGTAGATGCAGAAAAAAATATATTCAGTTTGCAACCTGATGGAGGTCAGTATAGATGGACTAATACAACAAGTCCCACACACAGCTAGAAGCCCAAATATTTTTTCAGAGGTACTGTAGATGCAGATAAAAATTAGTTTTAATTTGCAACCTGATGGAGGTCAGTATAGATGAACTAATAGAATGATGCTATGCCCAAAAGATTTTACTTCACTAGGTGCAGTAAAAAAATTGGTATTCTATACACAGGTGGTATATCTTGCAGCACAGATAGGCTACTCCACTGACTAACACACTCTGCAATAGGCCAAAAAGGATTAGCTTTCCTAGATTCAGCCAAATGCTGTGAAAAAAACTTGCACAGCACTGGCACAGACCTGCCTGGCAAAAACTGATAGGAACTGATGTAACCTAGTCCTGAAAAAGACTCCAATTACAATTAGTCTTTACTCCCACAACCTATCTATTTAAGAGCACAGACCTCCCTGATAAAAGTCGTAGGAAATGCTGTAACCTAGTCCTTAAAAGGACTGCAATCACAACTATTCCCTACTCCCAAGCTATCTGTATATTTGTGCGAAAATTGGCTTGAAATTAACAAGGTATAGCGCACACAGCAACAGCGGTGCCGTCTAACACGCAGCTGCAGCAGTGAGAAAATGATGGCGACGGGGAAAATGGCTTGGTCTTATAGGGCAAGGACATGTGACATACACTGCCAATGACACATGCCCTTGCTTGTGTGAAAAAAAGCACTTCGCTCCGTGTGTGCGCTGCTGATAGGCTGACAGATTGCACCTCCCCACTGCAAATGCGGGAAAGAGAAAAAAAAATGGAGATCTTCATTGTTCCTGCAGAGATCCATCCCCTGCCCCTCCCCCCACCCCGCTGTACACTCAAACTGCGTATTAACATTAATTTTCATCATTACTGAGAAAAAATCCAGTTATGATTTTGGTGCATGAACAGTTATCGAACATAACCTCGAACAGCCGAATTTTTATCAAATTGTTCGTGTTCGCCGAACGGCTCGAACACCGCCCAAAACAGCTCGAATTTGAGATTGGCGAACAGTTCGAGTAGAACAACGCTCATCTCTACTAACGAGCAGATCTAAATTGATGCAGGTGTTAGTTTTAGAAATGAAAATTTACAGGGTGATTCCATAATTTTTTCCTCAGAATTGACTGATACCATAATTTTTTCCCTCTGCTTGGTCTGAAAAAAATTACCCTTACTGAGTACCACATTTTTAATCTTGATTTCTTTTAGTGTTTCTTATAGCCCTAAAGTTGCCATTTGAAATGACTTTAGTTTTGTGCCATATCTGTGATCTGTTTTTTTTCAACAACATTAAACAACTGAATGAGCATCCTTCGAGCCTGGTGATCGCATAATTTTTACCAGGGGATGTAGCAGAGGGGTTTCCACTTCAAAGAATAATGTCCTGTTGACATCAGGGTGGTATAGAACCAGAGCAGTGGGAAAACAAGATTTAAGTTGCTTTAAGCTTTGAAGAGCAGAATCTGACCAGTTCCAATTAGCACCCTTCCGAGTCTAGGCAATAAGAGTGTGACGCTGAGTCACAAATATGAAACTGAGTCAAGCCATGAGACAGGGTAGTCAAGAGGTCCGGGGCGCCATACCAAGAGAGCTTGTCATAAACAGTGGGGTAAGACAAAGACATAGTCAGATCACAGTCCAAGGTCAGAATTCCAGGAAGGTAACGGATCAAGACAAAGTGGCTAGGCAAACTGATAGTCAAAGGCAAGGTCCAAGGTCGGGCAGTAAAAAATCAGAAACAGAGCACTGAAAAACAAGGCACACACACATCACCGAGCTAAAGCTACAACTGGCAATAATCAGTCACTGACAGCCAGCTAAATAGCCAGGTAATCACCCAAAACAGGAGATACCTGGAGAAACCTAGCATATGAGTCCAGGTCTCTGGAGAAGATTAGGATGTTATCCAGATAGACTATGACTTACTGGTACAGGACATCACAAAAGATTTTTGTGCGTTGGATAAAAAGGCATGACACGATATTCATAGTGACCATCATGGATGTTGAACGTGGTCTTCCATTCATCACCCTCTTTAATGCGGGTTACAGACTCCACACAGGTCTAGTGTGGTAAAGATTAAAGCATCCTTAATATGATCAAACAGATCAGAGTTGTATGGCAATAGATAACAGTCTTTTAAAGTGATTTTATTTAAACCCTGCTATGTATGTTTATAATAACTCTGTTTATGCTTTCTTCTTTATGAAGAAAATGCCTGCACGAAGACAAAGCCTTCCTGATGAAACACTTTTCCAGATTCTGTTTAATGTAAGTGGACATCACCCCAGTCTCAGAGAGATAGATAGGATAGACTCTTCCTCTTGGAGGTTCAGTACCTAGAAGAATAGGTACAGTGGGGAAAATAAGGATTTGATACACTGACAATTTTTCAAGTTTTCCCACCTACAAAGAATGGAGAGGTCTGTAATTTTTATCATAGGTACACTTCCACTGTGAGAGACAGAATCTAAAAAAAATCCAGAAAATCACATTGTATGATTTTTACATAATTAATTAGCATTTTATTGCATGAAATAAGTATTTGATACAATAGAAAAACAGAACTTAATATTTGGTACAGTAACCTTTGTTTGCAATTACAAAGGTCAGACGTTTCTTGTAGTTCTTGACCAAGTTTACACATGCTGCAGCAGAGATTTTGACTCACTCCTCCATACAGATCTTTTCCAGAACTTTCAGGTTTTGGGGCTGTCGCTGGGCAACATTGAGTTTCAGCTCCCTCCAAAGATTTTCTATTGGGTTCAGGTCTTGAGACTGGCTAGGCCACTCCAGGACCTCGAAATGCTTCTTACGGAGCCACTCCTTATTTGCCCTGGCTGTGTGCTTCAGGTCATTTTCATGCTGGAAGACCCAGCCACGACCCATCTTCAATACACTTACTGTGGGAAGGAGGCTGTTGGCCAAAATCTCGTGATTCATTACCCCAATCCATCCTCCCTTCAATACGGTGCAGTTATCCTGTTCCCTTTGCAGAAAAGCACCTCAAAAGTATAATGTTTCACCCACCATGCTTCAGGGTTGGGACGGTGTTCTTGGGTTTGTACTCATCCTTCTTCTTCCCCCAAATACGGCGAATGGAGTTGATACCAAAAAGTTCTATTTTGGTCTCATGTGAGCACATGACCATCTCCCATGGCTCCTCTGGATCATCCAGATGGTCAGTGGTGAACTTCAAACAGGCCTGGACATGTGCTGGCGTGAGCAGGGGGACCTTGCGTGTCCAACAGGATTTTAATCCATGACGGCGTAGTGTATTACTAACGGTAATGTTTGAGACTGCGGTCCCAGCTCTTTTCAGGTCATTGACTGGGTCCTCCTGTTTAGTTCTGGGCTAATTCCTGACCTTTCTCAGAATCATCCTTACCCCAAGAGGCGAGATCTTGCATGGAGCCCCAGACCAAGGAAGAATGACAGTCATCTTGTGTTTCTTCCATTTTCTAATAATTGTGCCAACAGTTGTTGCTGTCTCACCAAGCTGTTTGTCCTGTAACCCATCCCTGCCTTGTGCAGATCTACAATTTTTGTCCCTGGTGTCCTTAGACAGCTCTTTGGTCTTGGCCATGGTGGAGAGGTTGGAATTAGTAATGAGCGAGCATGCTCATTACTCGAGATTTACGAGCATGCTTGGGTGTTTTCCAAGTGTCTTCAGCGTGCTTGGGTGTTGTGCTTTTAGTCACTCCATGCTCATTGTTTGCGACTGTTTGACAGCTTTAATACATGTGAGGAATGCCTGTTTCTTAGGCATTCCTCACATGTATTAAAGCTGTCAAACAGTCGCAAATAATGAGCACGGAGTGACTAAAACATAACACCCAAGCAAGCTGAAGATATTCGGTGAGCACCCGAGCATGCTCGTAAATCTCGAGGGGGACAGACAGGGCAATCTGTCACAAAGACCGGGATCGCCGAACGGTGTGCTGCCTCCCTGGCGCTCGAGTCCGGCACATCGCGGATCGGGTTGACAGGTTACTGGGTGGGGCTGGCGAAGACCCAGCGGTCATGGTCCACATCGGCACCAATGACAAAGTGAGTGGTAGATGGAGGGTCCTTAAAAATGATTTCAGGGACCTAGGTAGGAAGATTAGGGCAAGGACCTCCAAGGTAGTTTTCTCAGAAATACTACCAATCCCGCGAGCCACACAGGAGCGCCAACGGGAAGTTAGGGAGGTGAATAAGTGGCTAAAGAGTTGGTGCAAGGCAGAAGGGTTTGGGTTCATGGAGAACTGGGCCGACTTCGCGGTCGGCTACAGGCTCTACCGTAGGGACGGGCTGCACCTCAATGGGGAGGGTGCAGCGGTGCTGGGGAAGAAGATGGCTAAGAGGTTGGAGGAGTATTTAAACTAGAGACGGGGGGGAGGGGACCAAGGAAATAGGTGGGATGTGAGGCAAGCAAGGGGGAAGGGGAGAAGTGAATATAATGAGGGTGGAGAGGGGGGTGGGGATAGTACAGTTAGATCGTTAGAGAAGAATAGGATGCTAAATAACCCCAAAATTTTATCTTGCATGCTGACCAAGGCAAGAAGCCTGACCAATAAGGCGGATGAGCTGCGGGCACTTATATCGGAGGAGAGGTATGACATCGTTGGTATAACAGAGACTTGGCTAGATGATAGCTACGACTGGGCAGTAAATTTATTAGATTATAGTTTATTTAGAAGAGACCGGAAACAGGGGAAAGGCGGAGTAGTCTGCTTATATGTAAAGTCATGTCTAAAGCCCAGACTAAGGGAAGATATAGGAGAGGGAGAAGAGGGGGTCGAGTCCATGTGGGTAGAGATAGAGGGGGCAAAAAATAATAATAAAATATTACTGGGGGTCTGCTATAAGCCACCAAATATAACAGAGGAGAATGAGAATCTGCTATCAGGACAAATAGACAAAGTAGCAAAACATAATGAAGTGATTGTAATGGGGGATTTCAACTACCCGGATATTGACTGGGAAACAGAAACCTGTAGATCCCAGAAAGGAAAAAGGTTCTTGACAAATATTAAGGATAACTATCTCTCCCAACTAGTGCAGGAACCAACGAGAGGGAAGGCCGTGTTGGACTTAATATTGACTAATAGGCCTGATAGAATAACTGAGGTACAGATAGGGGGGCACCTAGGTAATAGCGATCATAATATTATCGATTTCAAAATGCCCTTCAGTAGGGTTATCAATAAAGGAACAACAAAAACATTAAACTTTAGGAGGGCGAAGTTTGATCAGCTGATAGAAAACCTTCAACTTATTGACTGGGACAAAGGAATACGAATAGTAAATGGGAAACCTTCAAAAGAATTCTGAATACTCAGTGCGAGAGGTATATACCGTATGGGAATAAAAGGGCCAGAAATAAGAGGAAACCATTATGGTTGAACAAGAATGTAAAAGGGGCGTTAAATAGCAAAAAAGGCATTCAAGAGATTAAAACAGGAAAACAGTAATGAGGCACTAATGTGTTACAAGGAAAAAACGAGAACCTGCAAAAAACAAATAAAAATAGCGAAGGAGGAAACAGAGAGACGTATTGCTAGGGAAAGTAGATCAAATCCCAAACTGTTCTTTACGTATATAAATAGTAAAAGGATTAAATCGGATAATATTGGACCGATAAAAAGTGATGAAGGCAAAATCATAGAGAAAGATGAGGATAAAGCTAACCTATTAAATAATTTTTTTTCGACAACTTTCACAAAGGAAATAGAACTAACAGGCGAAATGAGAAGTGACAAGCTTAATCCTCCACTAAGTATGACGAATCTAACCCAAGTTGGGGTACAGAAACGCCTCAGCAACATTAAAATAAACAAATCACCAGGACCTGATGGCATACACCCACGGGTACTAAGGGAACTAAGTAATGTGATAGACAGACCGTTATATCTTATATTTAAGGACTCTGTTGAGACTGGGTCTGTACCACTTGATTGGCGACAGGCGAATGTAGTGCCAATATTCAAAAAGGGAGCAAAAAGTGACGCCGGAAACTATCGGCCGGTGAGTCTGATGTCCGTTGTGGGCAAAATTCTTGAAAGCTTCATTAAAGAGGCAATTACGGAGCATCTTGATGCTAATAATCTTTTAACCCCAAACCAACATGGATTCATGAGGAATCGCTCCAGCCAAACAAACCTGATTGACTTCTACGAGGAGGTTAGCTCTCGATTAGATCAAGGGGGACCAGTGGATGTCGTGTATCTCGACTTCTCAAAAGCGTTCGATAGCGTGCTTCATAATAGGTTGGTATACAAAATGAGAATGATGGGGCTGGGGGAAAATGCTTGCAAGTGGGTAGCTAACTGGCTAAGGGATAGAAGGCAGAGGGTGGTTATAAATGGAATATACTCAGATTGGGTAAGCGTCACTAGTGGGGTACCACAGGGGCCTGTGCTAGGCCCAATGTTATTTAATATCTTTATTAACGACATAGTCAACGGGATAAATAGTAAAATGTCAATATTTGCAGATGACACAAAGTTATGTAAAACAATTAATACAAAAGAGGACAGTGCAGACCTACAGAGGGATTTGGATAAGCTGGGTAGGTGGAGCATTAAATGGTAAATGAGGTTTAATGAGGAGAAATGTAAGGTCATACATATGGGAAGGAAAAATGGAAGTCACCAGTACTCACTGAATGGGAAATCATTGGGGAATTCAGAGATGGAGAAGGACTTGGGCATCTTGATTGATAGCAAACTAAATTGGAGTGCCCAAAGTCAGGCCGCTGCTGTAAGGGCAAACAGGGTAATGGGATGTATCAGAAGAGGTATAGCTGCAAAGGATGAGAACATTGTTCTTCCACTGTACAAAGCAGTGGTCAGACCACATTTGGAATACTGTGCTCAGTTAAGGGCCACAATATATAGAAAGGATATAAATGAGCTTGAAAAGGTACAAAGGAGGGCAACAAAATTAATAAAGGGAATGGAGGGACTGCAATACCCAGAGAGGTTGGCAAAACTAGGACTATTCAGCGTGGAAAAGAGAAGGTTGAGGGGGGACATAATAAATGTGTACAAATATGTTAGGGGACAGTATAGAAACCTTGCCCGGGATTTATTCAAAAGGAGGGATATTACGGTAACAAGAGGGCATTCACTAAGACTGGAAGAGAAAAGGTTTCAGCACCAGCATAGGAAGGGGTTCTTTACGATAAGAGCAGTGAGAATATGGAATTCACTGAGTGAGGAGACGGTAATGTCGGATTCACTAAACCAGTTCAAGCGGGGACTGGATGCATTTCTAGATACCAGGCAGATTTCTGCGTATACTTAAAAATAAAATAAAATAGTAGGTTGATACAGGGATTTATTCTGACTGCTGGTTTCAGAGTCGGGAGGGAATTTTTCCTCAGGTGAAGATTGGCTAAATCATTTGGGGTTTTTGCCCTCCTCTGGATCAACTTTAACAATTACAGAACTAACAGGTCGAACTTGATGGACGCAAGTCTTTATTCGGCTTTACAAACTATGTTACATACAAACTATGTTACCTGAGCACGCTCGCCGAAAGGGTTAACAGAACATACTCTCTCATCACTAGTTGGAATGTGATAGATTGTGTGAAAAGGTGTATTTTACACAGCTAATGAATTCAAACATGTGCAATTAATACAGGTAATGAGTGCAGAGTGTGAGGGCTTCTTAAAAAAGAGCTAACAGGTCTGTGAGAGCCAGAATTCTTGCTGGTTGGTAGGTGATCAAATACTTATTTAATGCAATAAAATGCAATTGAATTATTTAAAAATCATACAATGTGATTTTCTATTTTTTATTTTTAGATTCTGCCTCTCAAAGTTGAAGTGTACCTACGATAGAAATTACAGACATCTCCATTCTTTGTAGGTGAGAAAACTTGTTAAATCGGCAGTGTATCAATTACTTATTTTGCCCACTGTATTGCACAGACAAATGGCCCATGTGGAGGTAGCATTTCATCCTTCTGCTTGGGAAGGAAATTTGCAAAGTTCTGGCTAAGGTCAGAGATTTAAAGTATACTTTCTTTGAAACACCAAAGTGTTTCAGAAAAAATATTTAACCTGGCTGTGATCACGTAGTCAGGCTCTGATTCATTCTGCCCTTTTGAATCAGATGAAAAATTCCCTTTAAGTGTGGAACAACCCATGTGCTTCACTACAATATAGAGAAAGTCCTTCAGTCTGGCAACGGGATAACTTATTCCCATCAATTTGCATGGGTTCCTGCACAGCCTCTCTGGGAGGAGGTTTAGAAGATACTCTAATATGTGGAACAGGAGAATCCACAGAGTAATCAAATCTTCAAGGAAAGACTGCAAATCCCTCCCAGCAAGTTTATCCTTGATCCAACTAGATAGCAAGCCAAAGAAGAGTGTATTTGTTCCATGTCAACTCAGCAGTAGTGTTGAGCGATACCTTCCGATATCAGGAAATATCGGATCGGATTGGATCGGGCCGATACCCAAAAAGTATCGAATATCGCCGATTCCCATACCGGAAACCAATGCAAGTCAATGGGACACAAATATCGGAATGAAAATAAACCCTTTCTTTCCTTGTAGGTTAATTCTACATGAAGGAAAACAACTAACAATAATGTAGAATATATTGGGGGAGGTGGTTGCCCAAATCGATGGGAACAGTGCTCACAGTGAAACATGACAAGCCGGCAATTCAGCAGCGGCATACACCGGTACCCGACAATTTATAACAGAAAGAATAGAGCTTCACACATAGATTAGATAGATAGAAACATGTCAGTCACATATATATGAAGTACAGTAACAGTGTTGCTTACTGTACTTGTCATTTAGTGTAAAGGATTTATTAAAAAAAAATATTAGTGTTTTCATGCACAATCTCTTTAAAAAAGCCGGCCGGCAATTCAGCATCTGTACCCGACAATTTAGAATAGAAAGAATAGAGAATCACACATAGATTAGATAGATAGAAACATGTCAGTCACATATATAATAAGTACAGTGACAGTGTTGCTTACTGTACTTGTCATTTAGTGTAAAGGATTTATTTAAAAAAATATTAGTGTTTTCATGCACCGTCTCTTTAAAAAAGCCGGCCGGCAATTCAGCTGCGGTACCCGACAATTTAGAATAGAAAGAATAGAGAATCACACATAGATTAGATAGATAGAAACATGTCAGTCACATATATATGAAGTACAGTGACAGTGTTGATTACTGTACTTGTCATTTAGTGTTAAAATAAAGGATTTATTAAAAAAAAAATTGGCATGGGGTTCCCCGTAATTTTAGTCTCTAGCGGAGGTTAAGCAGACGCTGGGGCAGATGTTTGAAGCCTGGGAAGGGGGTAATACCCACGGAGCTCCCCAGGCTACTAATATCAGCCCCCAGCTGAATACCTAGCCTTTACTAGCTATTAAAATGGTGGACCCCCCCAAAAAATGACGTGGGGTCCCCCCTATTTTAATAGCTAGCAAAGGCTAGGCAGACAGCTGGGGGCTGATATTAATAGCCCAGGAAGGGTGCCATGAATATTGGCACCCTCTCAGGCTAGAAACACCAGCCGTCAGCCGCCCCAGAAATGGCGCATCTATAGGATGCGCCAATTCTGGCACTTAGCCTCGCTCTTCCCACTGCCCTGTAGCGGTGGCAGTGGGGTAATAGGGTTGGGGTTGATGTCAGCTTATAATGCCAGCTGACATCATGCCCAGGTTAGTAATGGAGAGGCGTCTATAAGACACCCCCATTACTAACCCCATAGTCAAAGTTAAAAAAAACACAAACACCCAGAATAAAATCCTTTAATTGAAATAAACACACAATTCTTTATTGTTCTAAATTAAACCATACTTACCATCACGCCCATTCCAGCTGAAGCCAACGATCTCCTGCAATAAAATAAAAATAATAAAGCAACATCATCCTTACCTTCCCATGGTTCCCAGGACAGCTTCAGCTCTGCTACATCGAGATGACAGGCTGGACCGCAGCAGAACGCTGCCATCCAGCCTGTCATCCCGCGGACACTGAGAAGCGTAGGCATGCTTGCGCTCCTCAGTGTCTGCCTGTGACGGCATCCAGATGGCGGGGGTGGCAGGGGGTAATAGTGGTGGGGTTCATGTTAGCGCCAGCTGCCATGAAGCTCAGGTTAGTAATGATGGGCGTTTATAAGACACCCCCATTACTAACCTACAAAGTGTTAAAAAAAAAATGCACACTACACCCAGAAAAAAATAATTTATTTGAAATAAAACACACCATTTTATTTAATTCTTAGTTTACTAAAAAAAAATAGTTACCTGTCCACGTTCCTGCGCTGATCTCCCATGCACAGCTGTCATATCTGGAGATGGTGACAGCTGTGCATGGCTGCTGTAAGCTCACGCTGCCGGGAACACGTCCGCTCCCGGCAGCGGGAGCCACTGACTGAGGTCACCGGAGTGCATTCAGTCAGCGCTGCTCCGGAGACCTCCTTTACGGCACTGCTGTACCGTGGGAATTTCTCACGATACAGCAGGGCCATAATGGAGCTAACCGGAGCAGCGCTGCCTGAACTCCGGAGAACCCGCTTATGCAATGACGGGGCTGCTTTACGGCCCCATCATTCTAACGGCGGCAGCGGTTCAGAGCGGTCACATTCTATGTGGCTGCTCTAAACTGGAGATCTTCGTGGGACACTCGTGGACTACTACGGAGGGGTAAGGATAAGGTTGTGGTTTATTATTTTACATTTTATTACAGGAGATCGATGGCTTCGGGGAATTAGGTGTCTAGGTGAGTATAGGTGTAGTTTTTTATTTTTTACTTTATTTTAGGTGGCGATCGGCGGGGACAGGTAATGTATAAACTAATTTATTGTAGGTAACCACTGGCCACCAATGACATGTATTTAAAATTTATTGGGGACCAAAAAAAACATGTATAGGGGCAAAAATAGCACATGGGGCAGTTTAAATAGCAGGATCAGGCTGATGGGAACTACTGCTCCCATCGAGCTGATCCTGCTGGCACGAGTGGACGGGGGACAGACATAGGCCGATGGGAGTAGTAGTGTCACATCAGCCTATGTCTGCCTGCACGCACACACCCGCAGACATCGCACAGACACCGCGCACACCCGCACACACTCGCAGACATCGCACAGACACCGCGCACACCGCGCACACACCCACAGACATCGCACAGACACCGCACACACCCGCAGACATCGCACAAACACCCCACACACACCCGTAGACATCGCACAGACACCGCGCACACACTAATCATGACGGGCTGATGGTCTGGGAGGTGAGGCTGACCTGTGCAGCCGTGGGAAAGTTCATGTGAGTTCATGCAATGCAGTCAAGCATGAACTCACATGAACCCTCTGAGGGCACCGCGGCTACTTCAAATGAACAGCTGATCGGCATCACCTGATACCTCAGCTGTTCATTTGAAATAACCGGCGGGAAAGCGCAGCACAGAACGGGAAAGCCGGCGGTGAAGTCTTTTCACTGCCGGCTTCCCCGCCCGGGTCCTTCGCTCCCCGCTCCTTGGTGCTGTGCTCCCCGCGCCTTGGTGCTGTGCTCCCCGCCCGGTTCTAACTTATGATCAGGATGGGGGGAGCAGAGGATCGGGGTGGGAGGCTGCGGGGAAACAGTATGGGGCTGTGTGATTGTTTAAAAGTCGGCGGCTTTTTACTGCCCGCCGGCTTTTAAACAATCAGGAGAATTCTTTCAAGCTGGGATGGCATTCTGATGACAGGCTGGATCGCAGCTGAGCGCTGCCATCCAGCTTGTCATCCTTCAGAGACACTGCAGAGCGCAGGCATTATGGGAACTTCCGATTCCGGTGTTCGATATTGTAAAAGTATCGGAATTAAGTATCGGAATTCCGATACCGCGAATATCGGCCGATACCCGATATTTCAGTATCGGAATGCTCAACACTACTCAGCAGACAAAGGGCAGAACTGGATGGCATAATATCCCACAGAGTTAGTCCTTTGTCTAACCTGGAGTATAGAGTCACTGTTATGATCTGCTACAGGGACTAAGGAAAGACAGGAGAACTGTCCCTACAATAGAACTAAACTAGATCCCTACGATGTAACGGGGAACCTGATCCTGCGATCAGACCCGCTAAAGTCCTCGGCTAGTCTGAACGAAGACCTATAGATGTGAGGGAGGGATCCCTACAAGAACTAGGGACTGGGATAAGTTGGACACCTCCTAGCAGAAATAGTAGCAGTCAAAGACAAACACACAACAAAAAGCATAGAGGTCAGAAGACCCAGCAAAACTAACAGAGAACGGCAACAGAGCACCAAGCTAGCTCAAGAGTAGTAAATACAATGAAGTCCAGCAAGACCAGGAGGGCGGAGCCGGATTAAATAGGCAAAAATGGTCATGTGACCAGCAAACTAAAAAAAACCTAACAGGAGAGTTCTAACAGTCACTCAACCTGGTTCATTAAACTTTCTATGGAAGATGCATTATAGCATCATCTCTTCTGATAATGGTGTGACCCAAGCCAAAGCATCTCCTAACAACAATTATAAGCCACTTTTGACCGGTCAGAAAGAAATTGTTAGGAACAAAGTTCAAAATGCATGAAGCATTGATTAACAAAAGTCTTAGGATCTCCATCAAAACAGGCAGAAATAGGCGAATGTGGAGATGTTCTACAAGAATATCCTGGATAAAAGAATGGCTATGGTAGATGTTGAAGAGCCAGAGGTGTAACAGGAGAAGTTTGAGGCAGTGCGTTCCTATGAGCTGATAGATCAGACACATTCTAGATGACCTCCTGTTTACCATAACCTAAGCCATAGGTCTGGGTGAGCATTACAGACCAGAGGAAATGATGGCAATGAGGCAGTAAGTGGGACATTCCAGGCAGTGTATAGATTTCATGGACCAGGATATCAGATATTGCAGGATGGCAGATGGGCAAGTAGAGCTGGATCACTAGAAGCAGTTGAGCCATATGTGTGAATAGTACAGGAACAGCACCGATATATAGGCAACTGTTATTGTGCAGCAGGAGCACACTTACACAAAGTAATGGACGAGATGTAATTTGTTTTCAGGGATGCAATTATACACACAAGTTGCAGAGAAATAGTGGCAAAGTAGAAACTTACTTGCAGAGATGCAGATACTCACGGAAATAGCAGAGTAGCAAATGTAGACAGGATCAGGATAGCAGAATCAAGCTTGTTAACATAACTTGACACAGCAGAGCTTAGACTGTGATAGTGTGGCGCCCCTGAGGGTTCAGTCGCCACAGAGGTACTACAATTAGTGGTGCTCCACTCTCTGGTAAGGAAAGGGTACAGCCCGGGACCCCAACACCTGCATCCAACACTACTCTGCTCCAGGCCGCCTGGAAGGGCAAGATGCGCTGTGTTCTGCTGAGCCCTGTCCCTGGCTGGAGTGGGGGGAACCAGAGTGAGGGGGAACCAAGTAGTGGGTGTGGGTGGAGGAAACAGTTTAGGGGAGCATTTTGTTAGGAGTATAAAAAGGGGATCCATCTTAGTTAGGGAGTGAGTTGTGAGGAGTAGTGAGTCTTGGAGAGAGGTGCCTGTGCCTCGTAAGAGGAGCAGTTGCTCTACAGGAGCTCTGCTCCAGAGTGGGAAAGTGGGCCTAGGAAATGAAGAGGCCCAGCGGAGGAGAGAAGAGGAGGGGAGCAGAGGAGGAAGGCTCCGGTAACGGAAGGGGTCCCAGAGGTACGGAAGGAGCAGGAAGCCACCCGTACACTCTAATCTGTCTAGTGTCAGAGGGACCAGGCCGCAAGAAGGGAACCGGTCCCTGGGCTAGTCGTATCGCTTCAAGCCTCGGCTAGGAAACCGGAGGCTTCTGACTTTTATGGTGTAGTTGCCACACTCGCATTCTAGCAGCCAAGAAGGGTAGCCGAGTAGGACCAGGGAACTCCAGGTGTCCCTGAAGGATCCGAGGACGCCATCTTGGGGCTCAGTTTGTGAGGTGCAGGGCAGGAGGAGGAGGGAGAGACCCAGCGTGGAAAGTCGGCTGAGGAAAGGAACATATAGAAAGGGGGTCCAAATAAGTACTCCCGAATTGCCGGAGGGACTTCTGAATCCCTGCTTGGTGAACGCAGCGCGGCGCGGGAAGCGGTAAACTGTGCACTGTAACCTGAGGAACTTGTCAACAGTGAGTAAAAATCAGAGGACTGCACTTGACTGTCTCTGTCGGTTATTGCCGCTGCACCATCATCCCTCCTACACCACAACGCCCTGCATCCCATCCATCTACCCTGCCCCGGGGGCTCGCTCCACCTGTGGGGAGCAGAAACATCCCAGCTGCCATCCCATCACCCCAGGAGGTCTGCAGCAGCGCCGGTGACCATTACCGGAAACCGCAGGTGGCGTCACGAGACAAACTGTACACTAAAACCCCTTTTAAAGAGTGACCCAGAGGACGGGCCCGGGAGCCGACCGCAGTGATACCCTGCAAAGAAGGTAAAGGCCCAGGTACCGAGTTTCCCCCCCATATACCCCTGGGCGAGTCAATAGCACCAGGAAGCTAGAATGAGCCTGAAAGTAGTAGCTGGTTGCTTGAATGAAGGCAGGAGTTGCTGCGAAGATAATTAGACACCTTACTAGAGCAAGGAGAAGAGAAACATGAGGCTGACTCCTGGAAAAGCACGTAGTAGCAGGGTGTTATACTTCCTAAATACTCAGGCAGTGGGAGACCTACTGAGCCTGTCTTAAAAGTCCTAGGATGAGGACATAAATGTTGCTTGCCAGGCTACCACAGTAACCCTGAATGGAGGGAGCAAAAACAATGCTGGAGCTGGGACAGCTGAGTAACAGCAACAACAACAGCACTAATTGCACCACAAGTTGCAACCCAATCAATGAAAAACATATATTAGGGCCATATGACAGTATCTGACCACCATATAATCTGTCTAGGTATTATAGTTTCTCTTTATCTGACATCTGTAACTGCTATTTACATGCCTGAAGGTTATCTGGGGTAGAAGAATTTTGGCTGTTAGATTTAAGCATGCATAAGGGAATAATTTATAATCAAAACTATCTTAGATCCAGTTGAGTCCTTTGAGAAGAAAAGAAAGTGTTAATTTTTTGAATCAAGACAAGCACCAGGAGTCATTTTCTGGGTTTCCTGGCTACTAATGTGTTAAGTTAATATGAGTAAGAATAGATGCTATTGGTCTGTAGTAATTATGTATTTCTGAATTACTATTAATAAATATATATATATATACAATATGGATAGTGCAAATCATATTGGATTACATTTGTGAACCCATGTCATTTGTAGATAAACCTTTACAATTACTTTGGACATTCTAATTAAGACAGTCTAAGGTCTATCCATTTTAGATTTCCTACTGCTAAGGAATAATCCTAATAATGTGCACATATGTGAAAATACATTGCTAAATAAAAACGAAGATAAATATTTAATGTAAAAATTGATAACATTAATAATTTAAGGGAAAGAGAGAGCTGTTTCAACAATTTCACTGAATCCAGCTAGCTAGAAATTAAGGATCTGCATTTTCAAATCAATGCTGCCCAGTCATCTTCATTCCAGTAAATGTAAAGCAAGTTGTGCATTTCACTTAACATTGTCATCAATACAGAAAAACCGTTAGGTCTGTCAGAGAATCTGTTCAAACTTTTGAACAAAGATTAGTGTCAATAGGTCCTGTTGTTTCTGTCAGTTCCTAAACAATGCATGGAACAGCAGCACGTACTCTACGCACAATCATGTTGCTCCAATATTTCCTGACGAGTAACAAGGTAAAGGTTTCCTTCAAATGGAATTTGTCATCAGAAGTTGACCTCCTGTTTTCATCAGGTTTTTGTGTTACATGTATTTTTTTTACATTTTGGTAACATTTTTTTCCACATCAGAATCACAACCTTTATAAAAAAAAAAACTCAATTTGTGATCTTATAAATCTCACAGGGGCTACTTGGGATACTTTAGATTCATACTTCCTGTCCTTTTAGCAGTTTCCTTATCATCCCAGGAAGAATTACAATAACTGTTAATATCTCTATACAAAGATGATAACACAGGATCCACTAATCACAATAGGCGATATCAGAGCTGACCCTGCCCCCCCTCCTGCCTTCATAATGACCAGGGCTGCCACTAGGAATTTTGGGCCCCCATACTGGTAAAATTTTGGGGCCCCCTTGAGACTCCACCCAGGCTCCACCCCAGCTCCGCAGCCAGCAAATCCCCTCCTCACAGGGCCAGCAAGGCCCCCCCTCACAGAGCCAGCAAAGCCCCCCTCGCAGGGCCAGCAAAGTCCCCCCCTCACAGGGCCAGCAAAGCCCCTCCTCACAGGGCCAGCAAGCCCCCTCACAGGGCCAGCAAAGCCCCTCCTCACAGGGCCAGAAAGCCCCCTCACAGGTCCAGCAAAGCCCATGCCTGCTGCCTCCTCGATACACATATACATACATATATACACACACACACAATCTGCTCCACCGCAGACTCCTTGACACCCACACTCACTCTGCCTAACACCTGCTGCTGCCGCCGTCGCTGAAGTCTACCTGCCTTTCCCGTGTGGGCCTAATCCATGTGTGGCATGCTGCTGCTCTGCTCCGAAATGAAAGTGAGCGCGCAGAATGTCAGGACCATGATGCACTTGGCGGCGGTTTAAAGGCATAGTGCTCATTGCCAGCCGCCGGGTGCATCATGTTCTGAACTGTTGCCCCTAACTCCCTGAGGCCCGGTGAGTAGAGTCAAAGGGGGGGGGCCAGGCTGGCTGGGCCCCCCCTTTTCCTTCTGCCTACCAGGCCCCATACAGTAGTAAGGGCAGTAATGCCCTGATGGCGGCCCTGATAATGGCCTTTCCAATCACTCATTAGATGCTTCAATACAAAAGATAGAGTCTGAGCTTGTTCATTGTGGCTCATGTACATGTGGATTTCCTGAAACAGAGTCTAAAAAAGCCACAATGGCCAATGTGAAAATTGCAAGATTTCTAATTTTTAGTTTTAAGAAAGATTGTGTTGTGGAAAAAAAATCATTCTAAAAAAGTGTAAAAAAAACAAACAATTAACATAAAACCCGATTTAAAGAATGTAATTTTCTAAAAATCACCGTAATTGCTATACTATTTGCCCAAATATAATAAAATATAACTTCTAATAAATACTATTTAAAATGCAATCAACAAAAGAACACGTAAGTGATAATCCACATGTGAGGGACTAACTGTCCCTATAAAAACTCTATCACTCTTCCCTGCCTAACAGCGGAGGTTGGCACCCTAAGAGACCTGCGCATGTGGCGCCCCCGCTCCTCGGCGTCTGTCCTTTCTTGCCCTATTTGGCCCTTTTGTTAGATGGGGACAGATATAAAGTGCTTAGTGCTCCAGACT
Source organism: Phyllobates terribilis (assembly GCF_046119375.1). Taxonomy (NCBI): domain Eukaryota; kingdom Metazoa; phylum Chordata; class Amphibia; order Anura; family Dendrobatidae; genus Phyllobates; species Phyllobates terribilis. Next base: position 109,827,922 of record NW_027362771.1, read on the forward strand.
GTGTAAAATACACACATACAGCTGTTACTTCTACAGTGTTGGCAGGGCGATAGGCATTTGACAGACCATAACATATGTATCACCAAGTGTCATATATTGGTAAGTTGGACAAAGACAAAAAAAGCCATGATAGCTCAAAATGTCTTTGAGTGATCTATTACTAGATGGTCAGATCCTATTATCAACTGTTACATGCACGCCGCTAGGTTCAGATAGGGTGAGACGGGTTCCATGAATTCTTTGGAATCCTGTGGGAACTGTTACTCAGGGCGACCATAGGCTGCAGCTTCTATCAGGCACACGATAGATTCAATTGCTGACCAGACACATCTGACAAGAGTCTTCCTTAAACAGTTGAACAGTGGAGTTTAATCAAGTACAGCCAGTACCATTTAACTCTTTGAAGCAACAGGCTTCACCACAGTACAGTCTATTAAAGTAGGCACAGTATCGTCTGTCTCTTCAGTAGCTTAATTCAGCACAGATTAGATCTCTTAGCAGCACACTTCTATGCATGCACAACCACAGGATTTTCCTTCACAGGGACTCAATAGTACACAGCATTCTTTATCCTGCATGAAGATGGAGGGGGGGGGTTTGGTGAGGGAGATGATCCCTATGACACGATTCCTTCCAGTCCTGTTAGTTCAAGGAGTCTATCTGACATGTGTTTAGCCTACCTCCTGGCCTGAATTCTGTTCCTTTGCCTTCTGTGAGATCACACACCACCTTTCTCTTCAGCTCCAGCCAGACAGTAAACAACTTCCCCACAATCCCCCTGGGGCTCTGCTAAAACAGTCCCTGTCTCCTGTGACAGTGTTAACCCCTCTAGTTGCTGGATGCTTCTGGAGCACAACCATTCTTGTCTCCTGTGCTTGTGTTACTTCTAATAGTTGCTGGATGCTTTTGAAGCAACAGCACTACTTCTGCATGTCACACGCTTCCCTCCTTTTTGAATGTTGTCCTCGACATTTGTCTTAATTGGTAAATCTGACCAATTCTGAGACAGTGCTGAAAGTTGAATAACTTCATATACAGATTGGCATTGTCAAATTGGTATAACGTTTATAAACATTAATAACAACCTATTCCTACAACCTTTTTCTTGTGGGGCGCCTGTAAGAAATAAACAATTAACATAATTAAAACAATCAGCATCTCTTCAGCTGGAGCTTTTCATACGTCTTCAACCAGCTCTCTCTCACTAGGCTTTAACAGCTCTTTGTTTCTACAAAGTCTTTTAAGGAAAATCAAAGCATGAAAACAAGTCTTTTCATTAGGCAACATCTTCCATACTTCCTCTCGGTGGTGAATATCACTCCAGAGGGCTTACCTGGTCGGTAGGCAGAGATACCTGTTTCCAGTCGACAGTCCTTAGCACTTGACTCACTTCACCAAGTGTCTCATACGTCAGCATCACGGACCTCCTCACTTTTCGGGTCGACATCCTCCTGGTGGGTTGTTCCTCAGATACCACGGGTTCTGTGGTCACAGGAGGTTCTTCCGCTGCACTCATTTTCTGTGCTTCTTCAGATGCTCTTGGAGCTGCCTCTGTAAGTTCCTGTACTTCTCCTGAATCGCCTGTTTCCGCATGGTCTGGTAATTCCGCTCCTCTTGAGTGTCGATCGGTCTCTTCAGGGACCGGTATTCGATCATCAGATCTGAACAGAATCACTGACTGGGTGGATCAGGGAAATGCTGAAGATATAGTATATCTTGACTTCAGTAAAGCATTTGACAAAGTATCTCACACCATCCTTATTGAAAAAATGACCAAGTATGGAATGGACAAGGCAACTGTTAGGTGGATTCATAACTGGCTTAGTGATCGGACTCAAAGAGTGGTCGTGAATGGCTTCACATCCAGTTGGATGAATGTCTCAAGTGGGGTACCACAGGGCTCTGTCCTGGGACCTGTATTGTTCAACATCTTTATCAATGATTTAGATGAAGGAATTGAGGGTAAACTGATTAAATTTGCTGATGACACAAAGCTAGGAGGGATAGCTAACACTAGAGAAGAGAGAGAGAGGCTTCAAAAAGACTTAAATAAACTGGAGCAGTGGGCAGCAACTAACAGAATGTTTTTTAACAGGGAAAAATGCAAAGTACTACATCTGGGCAAGAAAAAATGAAAAAAGCATATACAGAATGGGAGGAATAGAGCTAAGCAACAGCACATGTGAAAAAGACTTAGGTATACTAATAGATCATAGACTGAACATGAGTCAACAGTGTGATGCAGCAGCAAAAAGGGCAAATACTATTCTGGGATGTATTAACAGAAGCATACAGTCTAGATCACGTGAAGTCATTATCGTACTTTACTCCTCTTTGGTCAGACCTCATCTGGAATACTGTGTCCAGTTTTGGGCACCACATTTTAAAAAAGACATTGACAAACTGGAGCAAGTCTAGAGAAGAGCGAACAGAATGGTGACCGGTCTGCAAACCATGTCCTATGAGGAACGGTTACAGGATTTGGGAATGTTTAGCTTGCAAAAAAGAAGACTGAGAGGAGGCTTAATAGCTGTCTACAAATATATCAAGGGCTGTCACATTGTAGAAGGATCATCTTTATTCTCATTTGCTCAAGGAAAGACTAGAAGCAATGGCATGAAACTGAATGGGAGGAGACACAGATTAGATATTAGAAAAAACTTTTTGACAGTTAGGGTGATCAATGAGTGGAACAGGCTGCCACGAGAGGTGGTGAGTTCTCCTTCAATGGACGTCTTCAAACAGAGGCTGGACAGACATCTGTCTGAGATGATTTAGTGAATCCTGCTTTGAGCAGGGGGTTGGACCAGATGACCCAGGAGGTCCCTTCCAACTCTACCATTCTATGATTCTATGATTCTATGAATTGGACTTCATCTGTACTCCTTGGTACAAACTCTGGAGCACTTAGTTCACTTCCTGAGGATGGTACATCCCTCTCCTTGCCGGTCCGAGAAATACAATGGTGTGTTCTTCTTCATCGGAACTTTCAAGGTCACTATCCACCTTCAGAGATTTAGTCTGTGGTGGTCCCTTGGTCGATCTCGGATAATTTCCGTCTACTTCTGGGAAGTCTTGTTGTGGTGGGAGATAATCACAGGGTAGTAGTAAATTCCGATGGACTATTCTGGTTTTCTTGTCTCCCATTTCCAATCGGATTTCATACACTGGGCTGTCATCAGCTTTCCTCCTTACGACCACATGCACCTTGTCTTCCCAGTACGAACAAAGTTTTCCTGGACCGCCTTTCTCACGTACATTTTTGAATAGCACCTGGCTTCCCGGTGCCAATTCTGCTCCATAGCATTTTCGATCATTATACTCCTTACTCTTGCTCTGTCCTTGCAGAACCACTTTTGACGCTATGTTGTATGCCTCTGCCATCCGTTCCTTCCATTTCCGAACGTACTCTGGGTACGTTCTGTAAGTCTCTGACACCGGAGTATCGAACATGATGACGATTGGCAGTCATGGTGATCGTTCATACAATAGGAAAAAGGGTGAGTAACCCGTTGCATCACTCTTTGTACAGTTATAGGCATGTACTACTTTTGACAGAGAACTCTTCCAGTCTTTCTTCTCATCTGCTGTTAAAGTGCGCAACATCGACAATAATGTCCGGTTAAAATGCATTTTGTGGGATCTCTGAATTCTACAGTACTTTCCTAACTTGGAAAAGAGCTGGTTCTCAAATTATCTTCCTTGATCATGGTGTAACCTCATAGAGAACCTAAAACTCAAAGCAAAATCATTGAAGATCTTGTCTGCCGCTGTTCGACCTGATTTATTAGTGGAGGCATATGCTTGAGCAAATCGAGTGAAATGGTCCATCATCACCAAGATGTACTCATAGCCACCCTTGCACGTCTCGAGATGTAAAAAGTCTATTGAGACCATCTCGAACGGATACGTAGTTTTGATGTTGCCCATAGGTGCCTGGGTTGATGTGTTGGGACATTTATCTTTAAGACACCCACACTCCCTGGTCACGTACCTCTCAATATCTCTCTGCATGTATGGCCAGAAGAACCGTTCACGGATCAAGTTTGTTGTCCTTTCCACTCCTAGGTGTCCCATGTTTTCATGGAGTTCTTTGAAGACCAACCTACGGAATACTCTGGGTAGTACCAATTGCCGGTTTTGTCCTCCTTTACAATACAGGATACCGTCTTCACTGAGGTAGAGCTTCGTCCATTCTTTAAATAAAACAGATACTGCTGGTGACTCATTATCTCTCTGCCGTTTACTTGGAAACCGATTTTGGTCCACATAAAGTAGTATTCTACCAATTATCTGATCTTCCCGTTCTGGTCTATGGATTTTTCCTTTTAATAGTTGTTGAATAGACAGGGGGTGATCTTGCTCTCTTGCTTTTATGGTGGTTTCCACCATCAACGGACACCACAATGGTGTGTCTTCCTCTGGATAAGCTTGTACTGCTTGGGTAGAGCTCTCGATTGCTTCCAGACTGACTTCCTCCGAGCATTCTTGCATAAACTTCTCAGGCTCCAGTGGCATTCTCGACAATCTGTCAGCATCTGCATTGCATTTTCCTGGCCTGTACTTGATGTTGAAATTGAAGTCAGCTAGTTCAGTGACCCATCTCTGACCAGTGTAATTAAGTTTGGCTGTAGTGAGGTCATAGGTCAAAGGGTTGTTGTCAGTGTATATCTCAAACTGTTTGCTGTAATAGAGATAATCTCTAAATCGTTCACAGAGAGCCCATTTCAATGCCAGGAACTCCAATTTTCCGGAAAGTAGATGGTAATTCTTCTCAGCATCTGTCAACATTCTAGAGCAGTAACTGATGACTCTCAATTTTCCATCTTGGTGCTGATACAGTGCAGCTCCCAGTCCAACTTGAGAAGCGTCACAATGAAGAACAAATGGTAAGTTGAAATCAGGATATCCCAAGATGAGTGGTTTTACCACTACTAGTCTACTAGTTCTTCCAATACCTCCTGGTGGTCTGCTGTCCAGAAAATAGGCTGTTGGCACGAAACGGCGTTGTTTCTTTTTTTTTTCTTTCCAAAATTGAATTTTTATTGAAAGGTTAAATAATTTTCAATTACAAAAATACAAAAAAAAAAGAATAACCAGGACAATATCAGCATCAATATACCATAGAATATAAGTATAACGTCCAAGAAAACATCAAGTTATAGGAAAAAAAAAGAAGGAAGGGAACATTTTAGGCCATCAGTATTACAATTCTGAAGTTACTAAAATCCAATGGAAACCATACATAGAGCAGCCAGGTACAAACCAACACGGAGCACAATCTGAACAGAGAAGAAACGCACCAGAGAAAAGGGTGGGTCACATCAGTCTGATGTAAGACGGTAGGCATCAGATTCCTGGAAGGGCTATTTCACAGAAACACTCCTCCTGAGTAGGTGGAGAAGTACTTTTACATTGACGAGGAATGATATTCTTAGCAGCCTGTATAAGGTAGTTTATTTGGTGAGACTAGTTGGGATCATAAAAAGCAAAGAGATTCAGGAGAGTCGGGCACAGAGAGACTACTCATTTTTTCAGTAGTCTGAATTACCTGAGTCCAGAAACCTCTTATTATGGGACAGCTCCACCAAATGTGTGTCATCGTCCCATCTTCCACTCCACATCTCCAGCATCTATCTGATACTGCGGGAAACCACTTATGAAGTAATACGGGAACCCGGTACCATCTGGAGATTATCTTAAAGGAGGTCTCTTGAGCTTTAGTTGCAATTGACGTTTTGTGAGCAAATTGAAAACATTTAGCCCATTGTAAGTCTTCAAAATATTTGCCCAGTTCTCTTTCCCATGAATCACAATAGGGTGGTTTGATAGTTGTAGTATGGGCTATTAGGTGTTTGTAGAGCAATGAGATGGAGTGCAAGGGTGGAGACGACGACAGGCACAGTTTTTCAAAATTTGTAAGATCCCTATTGAGCTGTCTTTTCTAACATGGGGATAGAAATGTTGCAATTGTTTATAGTCATAGTTGGCTCTTGGTGGGATATAGCAGTCCTGAAATAATCTCTTTGATTGGTATTAAAGATGCGTTAGATAGTACATGAGCAAAGTGAAGAGGGCGATATTTACTTCTACCTAGAAATCGATTGGAAGATAGCCCCGATAAAAAGGTGGGATTGTCTGAGAAAGGGTATAATGGGCCCTGTGGGACAATTAGAGAGATCTTCTTATTGTCTCGACGTAGGGATAGGATTGTACAGTATGTGCTGTAGGATTGTTGAGAGGGTTTAAAGACTGAGGGATGTGGGTTCCAGGGGAGTGTAGTTAATGCCCTTGGACATATAGTTTGTGCAATATGAACCCAAAGCTTCCCATGTTGATGGTGAAAATAATCGAGTATTCTGGCATGGACTGCCGCCATGTGGTATTTTCTACAATCCGGAAGACCGAGGCCTCCCATCTGTTTAGACCTGACTAATATATCACCACGAATAAGTGGACGACCTCTCAGCCAGATGAACTTGCAAAAGCTAATACGTAGATGTTTCCAAAAATTTAAAGGGATTCTGGTCGGGATAGTTTGAAAAAGGTAAAGCAGTCTAGGTAAAATATTCATTTTTAATATATTTACTCTGCCGAACCATGAGAAATCCTTCACAGTCCATGAATTAAGGTCTTATGGACTTGACCAAGCAAGGGTTTGTAACTGAGGACAAACAGTCGAGAAATATCACTATGTATGCGTATCCCTAAGTATTTTATACCCTGTGATGGCCAAGAAAAGGGAAAATTTGATTGGATGATAGCCTGAGTGGTAATTGGCAAGGAAACGTTGAGAGCCTGAGATTTTGAAGTGTTTATTTTGAAATTGGACCATGTGCCAAAATGATCCACTTCTGCCAGGATAGATGGAATTGACGTATGTGGGCTTGTAAAGTATAGAAAGACATCATCCGCAAAGGCGGAGCATTTATATTCCGTTTGCCCTATAGTGATACCTTTAATATTAGGGTTATCGCGAATAGAAGGATAGTAAATGTTCCATCACGAGGATATACAGGAGAGGGGAGAGAGGGCACCCCTGTCTTGTTCCATTTGAGATTGTGAATGATGGGGACAGGGTTCTATTTATCTTTAATCTCGCTGAAGGGTTAAAATAGAGCTCCATTATTTTAGCTATAAAGCGTTCTCCTATATTGAGTTTTCTGAGGGCGTAATAGATGGCTGACCATGATATTCTGTCGAATGCTTTTTCAGCATCGAGTGACTGTAATAAAAGAGATATGTTTCTTGTTTGAGCGTAGTGAATGATATCAATGGTTTTTAGTGTGTTATCGCGGGCCTCTCTACCGGCAAGGAACCCAACTCGATCCAAATGAATATGGTTAGAGAGTAGGGGCTGGTGTCTATTTGCCAATATTTTTGCGTATATTTTTAAGCCAACATTCAGCAAAAAAATAGACCTCTAATTTGAGCAAAGGAGGGGGTCCCTACCAGATTTAGGAAGTATTGTGATATGGGCCTCTGTAGTTTGGGTGGGGGGGGAATGGATTAATGTTGGTAGCATGGTTGAACGATGCTAATATAAGGGGAGAGAGAAGAGGAAGGAATGTCTTGTAAAATTTAACAGTAAACCCGTCGGGTCCGGGACTTTTTCCGCTCGCCAATGGTTGGACCGCTGAGGATAACTCAAAATCTGATAGGGGTTCGTCCATCAAGGATGCTGAAGATATACCTTCAGAAAAAGGCACAGCATTTTCAGGTGGGGGTGTATTGTCCGGAGGGCCATCTAAGTTATATAGTAACATAGTAACATAGATTTTAAGGTTGAAGGAAGACTAAGTCCATCTAGTTCAACCCATAGCCTAACATGTTGATCCAGAGGAAGGAAAAAAAAACATGTGGCAAACACTAAGCTACACATTGGGGAAAAAAATTTCTTCCTGACTCCACATACGGCAATCAGACTAGTTCCCTGGATCAGTGCCCTATCAAGGAATCTAGTATATATAACCTGTAATATTATACTTTTCAAGAAAGGCATCCAGGCCTTTCTTAAATTTTAGTAGTGAATCACTCATTACAACATCATGTGGCAGAGAGTTCCATAGTCTCACTGCTCTTACAGTAAAGAATCCACATCTGTCATTATGATTAAACCATCTTTCCTCCAGATGTAGAAGATGCCCGCTTGTCCCCGTCTCAGGCCTTAGAGTAAAAAGATCAGTAGAAAGGCCTTTGTACTGTCCCCTCATATATTTGTACATAGTAATAAGATCACCCCTAAGCCTTTGTTTTTGCAAACTAAATAACCCCAAGTGTAATAACCTGTCTTGGTATTGCAGACCCCCTAGTCCTAATAACCTTGGTCGCTCTTCTCTGCACCCTCTCTAGTTCAGCTGTGTCTTTCTTCTACACCGGAGACCAGAAATGTACACAATATTCTAAGTGTGGTCGCACTAATGACTTGTATAGAGGTAAAATTACGTTCTCCTCATGAGCATCTATGCCTCTTTTAATGCATCCCATTATTTTATATGCCTTTCCAGCAGCTGCCTAACACTGGCCACCAAATGTGAGCTTGTCGTCCACCAATACACCCAGGTCTTTTTCAGTTACAGTTTTGCTCAGTGTTTTATAATTAAGCATATAATTATACATTTTATTTCCTTTGCCCAAGTGCATTACCTTACCTTACATTTATCCCCATTAAAGCTCATGTGCCATTTATCAGCCCAAGCTTCTAGTTAGTTTACATAGATCCTCCTGTAATATAAAATTGCCCTCCTCTGTATTGATTACCCTGCAGAGTTTAGTGTCATCTGCAAATATTGAAATACTACTCTGTATGCCCCCTACAAGGTCATTAATAAATATGTTAAAAAGAAGCGGGCCCAATTCTGACCCCTGTGGTACCCCACTGTTAACTGTGACCCAGTCTGAGTGTGTTCCATTAATAACCACCATTTGTTTCCTATCACTGAGCCAGTTCTTAACCCACTTATTAACCATAGGTTAGTATAATATTTATGAAATTGTGTGGAGATCTCTTCTGTTGTGTGTAAAATATAGCCTGTGGCATTTTTTATTTTGGGAATATGGTTTTGGGATTGTTCAGCCTTCAGTCCTCTAGCCAACATACGGCCACATTTGTTACCAAATTCATAGAATTTGCTATGAAAAACTTGAAGTGAACGTCTATGGGCTAGATCTAATAATTTCTTAGCTTCTAGTCGAGGTGTTGTTTATTTTAAGCCTGGTCCTACCCGCGTTCTTCTTTTTCTCCGTGGATGTTGTTGACTCTGTCATCCCCCCCAAGAGGCTGTATAGTGGGGCGGCAATCCTGGAGAAGTTCCGAACGTAAGTACGATAGTAGGAGAGGAATCCTAAGATCTGCCTCAACTCCTCGACAGTAGAGGGCCGCTTGTCTTTTAAGGCCAGTACGGGAGCGATTTCTGCTGGGTCCATGGTATATCCTTCTCCAGACACAATTTTTCCTAGAAATCAGACTTGCCTATTGAACAGTTCACACTTCTTTGGGGTCAACTTAATTCCGTGTTGTTGATACCGCTGTAATACGGTCCTCACATGTTCAACATGCTTGTGAGGTTTTGCTGTGTACCACATTGTCATCCAAATACAGCTGGAAGATATCGTCCCTCAATCCTTCTAAACATGTCTCCATGCTCCTGTGGAATTCTTCTGGAGCTGAACTGAGCCCAAACGGTATGCGGATCCACTCATATAACCCCCACGGTATGATGAATGCTGTCAAAAGTCTACTGGACTATTCAACAACCTCTTAATGGTATGCTTTACCCTGATCGAGGACAGAGAACCAGGTACTTCCTGATAGGCTATCCAGCATATCTTGAATTTTTGGTATCGGGTGTTGATCAGGTACTGACTTTCGGTTTAGTTCCTGGTAATCACAGCAGAGTCTCAACGTACCGTCCTTCTTCCTAACACAAACAATAGGAGAGGAATAAGAAGACTTCGACTTTTGGACTCAACCTCTGTTGATTAGGTTTTGTAAATACTCTTTCACTTCACGGTGCAATGGTTTCGGCACAGACATGTAACTTCTGGTTACTGGAGTCGTGTCTTTCAAATTGATTTTCAACTGCTACGATGGGATACAGCCTATATCAGAGTCATCTTTGGAGAATGCACGACACTCTTCTTTCAGCATCTGCTTTGCTACCGCTCGATCTTCAGCACACCAGTGTTCCAGGGGTACTGCGGGGTGGGTCATGCAATTTCCTCACTCTTGTTCCTTGGTGGAGAGACTGAATTCATGGTAGACCCCTGGGCGGGTCTCACACTGGCTGGATATACCGTTTCAACGGTTTCAATGTGACCTAACACAGTGTTTGGATCCAGTCTAATTTCGTGCTTCATAGTATTCATAGTATTCATCACTGGTACTGTCACTCGAGCAAACCCACCAGTAGGAATTGTAAGCACAGTCTCACCTTGAACTAGGTCTTCCGGAAGTTCTGAGGAGTCTTTAGGCACGAACAGTCCTTTCTGGACTTTTCTTCCCAGTTCAACCTGGACTCCACACTTCACCCACAACATTTGAATTGCAGGGATAATGGTTGGGACGCCAGCCTACCTTGCCTTCTTTTAGGTGCATTGTATTCTGTGTTTTCTTTACTCTATGAATCACATTTTCCACCACAGCATTGAGAATGGCAAGCGATGTGGCAATTGGATCCGCCACCAGCGTTCCTGACTTGTGTTTTGTGATGATCTCAAAGATTACATTATAACCCAGGATAGGATTCTCTGCCACATTCTGATCACTGGTCACAAGAAAAGGTACCAAATGCTCAATGGTGTTGCTGTTCTTCGTGGCCCTTAGTTCGAAAGTCACTTCCACCCAGCCTATGAAAGGGATTTCGGTTAGGTTGACAGCTTTGCTGTGGAGTTCCACTAGTCCTAACAGTTCTTTTAGTGACCGAAGGCAGGTATGTGGCAGGTAGCGTCTTCTCCATTCTTCATTTAAAAGGTTCGCTTGTGCTCCTGTGTCCCACAATGCTTTTACCAGGAGTACATCTAGCGGGCACTGCATAAAGCACCTTTCACCGATTAGGCTGATGAGGCTATCTTTACTGACTGAGGAATCCTCTTCCCTGTACATCATTTGACCTCCGCACTGGCCATTAAATAACAGATGCCCCTGTCTCTCTTGCAGCTGTTGTAGACGGTGAACACACTTGGGAATAGTACTGATGCAGCCGTTTTACCTCACGCGCCGATCTGGGGTTAGGTGAGATTTGGATTTGCTTCTGGGGCCTCCTCCGTGTCGCCCTGCACTGGCAACCTCCTGTCTTTTAACCCAAACAACCGTGACCATTGGCATTCCTTGGCATAATGTCCTTCCTCACCACATTTAAGACAGTGGACACTCATCGTACTCTGATTTGATGAACGGCATGCTTCACAAGCCGGGTATCTTCTGTTTTGGAACCTACTCCTGGATCTGAGGTATACAGGTTCTGGCCTGGAACAAAACAACTTTTTCAGCTCAATCAACTCGGCTCGCAGTTCTCCTATTACTTCCTCTCAGTCAGCACTGGCGGTCCTCTCTTTTGTTGGTGATTTAAGGTTCCCTCTCGGAGGTGGCACTGGATGGTCTCCATAATGATCTTCGGACTGGCCACCGGGGGTCTCCAACTTCAGTTGACTCATTTTGGTGATTTTAGAAGCAAAGCCTTTCTTTAACTTCTGTTCGCTCTCTGACTCCAAACTAGCTGCCTCATTCATTTTTTCAATTAGGACTTCGTCCAGAATGCCAGGATCTTCTAGGTACTGTTTCAGCTGCAACTTGATGTCTTTGTTGATTTACCCCGTACCCAATGATCTCAAGAACTTCTTCTGGACTAGTTCAGCATCAAACTAATCTTCTACATCTCTGGATGCAAGCAACAGTCTATCCTTCAGTTCAATTGCTCTGAAAAGAAACTTTGTTGTGATTCATTATTTTTCTGTGAGAATGAGTCTGTGGAACAATTCTGAAGTATTATCTTCTTTATAGTGCCCTTTTAAAATAATCTTCAGCTGTTGCAAGGTTAATTGACTCTTCATTTCTAGCATACTACGGAGGTTCAGTCCTGGGCTGATTGCTTTCACCCCCCCTCAACGATCTCATCTGGCTGGTAGCCTTTCTGTAAGCCTGCATCGATCTGGTGCAACAAATTCATATAAGACACTTTCTCTTTCTGTTCACACTCTCCAACCTGTCCCAGAATCTTGAATTCTTTCCTTATGGTGATTTGTTGTGTTAGAGAAGACTGTCTTCCTGATTTATCTAACCCGAGCAGGTTAAAGGTTCTGTCTGAGTTTGTCACCTGTTCAGAGGTTTTGGTCGATTCCTGCAGGGCTATTGTTAGGGCTTTCAATTGTTCTTTCAATTCCTGTAGTTCTGTCTGCGGACAGAGATTCCGGCTTTTGGTAATTGGTGCCGCCCCTCCATCCTCCAACTTCAACCTGGTTAGAAACTGTGTTAGCTTCTGGAGGAAAGTCCCCATGACGTCTTCAGCTTCTTTCTCCCCCAGCTCATCCATTTTTGCATTAATGACAGCTAACAGTTGCGTGCTTTAGAAATCTGTTCTTCTGACATCTTTATATGTTCTGCTACTGTTCTCAATTCTTCACAGGTTAACTGAAGAAGCAGCTCACTAATTCTGTCCATTTGTATTTCCACATCCATTGCTGCTAGTGAGTTTTCTTTAGGGCTGGTCCCCTTTAACTGGTTTAGCAGAGTTGAATTGAGGTGCTGTACTGCTGTGTTTTTTCAGACACTTTTCCTATTCTCCCTCTACACGCTAATTCCCGCTCAGGACTCCCTGTACGGCCCACCAATGTTACACACACGCTGCTAGGTTCAGATAGGGCGAGACGGGTTTCATGAATTCTTTGGAATCCTGGGGGGACAGTTACTCAGGGCGACCATAGGCTGCAGCTTCTCTCAGGCACACGATAGATTCAATTACTGACCAGACACATCTGACAAGATTCTTCATTAAACAGTTGAACAGTGGAGTTTAATCAAGTGCAGCCAGTACCATTTAACTCTTTGAAGCAACAGGCTTCACCACAGTACAGTCTATTAAAGCAGGCACAGTATCGTCAGTCTCTTCAGCAGCTTAATTCAGCACAGATTAGATCTCTTAGCAGCACACTTCTATGCATGCACAACCACAGGATTTTCCTTCACAGGGACTCAATAGCATACAGCATTCTTTATCCTGCATGGAGATGGAGGGGGGGGGGTTTGATGAGGGAGATGATCCCTATGACACGATTCGTTCCAGTCCTTATCTTTCTGCTTGATAATTCTCTGCACTTTTAGTTCAGAGAGTCTATCTGACATGTGTTTAGCTTCCCTCCTGATCTGAATTCCGTTCCCTTTCCTTCTGTGAGATCACACACCACCTTTCTCTTCGGCTCCAGCCAGACAGTAAACAACTTCCCCACAATCTCCCTGGGGCTCTGCTAAAACACTCCTTGTTTCCTGTGACTGTGTTAACTCCTCTAGTTGCTGGATGCTTCTGGAGCACAACACTTCCTGTCTCATGTGCTTGTGTTACTTCTAATAGTTGCTGGATGCTTCTGCATGTCACAATACCTAGTGTGTCCCTATCTGTCAGTGGAGGTTGGCACCCTAATCCTGCGCCTGTGGTGTCCCCACTCCTCGACCATTCTCCCTATTATCCTTGTCTCGCCCTGAGATCAGGAGTAATACAGCAGGTGATGTTATAGAGCAGTGAGCACTGCCTCTCATCTATGCATTGAGCCTGATCCTAGTACCTCTGATTAGATAAGTTATCATTTGTTTTCTCTATAACATCATCTGCGGTATTACTCCTGATGAACCTCTTAGAGAGGAGAAACGCGTTGAGTTGATTACAGGTGTTCTGCTCCCATATTACAAGGAGCAATAATGATTTACTGTTTACTATGAAATGAGTTTATTATGGGTGCATAGCCCATGTTTGAGTTCACTACAGGTGCATCGCTCCCACATTGCAAGGAGCCTCAATGATTTACTGTGTATCAGGAAATGAGTTTATAATAGGTGCATAGCTCATATTTTTGGTTTACTCGTATATTATGATTTGATCTTTTTGTACAGTCCCTACATCATCTGGAACTCTAGTGTGTATTTGTTTGGTTACTACTGTATTATAGTGATTCTCTGTATCTGCTTTCAAGCTGACAGCTGAATCATAGAAGGTGTAACAAGCTAGCTCCCATCTTTCAACTGTATTCAAATCTTACAGGCACCAGTACAAATGAAGCCCTGACTGCTGGCACTTCCGAGTCAAAGCGTCATCAACAGTGTGTTAGGGTATGTGCAGACTATCCAGAGCCAGCTGCGGCCCCGAGGCTACGGAGAAGCTGCCTTCAGCTTCCGCATCATTTTTCTGACATGCAGACTTTCCCCATATAGATTAGGTCTATAGAGAAAGCCTGCATGCAGACCCAACGGAGAAATTGACATGCTGCGGTCTGGAAAGACGCGCCGCATGTCAATTTCTGCGGGTGTGCCGCAGACACATAGTGGACATGGAATTTGTATAAATCCCATCCACTATGTTGTAACATCTGGCTGCAGCAGATTGCATGCAGCACAAGTCCAATCCGCAGTGAACACTGATCGTGTGCACATACCCTTAAGGTTATCTGATCATGCTTCTGATGTGACTCTCCTGTGCCACATAGATGGTAAATGTTGGTGTGGCACCCCAGGGGTCTGGTTTTCCACAGTAATGTAATGTTATGTCTGAGAGCAGGTGGGAGGTCCTTTGGTCAGGGATCCTGTGCATGCCACACCTCCTGCCCAGTCTTGGGAGGGGAAGAGCTTCCCCTGTAAAAACCCGGGGCTGAGGCAGGGAGAGTCAGACAAGGAGAGTGGAGACAAGAAGCAGCATAGGAAACAGCAGAGTTACAAGGAGTCAGGGGCTGGCAGCTGCAGAGTTCACCCTGACTAAGAAGATTCTTTACCGGACCCGGAGTCCGAGGCTGTGGGGACTAACTCCTACCCAGCAGCAGAATCCGTCAGGCAGGGGATTTCAGGTCCTCTGGCCCAGAAGCCCGAAGGCACGGTCACACGCGTGGGACCAGCACCGCCATCGTGGAGCGGAAGCCATTAGAAGGCCCCGAGTCACCGGCCATACGGGTGAGCACCACACGGTACACTCAGGGACGTGGGCTACTTACATCAGCTTCTAGCAAGGTAGCCAGAAGAGTACAGTCAGTTTGGGAGGCCTACAACTACGCCTGGCCAGGGGAGATCCCATCTGCTCAAAGACTGACCAGGCCCCGTTTGCTAGCAAGTACTCCGGGAGGGTCTGTCGTTGTTACCAGTAAAGACCCTGAACTACACCGTACCGTCTCTGAGTGGTTCCTGCTACCCCCATCATCCACGTCGGCTGCCCTGAGGCCATACCCCTCCCGTTGGGGGTTATACTATCACGCTGCACAATCCTACCACCGGCCTCAGCGGTCTGCCCTGCAGCAGCAGCTCCCTGGCTGCACTCAACGGGTGGCGTAGTCCTCAACTATTTACTACTAATAGACTGCCGTCTAGTTTGACTCCCTGGGCACGGACCGGGTCACCGCCACGAGACTACAACCCTCCACTGATCCGGCTCCGGGTAGGCTCCCGCGTGCGCAACGCAGCGCGACACAGGCCCAGGGGCGCGTCAACTTTGGCGTAGTCGGCAGGATCTCGTGCCCGCAACCACCGGGTACTGCGTGCCTGAAAAGCAAAGACTGTTCAAACTTACCAGTGGTGAAGATTCCCGCTATCCGTGGAGGTTTCCCGCCATCCGGCGCCATCTTCTACCTTCTTCCCGCCATCCGTGGAGTTTTCCCGCCGTTGGACGCCATCTTGGGGACGCCGCGCGGGAAGAAGAGGGGCGTGGACTCTGAAAGCGCGCGAGAACTGAAGCCCCGCCTCACGTCCGGACGTTGCGTAAGGTCCTGGAAGGAGCCCAGCAGACGCCGACGTCACAGGAGCGCGACGGAAGGTCCTCAACCCTGACGATCCACTGCGGAGCCGCGGCCTACGGAAGAGGATCATCGCAAGGTAGGCCACGGTCCACTAGGGGGGAGGAAGATGTCGGATACGGAGGAGAGCTTCACTGCCCCAACCCCCGCCAGCGCTACAGCTGCTGCAGTTATGCCCTTCACCATGCCCTATATCCCGGGAGCAGCCTGGCTACCCCAGTACTCAGGGGAGTCACATTCCCTGCATGACTTTAGAGAAAAGCTGGATAGCCTCTTCCAGGTGTACCCCCTCACAGAAGAGCAAAAAGTGAGCATCCTGGTGGCCCAACTAACCGGGGCAGCCAAAAGGGAAGTAAAATCCTGGCCACCTGGGAGGAAGACTGTCGCAGGGATACTAACCCGGCTGAAGGACACCTTTGATACCCGCACCTCAGCCGAGATTAAGCTTAGATTCTACGGGTGCAAGCAGCGAGCGCATGAGAGTATAAGGGACTATGCACTAAACCTACAAGAGGCCCTGAGGGCCATAAAGCAGACCGACCCTGATGGGGTGGGAAACGAGGACAGGCTGTTGACTGAACAATTTATAGAGGGTTTATATTGCAATGCCCACCGAACCCAGTTGCGGGCAATGGCCTTACAGGATCCCCATCTGGACTTTGCACAGTTCAAGGACAGAGCCATCCGGGTGCTCCGAGAACCGGCACCAGGTGGCGTTGTGACCCACAGACGCCCCACTACCACTTACTACCAGGAGGCGGCGCCCTTGTCAGCAGGGCCTGTGGGAGCTGATGCGCAGGCTTTGGACAATGACCCGGCTCCAGACCTATACCATCAGGTCCAAGAGCTAGCTAAGAGCGTTGCTGCGCTAACCCGAACTGTGCAGTCTTTACAGGTTTCCACCCCAGGGAAGATCCAGCTGGCATCCGGACCGGAGGACATCCCGTGGCGTCGACCAAGGAGGACCCCACCGGCCAGAGGAAGACCCAGTGACCGATACAGCGAGGACGGACGACCCATCTGCCGCCGCTGCAATCAATCCGGACATATGGAAAGGTACTGTTCTTTAAACGGGCCCAACCTGGGGTAGAGGGCCAACCCCCAGGAAAAAGATCACCAGGCCCATCGAACTGGCGCGACAGATATGTGGGAGGACGTCCAGTCTTGCCTGTGGTACTGGATGGCATTCCCATAAGTGCCCTACTGGATACCGGGTCACAGGTCACCACCATCCCGTACGTGCTCTTCAAGCAGTACTGGAATGACTCGGATATTACCCGCTACCCTGACGACGACTTGAGTATCATCGCCAGCAATGGCCAGCCCGTGCCACAGATCGGATTTAAAGAGGTGGCCCTCAAAATCGGTAGAGTCGAACTGGCCGCACAGGGACTGATCATTGTAGATATTGATAAACATGAGAGTCACCCAAAAATAACTCTAGGAACTAACGTAATTGAAAATTGTCTTGCAGAGGTGATTTTCCTTTTACAGCAGGTTGCCAAGAACGCCAGCTCCGGCGAGCAGCGGGTGCTCCAGAAAGAGATCCGGGCACTGATGCAACGGCAACAAGTGGAACTCTCCGGCGGTGAGATTGGTAGCGTAAGAATGTGTGACCCTTTTCCTATTGCCATGCCCCCAAAAAGTGAAATGATGATTTGGTGCCGGGCAGCTATTGGTCTGAGAGGAAGAGATTACCAGGCAATGGTAGAACCAGTTTACTCAGACAGTAGGCCCACCATTTTGACAGCACGGGGGGTGGTCAATGTACGCCATGGGAGGGTGCCCATTCGCATAATAAATATCGGGGAGAGGGAAGTGTACCTGCCCCGGTATGCCACGCTAGCCAAATTATATACCACTAATCAAAATTCTATACAATCTGTGGAACCCTTGCCTCCATCTCACCCGGAGGAAGGTAACGGCTCTAAGAAAGACATGGAGGACTGGTGTCAGCAACTACATTTGGGTACTGATTCCACTCCCTCACATCAGAAACAAGGAGTCTATCGGGTGGTTCAAGAGTATGAGAGAGTGTTTAGTAAACACCCGTTAGACTTCGGGCGAGTCAAGGGGGTAGAACACCGCATCCCCACGGGAGATCATCCTCCCATAAAAGAGAGGTATCGACCCGTACCCCCTGCACATTACCAACACGCTAAGGGGATGCTTAGAGACATGAAGGAGGCTGGGGTAATCCGGGATAGCTGTAGCCCCTGGGCAGCCCCACTAGTTTTAGTCAAAAAGAAAGACAACACCATGAGGATGTGTGTAGATTACCGGAAAATCAACCGTATCACACACAAGGATGCGTACCCCTTACCAAGGATAGAGGAGTCATTGGCTGCTTTAAGATCTGCTAACTTCTTCTCTACCTTGGATCTCACTAGCGGGTACTGGCAGGTTCCTGTAGCAGAGGCGGAACGGGAGAAGACCGCATTCACCACCCCGATGGGACTTAGCGAGTTCACCTGCATGCCGTTCGGACTCTGCAACGCCCCAGGAACCTTCCAACGATTAATGGAGTGCTGTCTGGGCCACAGAAACTTCGAGACGGTCCTGTTGTACCTGGACGATGTCATCGTATACTCCAAAACTTATGAGGACCACCTGAAACACCTGGCGGAGGTGTTCGAAGCTCTGGCGAGTTACGGCCTAAAGGTGAAACCCTCCAAGTGTCACCTCCTGAAACCAAAGGTGCAATACCTGGGACACGTGGTGAGCGCTGACGGAGTGGCTCCCGACCCCGATAAGATCACCGCAATTAAGGGATGGCCAAGCCCCTCCAGCGTAAAAGAAGTGCGGCAGTTCCTAGGGTTGGTAGGCTACTACCGAAGGTTTATTCCCGGTTTCACCAAAAAGGCAGCGCCTATGCAGGACCTCCTGATAGGCCAGTCCCGGAAGGCCAAGAACCAGAAGCCGCCCTTCAAATGGGAAGAGCTAGAAGAAGAGTCCTTCCGCCAGCTGAAGATGGCCCTCACGGGGGATGAAATCTTGGCGTACCCAGAATATAGCCAGCCCTTCATCCTCTACACCGACGCCAGTAACATCGGGCTAGGAGCCGTACTATCCCAGATTCAGCAGGGGAGAGAACGAGTGATCTCCTATGCCAGCCGAAAACTGCGACCCACCGAAAGGAATTCCGAGAATTACAGCTCATTTAAGCTACAGTTCCTGGCCGTGGTATGGGCAGTCACCGAGCGCTTTAGGCATTACCTCGCTTCTTCCCGGTTCACCGTATACACGGATAACAACCCGTTGATACACCTGGACACGGCAAGACTCGGTGCCCTGGAGCAGAGGTGGATGGCCCGTCTGTCCAACTACGAGTTCACAATCAAATACCGGGCAGGACGCTCCAATACTAACGCGGATGCCCTGTCCAGGATGCCCAACCTGCCGGACGAAGGAGAAGATCCGGAGGGACTGGAAGAAGTTGAACTCCCTGCGTTCCACCGTCATGGGACTATCCAGTATTCCCACCGGGTAAGGGGTAAGCAGGCTGCTACGTTGAACCCCTTACCCCACTACAACTGGGCGGAAACGCAAGACAGCGACCCTGCCGTCCGACTGGTGAAGGAGATGCTGACTCGGCCGGAGGCTCGACTTGAACCAGACGCTCCGGAGGAAGCCAAACAACTATGGGCGGAGAAGAGTCGACTATTCCTTTACAAGGGGAAGTTGTGCCGCAGAATGGTCAACTCCCGGACGCATGAACTACTCTGGCAAGTAGTGGTGCCACGAAGAGACGCAGCCATGGTGATGGAGGCATACCACGACGGAGCTGGACACTTCGGGTGGAAAAAGCTGGAGTTCCTGCTGCGCGAGCGGTTCCACTGGGTAGGCATGAGGGGAACCATCGAGAAGTGGTGCAGAGACTGTGGCCCGTGCAATCTGAGAAGGAAGGACCGGGCCAGCCAGAAGACTCCCCTGCAGTCCATCGTCACCCGGCAACCGTTGGAACTGGTAGCCTTGGATCATGTAAAACTGACCCCAAGCAGAAGTGGCTACGTCTACGCGTTAACCATCGTGGATCATTACTCCCGGTTCTTGGTTGTCGTCCCCGTCAAGGACTTAACGGCTCAAACAGCAGCTAGAGCCTTCCAGCAGCACTTCTGCCGTCCACACGGGTACCCGGACCAAGTGCTGACGGACCAGGGACCTGCCTTTGAAGCGGAGGTCTTCCAGGAATTCTGCAATCTGTATGGCTGCCGGAAGATAAGGACGACACCCTACCATCCGCAAACTAATGGACTTTGTGAAAAAATGAACCAGGTGGTAATGGATCTGCTAAAAACATTGCCCCTGGAAGAACGCAGTCTGTGGCCTGAGAAGTTGCCCGATCTGGTGGACCTATACAACCACATCCCGGTAGGTTCCACCAACTGTACCCCGGCTTACCTAATGAGGGCGAGACCTGGTAAGTTACCTGTTGACCTGGAAATGGGAGTCCTGACACCTGAGGACACTTCACCAGAAACAGACTGGGACACAGAGAGGCAGCAGCAGTACCGGAGAGTACAAGAGAGCGTGGAGCGAAGTCTCTGTCAGGCTAGGGAAAGACAAGAGAAGACTTACAACCAGTATGCTCCCGCTGTTCCCCTGGTACCCGGAGAGCAGGTCTTGAAGAGGAAAAGACGGCTCCACAAGTTGGATGACCAGTGGGAGGAGGACCCGTACACCGTACTGCCCTCAAGCCACGAGAACCCGAAGGTCTGTACCATCAGTAAAGACGGAGGGGAAACCACAGCCATTGTATCCCGGGACCATCTGAAGAAGTGTCCCGAACAACTGAGGAACCCTGAAGAGGAACAAGAAGACCATCGACCCGTGGAAGAAAGGGAAGATATGGTTAGTACCGTGCTCGGGGACTTCCCTCAGTCTTGGACTCAAGTCAATGGTGCAGTTGTGGTACCCGTACTCACCTTCCTCCAACCATCATCCCAAGAACCTACGGAGCAACGGGTAGAGCTGGAAGAACAGCCGGTCCAGGAGGCAGAAGACTCCACACAAGCAGAACAGGAGAATCAACCCTCTGCTTATAGTGAGCCTGCCGTACCCCTAGTGAGACAAAGAGCCGGTAGACAGCTGCCCAGTTTACCCTTGACAGCTCCTACACCCTGTAGTTCAGGGCCAGACAGTCAGCTCCGTAGGTCCACTCGGGCCACTAGAGGCCAGTTACCTGCACGCTGGAGAATTTAAAGTGTATAAATTGTTTTATTTATGTTTTTTTTTCTGTGTATTGTTGCTTGTGAATAATTTTGTGTTTCCAGTTGTTTTTAGGAAACCTTGGTGGATTTACCGGGAATCCTTGTATATAGTTGGAGCGTAACCCAGGATAGACTAGAGACTGTTAAGGACTCGGGGTAGGACAGACCCCTACCTGGTTACGTCTCCCTGTGTTGGTGAAATGGACACCTTTGCTTTTCTTCAAAGACTGCACCCGGTTGCGGACACGCCGCAACCATCTTATGTGTTTTTCTTATTGTGTTGTTATTGTTATACTTTGTTATGTTTTTCTAAATGTGTTTAGTCCCGGAGTACTAAATTTCACTAGGGGGGAATGTGGCACCCCAGGGGTCTGGTTTTCCACAGTAATGTAATGTTATGTCTGAGAGCAGGTGGGAGGTCCTTTGGTCAGGGATCCTGTGCATGCCACACCTCCTGCCCAGTCTTGGGAGGGGAAGAGCTTCCCCTGTAAAAACCCGGGGCTGAGGCAGGGAGAGTCAGACAAGGAGAGTGGAGACAAGAAGCAGCATAGGAAACAGCAGAGTTACAAGGAGTCAGGGGCTGGCAGCTGCAGAGTTCGCCCTGACTAAGAAGATTCTTTACCGGACCCGGAGTCCGAGGCTGTGGGGACTAACTCCTACCCAGCAGCAGAATCCGTCAGGCAGGGGATTTCAGGTCCTCTGGCCCAGAAGCCCGAAGGCACGGTCACACGCGTGGGACCAGCACCGCCATCGTGGAGCGGAAGCCATTAGAAGGCCCCGAGTCACCGGCCATACGGGTGAGCACCACACGGTACACTCAGGGACGTGGGCTACTTACATCAGCTTCTAGCAAGGTAGCCAGAAGAGTACAGTCAGTTTGGGAGGCCTACAACTACGCCTGGCCAGGGGAGATCCCATCTGCTCAAAGACTGACCAGGCCCCGTTTGCTAGCAAGTACTCCGGGAGGGTCTGTCGTTGTTACCAGTAAAGACCCTGAACTACACCGTACCGTCTCTGAGTGGTTCCTGCTACCCCCATCATCCACGTCGGCTGCCCTGAGGCCATACCCCTCCCATTGGGGGTTATACTATCACGCTGCACAATCCTACCACCGGCCTCAGCGGTCTGCCCTGCAGCAGCAGCTCCCTGGCTGCACTCAACGGGTGGCGTAGTCCTCAACTATTTACTACTAATAGACTGCCGTCTAGTTTGACTCCCTGGGCACGGACCGGGTCACCGCCACGAGACTACAACCCTCCACTGATCCGGCTCCGGGTAGGCTCCCGCGTGCGCAACGCAGCGCGACACAGGCCCAGGGGCGCGTCATTGGCATGTTAAGTCTTCCAGCGGAGCTGAAGAAACCAAAGATTTTTTGTACTGTCATTTATTGTGATAGGACATCATTAAGGGGGAGGAAAAGTTTGAGGAGACAGTTTGGTGAGGAAGAAAAGTTTAAGGAAACAGTATGAGGAGCAAGGAGGGATGGAAGTGTGAGTAGACAGTATGGTGAAAGGGGGAAGGGAAAAATGTGAGGATACAGTATGGGGATCGGGGGGGGGCTCAATATGTTAAGGAACAGTATGGGGATCAGGAAGGATGTATGAGAAGACATTATGTGGAGCGGCGGAAGAGAAATGTGTGAGGAAACACTATGGAGAGCAGGTTGGTGCGTAATGAGTGAGGATACAGTATGGGAAGTGGGAGGGGATGTGTGATAAAACAGTATGGGCAGTATAGGGAGGGAGTGTGTGAGAAGACAGTATAAGGAGAGAGGAGGGAAATGTGTGATAAGAAAGTTTGGGGAGGGAGAGGAGAAATGTGTGAGAACACAGTATGTGGAGGGAGGTGTCATGAATGTACCACATTCTTCTGGGACCTCTGGTACATCTGAGATTACAAGATCGCAGTGATTAGCTGAACACAGGTCCACTTTAAATCTTCATGGTCATTCATGAGGTAACAGGTTTAGAGTTCCTTGTGGTCTATTGGCTGTGCTGCTTATAGGAACCACACCCTTCCATTATATAAACCTGTGTCTGAATTCCCTCCATGCGAGCAATAGAATCTTTATTCTGTTCCTGGCTGCATTGGAGAGTGGATCTTGTTGTTTTGAGATTGCTGTATGTGCTTTGTTGTGAATACCTCTTACTTCCCCTTTTTGGCGTTTCTTCGCGTTGCGTTTCTGCCTCGTTAGTGTGCGCCCATCTTTCCTTTGTATTTTATCCTGTGTGCCTGTCATTTGATTGTGCCTTGGTTTTCTCCTGCCTGTCCAGCCGGTGTTACCCCTTTTACTACTGCCCCTTTCTTCCTTGGGGGGAGGATGGGAGCTGCGTAGGTATTCGTAGCAGCACAGAGAGGTACGAGAACTGGGCATCTCCACCTTCAGGAGGGATAGACTAGGGCTTTCCTAGATTAGGGACAGTATAGAGTCCCTCTTCCCTAACTTTCCTACTGTTAAAGTGTCACATTATTGCTCGCCCTATATTTTCTGATCCTAACATGGATCCGGTTACTGTACTAGCAAAACAAATGCAGAATCTGTCTTTGGCGGTGACAGATCTGTGGTCTTTAGTTGTACAGCAACAGCAACAAACTGCGGGTCCGAGTGTTTCAACCACCATCCAGACCCAGCCTGAACCCAAGGTAGCCTCCCGGACCGGTTCTCTGAGGGGCAGGATAAATTCATGGTTTTCAGTGAAGGCTTTACCTGTAAATCAGGCTACTTTCTCGTTCCTCTGGGAGTGAGGAACAAAAAGTGGGGAGTGTTGTCTCCCTACTTCAGGGCGATCCCCAATCCTGGCCCTTTTCTCTTCGGGCTGACTTCCAGTCTTTTCGTTCGTCTAAAAGACACGTTGGTCCTGTATGAAGCTCCTGAATTCCTGAATCATTGGAGGCCGCTATGGCCTTAGTCATCCGGATAGACAGACGCCTGAGAGATAGACATGTGATAACCCCTCCCCCAACAGTACTCTCCTGGGGGGGAGAGATCCCTTGTGTGTCCTGATGAACCTATGCAATTGGGTACGCTGCAGAAGAGGGGTTTGTTTCTTTTGTGGTCAGAGGGGTCACTTCATTGGGGTCTGTTCCTCAGCACAAAAATTAAAGAATCCTGTGGAAAAATTGTGACGCAGGTTGCGTACAGGATTACAACCTGGGCATATATATTTCCTCCTTGTGTACCTCTCAGTTTTTCTTAACTGCAGAGGTTGTTGTTGGTACATAAACTGAGAGTGTCTATTCTTTTAGATAGTGTGGCAGGGTCCAATATGGTGGATGCACGGTTTGACGGGACTCATGGCTTGTCTTGTAGTGTTCTGGCAAAACCCATTCCCATTTTTTCTATTGATTCTGCACCTCTTGGTCAGGAGTGTTTCACACAGGTGGTGCATAATTTGGGCTTCACATTGGGGTTCTTCATAAAGAATGCATTTCTTGCTATGTGCTTGAAGGTCTTCCTACTCCTATAGTACTGGGTCTCCTATGGTTAGTTATGCATAATCCTGTTGTAGATTGGCAATCTAGAGAAATAGCAAACTGGAGTGATTTCTGTAACAATAACTGTCTTAATACCTGTCTCTCTATGGTCTCCACCAAAACCCTACCCTCTTTTCTGTCCGGTTTTAAGGAGGTGTTTTCTGAAGAAGGGTGCCAGGAATTGCCTTCTCATCTGGCTTATGACTGTCCCGTTAATTTTCTCCCTGGAGCAAAATAACCCAAATCCAGGTTATACAATCTTTCGGGTCCCAAAAGACAGGCAATGAACAAGTATATTGCGGAAAGTCTTGCCAAGGGACAAATCAGACCTTCCTTTTCCCCTGTTGCTGCAGGTTTCTTTTCTGTCAAGAAAAAAGATGGTGGTCTATGTCCTTGTCTGGATTTTTGGGAGTTAAATCTGATTACCATCCGAGACCCTTTCCCCTTCCGCTCATTTGGGATTTGTATAATCAGATTGTTGGAGCAAAATGGTTCTCCAAGTTGGATCTTAGTGGGGGTATATGTTTTCGCAGCAGTGCACAGAGGTACAAGAACAGGGCATCTCCACCTTCAGGAGTAACCCCGGGGTTAGGGATAGACTAGGGCTTCCCTAGATTGGGGACAGTATAGGGTCAGTTTTCCCTGGCTTTCCTATGGTCACAGTGTGATAGGAGGGGAGAAAATTGAAAATTGAGTGAACTGTATGGTGGGAGAAAAGTGTGGGCAGAGAGTACTGTGGTGAATAGTGTGAGGGGATAGTATGTGGGGAGAAAAGTATGAGGGGACACAGTATAGAGACTGGGTAGTAAGGGGGTCAGTAGAGCTAAGGGGCAGTAGGGGGGAACTGTGTGAGTAAACAGCATGGAGATGATAGTATGTTGAGGAGGGGGAGTATGGGACAGGGGCACAGTTCAGAGACTTGGCATAAGTAGGACATAGTATGAGAGGACAGTGTGAAGAAGGGGCCCAGTATGGAAAGAAGAGGATAATGTGGAGGGCATGTACTATAAAAGGGATAGTGTGGGAGTCATATTGTATGCAAGATGCACAGTAAGGGGCAATTATTTATTCAGGGGCACAACATAGGGTAGATATTTTTATTCAGGAGCATTTTAATCACACTGCTATTTTGAAGGGCACCAAGGCAGGATGTGCTGCAGAAGACCGAAGATACATTGTGTGTGAAGGCAGTCTTAAGGTATGTCTACTTAAAGGGAATCTGTCAGTAGGATCAACCCTCCTAAGCTCTTGAGGCAGAATATCATGCTGATCAGTGTCCGGCCCATAGTTCTTAATAGCTCATTTACATATAAGAAAAACTTGGATTTGTCTGGGTTAATACATCGGATTGCAGATATCAAGTTATCATTGTATTCAGCTTCTATTGCCTACATGCCCATATAGATGGCTTAGGAGGGTTGATCCTAGTGACAGATTCTCTTTAATAATTAGTGACATAATGAGTAATATAAAGTGTGAGCTTTGCAGGTGGTTGTTGTATGATTTCCATGAAATCAGTCTCTTCACCAGATGATAGATGATTTTCAGGGATTAATTAGTGGGTGCCCCAGCTATTCATCTTTTCTACAGACTTCCCAAGGGGTTATAAGGCAGCTGCTAATGTTTTACACTTTGTTTCCAAGTGATTAAATATCCATTGAGAACGTATTCATGACATAAGTTAAAATTTTATTGTAATTATATAGTTAAATGTTATTTGTATACCGCAAAGCAAGTCTGTCATTTCTATCAGTATATTATTCCACCGAACAATCACGTAAGTTACCCAGCCATGACAGTACAATACTTTCTGTAGGATGGGAGGTGAGTCCTTTCACTTTGTGCTTCCCACACGGTCTGCTATAATAAAGATTAGCAAAGCTCGAGGGATAAAGAATGTCTTGTTGCTAAAAATGATTTCCACATTCAGATATGTTTAACATAAAAGCTAGGAGAAATTTCCTTATAGCCAAAGAAGTTGAGCATAAATGATGCAGTTAAAGTAACATGAAATGCTAACCCATCAACTTAAAAATGAGCATATCTCAGATTTGTCTCCCATAGCAAAGTCAGGAATAATGCCACTTGTTGATAGTAAACCAATATGTGGTAATTATTACATTATGGTTACTTTTACTTAAACAGGAGTTAATGGTTGAAGGAAAAAGTAAGAATATTATTACATTTTTTCAAGCTGTTGTTATAAAGTATTCTAATTTACTGAGATAATGACTTTTGTGTTTTCATTGGCTGTAAGCCATAATCATCAATATTAACAGAAATAAACACTTGAAATAGATCGCTCTGTTTGTAATGACTCTATATAAAACATATGAGTTTCACTTTTTGTATAGAAGAACTGAAATAAATTAACTTATTGATGATATTTTAATTTAGTGAGATGCACCTGTGTATTAATGTAACTTTTAGTACAGTTTTGTGATTGATATAAGTGTTTGTCCATAAATACATTGATCACCTTTCCAAAAGGTTACTGAAATGGGACTGTAAAATCCCAATACTAGAGGAAATTAAATTGAGCGATAGTAACACATGTGCACTACTACTCCATTCAATGTGTGAGATGGCCCAGTACAGCTCGACCAAAGTGAGAAGCAACAGGGTTCTAAAGACTACCACTATACCAATTGGTGGGGGTACCAGTGGTCATATAATAATGTTTTTAATGGGTCAATCCCCTTATTGATTCCATACAATGCATAAGAGCATACAGTTATAACAATGTTTAATAATTTAGTAATTTACATTTTCTTTAAAAATCGTATATTTCTTGTTACTTTACTTTTCCTTTGCTGAATTATAAAACTAAAGCTCCTTATTGCTGGTACTGTAAATATGCTGAAGACTAATAAAATGATTATCTAATTTGCAGAGTCGACAAAAATTTGATAATTATTATATACATTTAGGGAGAGAAATATTTTTGCAAGTATTCTAGCAGAAAAATAAATCATTGTTCGGCATAGGAGAAAGTTTATGTAAGCTTTCATAAAATCTAGAAATGATTTATTGTATATATAATATGCAACATGCAGATTATGTTGTGGAAAAAAAAAATAATTGCCGCATTTCACCTTTTATATTGCAAAGGGTAAAATCTGCAGTGACATCCGCAATATAAGCTGACATGCAGCTGAACCCAAAAAGTCCAGCGATGGCCAATTTATGCTCCTGATTTTCTCAGTAGCTGGTGAATGAAATTTTGTGAAATCTCATTATCAATGCTGGTACAGAAATATTCAAAGGATTTTGTGTACACAAATCCACAGTGAAATGCAGCCATAAAATGTGTCAACAACAAAGCCCATGGCTACATGGGCAAATCTCAAAAAAACTTTCACAACATCTGAATTATTGAATACTTTGTTTTGCTGTATATGTGTGCCACCAACCTGATGTCTCAAGTCTGGGACGAGTGGTGTACGATCTTATTGACATAGAGGTCATCTTCACCTCTCCAAATAAAATTCTCTGTCTTCTGCTGTCCAAAGACTGTGAGCATTTTATTTGGCTCTTGATAGAGAGTTGGTTCTGTCCTTCTACTACAAGCGACATTTCATCCACTTTTCCTCTGGAAAAGTTGATTCTGGACAATGACAAATATGTTTAAGCCATTTTTTGCTAAGGCAATGGTGGTGTAACATGGTAAACTGGGAGACAAGTGAGATTTACATAGAATACTAAGCCATTATTATGTAGACCTGTCAGTCCGCATGTTGGTGTGAGTTGTTCTGGTAACCTGGTAGCATTCTCTAGCAGTATGCCATCAGCTAAATTGTTGCTATACTGCAATAATATGCTCGGTTTAATTTTGCATATCTACCCAAGGATTTATGTGTCACACATAATTTATGTTAAACTTTGGAATGAAAAAAACTCCCACTCACCTGTTATTGTAGAGTATGAAGTGCATTCATCGTCATCTCCTATATCTTGTAGAGGGAGCAATGAAATGCTGCTCTCCTATAGCATATACTGTACAACTTTATTTCAAGCATGCACAAAGTATTTAAGGACATGTTTGTGTATTACAAATTTGTAGCATTTACCTGATGAAGGCTCCAATCCAGAGCTGAAACTGGTTAGTTTTTTTACTATTTACATGAAATACATTATTACATCTATACTTACCTTCTAAATGTAATTAAACTTCCATGGACATTGTCAGCGTACTCCTATATTCCTGATAATTAGAAATGAGCAAACCCGAACTGTAAAGTTCGGAGTTTGTACCAGACAGCTAGTGTCCGGGGCTGAACCTCCGAACAAGGACTTCTTGTGGAAGTTCATTTCACAGTTTGGGAGCCTGGGGAGAAGAGAGATTTTCCAGCTCCAAAATTTGGGTCCCCATTGATTTCTGTGAAGTTCGAGTTCAAGTTCGGATACACGTCTGGTACCCGAACCGAACTTTGGACCAAAGTTTGGTCGAACTCAACATACCTGAACTTCCACGGGTCTGCTCGTCCCTACTGATAATACATCTGGACTAATCCAATGCTTGATTATATATCCGATCTAGAATGATAACAGTTTCTGGAGTTCATTCTCCATTTAAAGTCTTTCTCCTTTTCACCTTATCTGATCTTACCTTACCTCTTCTTCTTTTTCTTCTTCTTCTGCACTATCACTTTATAATATATATGTTATGACACATCAGTGAGGTACACTCATTTTTATACCTCAAGAGATTGGTAAGTTGTAAGATGCCCAGGGCGGTAGCCGTGGGTGAACTGCTGCTCTTCCCCACTCTGGCACCCAACAAATAAACAGTGTCCTAGTCCATCAATGTTGTGCTGTGTACAATGCAGTTAACGACTTTCATGCCAGAGGCCTCCACTGCATCCACCTCCTTTGTTCCAGGATCAGCCGCACACACATCAGGGGACACCCGGTTCGTTCTAACAAATTCAACTTTACCGGACAGCTCAGATAAAACAGTTTTTAACATGCAGTTTTGGGCACAGCATCTTCCAGTTACAGTTTCATCAGTAATAGTACATTTCAAGCCTTTGCTTACGTTCAGCTTGGATTATCCTTATGCTTGATCCTTTTGTCAGCCCCAGGAATTTCCTATCCGGCCCCACAGTACTCGTGAGATCCGCTACTTTTCCCTTGCGTGGTTCCCCGTCCGGCATCCTTAGTATGGAAGGGATTAAGGCCCAGTTGTCAGTGTCTAGTTCAGGCATTGGCCCCAGACATTACAGGGAGGTCCACAGGAAATTTGGTACAACCTCATGCTGACTGAACGATTTGTACTCCACATGCTTCCAGCCCACTGCAGCTTGAACCTGAACTTCCCATGAACCTCTCACTCAGACAGACTAAACCAGGAAATGATTCCCCTTCTTATTTGAACACCTGCTCCCATGCTGGATTGGCCCCAAACATTTAGAGTGGGGGAAATAAGTATTTGATACTATTTACTACTGCTCCTATTTACTAATGGTACATGACTCAGCTTTCCCATCGTGACTTCCATGCAGACTTCTCTACACCTCTCTGCTCCTATTTACTAATGGTATGTTCTTCAAGTTACACCAGCTACCCCCCCCCCACTTTCATTTATGACCTTAGTAACTTAGCCTTTGACTATCCAGCATCTGGTTCAGCCTTAATCAGCTGATCAAGATGAGCACAGACCACTCCCCTCTGGTTCACAGCTGAATGCATTCTGTTACAAATATATTGTGAGCCAGGAGTCTGTTAGACTTTAGTCTGTGTCCATCACCTTAAGTGTCTTGCTTAAGTGTGAGAAATATGAATTAATCCTGAATTGAACCTGAAGTGAACTGAAGGTAACTGGATACTAAGTCACAGAAAACAATGTTTGTGTTTGTTTTCACTCTCACCCCCTTAATCCTTCACCTTTTCCAACTACCTCTAATCCCTACACCTAGTAATAAACTCTTCATCTCTCCCTCCATTCTCCCCACCCATCTCACCTCCTCCTCAGAGCTATTCCTCAACATACAATCCTTTGTCTCCAAACACAGACAGCCCTCTCCTGCTCCCACCTACTAATGCTTTCTCTACTCCTCCTCACTGCCGGCGACATCTCTCCACATCCCGGCCCTCCTCAAAACATCCCTACAATCACTTCCACCTCCTACCCACGATCTATCCCAAACTCTCGTAACCCTTCTAACCTTATACCCATCCGCCCAGCCCCCCGCTTCCCCAGTCCCTCTAACAGGAGCTCTTTGGAACGCTCGCTCCGTCTGCAACAAACTTTCCTACATTCACAACCTCTTCAACACTAACAAGCTTTCCTTCCTCGGCATCACTGAAACCTGGCTCACCCCCTCTGACACGGCCTCTCCTGCTGCACTGTCGTACGGCGGATTCCACCTCTCCCATAACCCCCGCCCCACCGGCAAGCACAGTGGAGGAATAGGTTTCCTCCTCTCAGATAACTGCTCCTTCACCCATATCCCACTGCCACCCTCAATTACTCTCCCCTCTTTTGAAGTGCACGGCGTGCGCATCTACTCCCCCTCCAACCTCCAACTGGCTGTCATTTACCACCCCCCAGGATCAACCACCACTTTCTTTGACCACTTCACCACTTGGATACTTCATTTCCTCTCCGTTGACATCCCCACTATCCTCATGGGTGACTTTAACATCCCCTTTGACACTTCCCTCTCAGCTGCCTCTAAACTTCTATCCCTCACTTCCTCCTTTGGTCTTACTCAGTGGTCTTCACACCCACCCACAAAGACGGCCACACACTGGACCTCATCTTCACCCGCCTCTGTTCCCTATCTAACCTCTCTAACTCACCTCTCCCTCTCTCTGACCACAACCTACTTACATTCTCTTCCCTCTCCTCTCTAGGGCAACAATCCCCACTCCACAAACTTGCATACCCTCGTAGAAATCTCAAACACCTTGACCTACACTCACTCTCTGAATCCCTTCTCCCTCTTACAAACATTAGTTCCTTACATGATGCAGATGTTGCTGCCACTTTATACAACACCACAATAGCTGCAGCTCTCGATTCGGTCGCCCCCCTCACACATACCAAAGCTCGCACAATCAACAGACAACCATGGCACACCAGCCTAACTAAAGAACTGCGACGGGCCTCCAGGGTTGCTGAGCTTAGATGGAAAAGGTCCCACTCCAATGAGCACTTCATCGCATTCAAACAGTCCCTCACTACCTTCAAGTCCACACTCACTGCAGCAAAACAAACAGATTTTGCATCTTCCTGTCTCACAACCCCAAACAACTATTCAACACCTTCAATTCTTTCCTCCGTCCCCCAGTGCCTCCTCCCTCTCCTCTTATTTCAGCTGAAGATTTTGCCTCAATCTTCAAGCAGAAGATTGACACCATCAGACAAAGCTTTTGCCTAAAGCCCCCACAGCCCCTCCCCACACCTACTCAACCCTCCTCCTCCAAAACCACCTTCTCCACCATTATGGAAGATCAACTTTCCTCTTTACTCTCCAAATCACACTTCACCACCTGTAAACTTAACCCAATCCCGTCCCACCTCATCCCAAACCTTACCACTATCTTCATCCAAGCCCTAGCCCACCTCTTCAACCTGTCACTAACAACTGGTGTCTTCCCCTCATGCTTCAAACATGCCTCAATCACACCCATCTTCAAAAAGCCCTCCCTTGACCCATCCTCTCTGACTAGCTATCGCCCCATATCACTTCTCCCCTATACCTCAAAACTACTGGAACAACACGTCCATTCTGAGCTGTCCTCCCACCTCTCCTCCTGCTCGCTCTTCGACCGCCTACAATCTGGTTTCCGACCGCACCATTCTACTGAAACTGCACTGACTAAAGTCACCAACAACCTACTAACCGCCAAATCTAAGCGACACTACTCTGTCCTCCTCCTCCTAGACCTGTCATCTGCCTTCGACACAGTGGACCATTCCCTCTTACTACAAACTCTCTCATCTCTCGGCATCACAGACTTGGCCCTATCCTGGATCTCCTCATACCTAACAGACAGGACATTCAGTGTCTCCCACTCACACACCACCTCCTCATCTCGCCCCCTATCTGTCAGTGTACCCCAAGGTTCAGTTCTAGGACCCCTGCTCTTCTCCATCTACACCTTAGGCCTGGGACAGCTCATAGAGTCTCATGGCTTTCATTATCACCTCTATGCTGGTGACACACAGATCTACCTCTCTGGACCCGATATCACCTCCTTACTAACCAAAATCCCAAAATGTCTGTCTGCTATTTCATCCTTCTTCTCTGCTAGATTTCTAAAACTTAACATGGACAAAACAGAATTCATCATCTTTCCGCCATCTCATTCACCCCCCCCAACTGAGCTACAGTATCTATTAACGTCAATGGCTGTCCACTCTCCCCAGTCCCTCAAGCTTGGGGTAACTCTGGACTCTGATCTCTCCTTCAAAACACATATCCAAGCCCTTTCCACTTCCTGCCGACTCCAACTCAAAAATATCTCCCGGATCCGCACATTCCTCAACCATGAATCTGCAAAAACACTAGTGCACGCCCTCATCATCTCCCGCCTTGACTACTGCAACCTCCTGCTCTGTGGCCTCCCTTCCAACACTCTTGCACCCCTTCAATCCATCCTAAACACTGCTGTCCGACTAATCCTCCTGTCCCCCAGCTATTCCCCGGCCTCTCCTCTCTGTCAATCTCTTCACTGGCTCCCCATACAAAGTCATTCGCAACCTATTTCCTCCATATATCTCTGACCTAGTCTCCCGTTACATACCCGCATGCAACCTCCGATCCTCACAAGATCTCCTTCTCTACTCCCCTGTTATTTCCTCCTCCCACAATTGCATACAATATTTTCCCGTGCTTCCCCCCTACTCTGGAACTCTCTACCCCAACACATCAGACTCTCGTCGACCGTGGAAACTTTCAAAAGGAGCCTGAAAACCCACCTCTTCCGACAAGTCTACAATCTGCAGTAACCACCGCTGCACGACCAGCTCTACCCTCACCTACTGTATCCTCACCCATCCCTTGTAGATTGTGAGCCCTCGCAGGCAGGGTCCTCGCTCCTCCTGTACCAGTCACTGTCACATTGTGTTCAAGATTATTGTAATTGTTCTTGTATGTATACTCCTTTTTCACATGCAAAGTGCCATGGAATAAATGGCGCTATAATAATAAATAATAATAATAATACACTGCTTATTTTGCAAGTTTTCTCACCTACAAAGAATGCAGAGGTCTTTTTATTGAAGGTACGCTTCAACTGTGAGAGACAGAATCTAAAAATAAAAACCAGAAAATCACATTGTATGATTTTTACATGTATAAATTGTATTTTATTGCATGAAATAAGTATTTGATACAATAGAAAAACAGAACTTAATATTTGGTACAGAAACTTTTGTTTGCAATTACGAACGTCAGACGTTTCCTGTAGTTCTTGGCCAAGTCTGCACACTGCAGCAGGGATTTTTGCCCACTCCTCCATACAGATCTCCAGATCTTTCAGGTTTCGGGGCTGCCACTCCAGGACCTTGAAATGCTTCTTACAGAGCCACTCCTTAGTTGCCCTGGCTGTGTATTTCGGGTCAATGTCATGCTAGAAGACCCAGCCATGACCCATTTTCAATGCTCTTACTGAGGGAAGGAGGTTGTTGGCCAAAATCTCGCGAAACATGACCCTATCCATCCTCCCTTCAATACGATGCAGTCATCCTGTCCTCTTTGCATAAAAGCACTCCCCAAGTATGATGTTTCCCCCACCATGTTTCACGGTTGGACGGTGTTCTTGGGGTTGAATTCATCCTTCTTCTTCCTCCAAACATGGAGAGTGGAGTTGATACCAAAAGGTTCTATTTTGGTCATTGGCGAACTTCAAACGGACCTGTACATATTGTTGGTGAGAGCAGGATTTTAATCCATGACGGCGCAGTGTGTTACTAATGGTAATGTTTGAGACTGTGGTCCCAGCTCTCTGCAAGTCATTAACCAGATCCTCCCATGTAGTTCTTCTGGGCTGATTCCTGACCTTTCTCAGAATCATCCTTACCCCATGAGGCAAGACCTTGCATGGAGCCCCAGACTGAGGAAGATTGACAGTCATCTTGTGTTTCTTCCATTTTCTAATAAATGTGCAATTGCTGCCCTCTCACCAAGCTGCTTGCCTCTGTAGCACATTCCAGCTTTGTGCAGGTCTACAATTTTCTCCCTGGTGTCCTTAAACAGCTCTTTGGTCTTGGCCATGGTGGAGAGGTTGGAGTGTGATTTATTGAGTGTGTGGACAGGTGTCTTTTATACAGGTAACAAGTTCAAACAGGCGCAATTAATGCAGGTAATGAGTGCAGAGTAGGAGAGCTTCTTAAAGAATAACTAACAGGTCTATGAGAGCCAGAATTCTTGCTGGTTGGTAGGTGACCACATACTTATTTCATGCAATAAAATGCAATTTATATATGTAAAAATCATATAATGTGATTTTCTGGTTTTTATTTTTAGATTCTGTCTCTCACAGGTGAAGTGTACCTGACGCGCCCCCTGGGCCATATTCTTTAGGGGAATACCCGGAGCCGGATCAGATGGGAGCTGTAGTCTTCCGAGTGGCTGTGACCCGGTCCGTGCCCAGGGTGTCAAACTCAGTTGTATGTGGCAGTCCTACAGATGTTATTAAGTTCTTAATGTCGACTACGCCACCCGTTGTATTGCGGTCACTATGGCCGCCGCTGCAGCAGGGTCCGCTGAGGCTGATGGTGTTGGTGCAGCTTTTGGTGGTATAACCCCCAACGGGTGGGGTATAGCCTCAGGGGGTCAGGTGCAGAGGATGGGGGTTGTGGTGGTGCAGCATAGATGTTAAATGAAGACAGAGTCGGGTTGTGCAGTTTAGGGTATTTACTCACTGCTGATGTTCCGGTCACTCCAGCTTCAAGTGACCACCCGAGCCGTGCTGCGTCCACCAGGTCCTGGATTCAGCAAACCCCCAAACAAGTCCGGAGCGTGACCCTGAGCTCTCCTTCTGTCCTTTCCTCTGGCCGTCCCCACTAGTGATCCACCTAGGTCCAGCTCCCTCGGGCCTTCTGTTGGGACACCCTTGGCCTTGGGTTCCCTGACCCTCCACGTGGTATGCCTTCGGGGTGGATGTGGTGGGTGGCCGTGGCAGACGCTGCCCACGGCCTCCGGTCTCTGGCTAGGGTGTGCTTTTGCCCCCACCAGCTTGGGATCCGGTACCCTATTGCTGACTCTTCACCCGGGGATTGAATTTGGGTTCTCAGAGTCCTCTCTTTGTCTCCTCTGGGTCTTTCCTTCTCTGCTCCACTCTCTCTCTCTCTGGGGCTTCTCTGCTCCTCTTCCTCCTCTGACTTCTCTCTGCAAAAGGCTGACAGACTGACTGACCTGCAAAGACTGACCCTGATCTTAGATGGTGCCCACCTTATATACACCCTCTATGTGTGAGCTCAGGTGACCAGCACCCAATGAGCTCCTATCTTTACCCAGGCTGCTCCCCCTATCTGCCCCTACACTACTTGGGATGTACCACCCCCCTCCCACTCCAGCCAGGAACAGACTCGGTCGTACCTGCACATTTCTAAGTGGGAGTACCGTCGGTCTGCTCCTCGGAAATGGGATGTGTGTAGTGCATGCAGCCTACCGAGCTCAGGTCCACACTCCATCCTTACCCGGGAGTGGAATATCACACCTCTGGGTTGAGGTGCAATACCCCTGTAGCAGCCGAATCCTCAGGGTGCTACATACCTACGATAAAAATTACACACTTCTTCATTCTTTGTAGGTGGGAAAACATGCAAAATCGGCAGTGTATCAAATACTTATTTTCCCCACTGTATATCGTACCCTATGTTTAGGATGAGTTTTGTGTTCAGTAATGTGACTGCAGCCATTTTAAAACCCTTACAATTGCCCCATAAGCAAGACAAGCGCAAATAAATTATTAAAAAGTATTTATCAATTTATCTATAATAATGTATTGTTCTATTTCATTTATTAGTTTTCTTTATTTCCCAGAGAACCCCTTTAACAGAAAAATCTCAGATTTTTCCACTACCAATAAAATGTTATTAAGTTATTGACTACAGCTCTGTCAGACACCGATGCTGTAAATAAAAGGGTTTCACAATTTTAGAGGCCAGTTTATTGTTATTGTAGCTATGGAACTTGCAGTGAAGCTTTTTAAAGCGTTTTATTGATCTAGTTTCCTCAGATATGTGCAGAAGAAATGTTCCAGAAGTGTAAAATAAAAAGAGGAGAGCTGGGTTCACACAAGTGTTTTTGTTCAGCTGACCAGCTTTACTACAATATAATTTTTTATTGTTCAGCTGACACAAACTCAGAGGACAAAGGAGCATACAATTAGATTAGTTTCAATTTGTTTCTTCTAGTTATTTTAATGTAGGAAGCCACTAGAATCTTTTTATTTAAAGAAAACTATAGGAAAATTAAGTTGTTATGTTTAACATATTTTAAAGGGCTTTTCCACTTGTAGGCAACCCATTTTTAAAGTCCCTAATAAGGCAATTAAAAAACAGCATACTTACCTCCCAGACGGGTGCTGCTTCTCCATTCTCAGTGCTGTTGTTTATATGAGTGCTTCAACCTAACAGTAGGATTACTACTTTAAATAGGTGGTACTAGTTCTAGTCCTCTTCCTCCCTAAAGAGGCAATTTGCATATTTAATTTCCCAGAGGAGCATTGCAAGGCTTAAAAGCCTCCTCCCATTGGCATGCCAGTCTTGTCACTCTCTACAAAGAGAAACGTTACCCCTTGGATCCCGGTCAAAAGCCTCTCACCTAGCCAAACCAGATCTCACATTTTTCACTGAGGCTGGGCAACACCCCAAAACACTGTCTTCAAATCGAGATTCTGGTTTGGCTTTAATCCTAAGTCATATGGCAAGGCTTGCTAAAGGGTCAATATTGACTTTAAAGCCCCCGTCACACTAAGCGAGATCGCTAGCGAGATCGCTGCTGAGTCACAAGTTTTGTGACGCAACAGCGACCTCAGCAGCGATCTCGCTACGTTTGACACTTAGCAGCGACCAGGCCCCTGCTGTGAGATCGCTGGTCGTGTCGGAATGGTCTGGACATTTCTTTGATCGTTGAGGCCCCGCTGGGTAGCATGTATCGGTGTGTTTGACACCTTACCAACGACCTTGTTAACGACTCAGACACAGAAACACATAGGCGTGCATCGTTATACAGATCGTTATACAGATCGTTACGGGTCGCCGCATCGCTGCTGCGTCGTTGGGAAGATCTGACTGTTTGACATCTCACCAGCGACCACATAGCGACACAGCAACGATCCCTGACAGGTCGTATCATTGTCGGGATCGCTGTAGCGTCGCTAAGTGTGACGGGGCCTTTAGGATCGCT